>NC_064433.1:96888940-97213656 GCF_023343835.1 Lagopus muta
TATCTATTGCAAACCTTTATTTATAGCCTTCAGCCACATATTACCATGATATCCAAGGAAAATCATTACTTTTTTGGCTAAAAGATTGTGACGCACTCTATACAGCTGAACAGTACTTACTTGTCCCTGTCAAAGTCCTAGTTCTCATCTAACGTAGGTGCTGTTTTATCAATGTAAGTAAGAAAAACATTATCTGAGATTATTTATTGACTATTTATGTCTTCTAAATCTTTCTTCAGGAGAAAAAAAAAAAACAAAAAATTCACCTCAAAATATTTTCATTGAACATAACTGTAAATAACACCTTTGCAGGCTCCCAGTGTCTTTTTCAGCTTAAAAGCACGACAACTCTGGAGTTCCCTTACTGACTGCCACAACATTTTATGAAGCGGACATCCTGATCCTCTAAAGTAATACCATGATTCAACGGAAGGATATAATAAAAACTAACTACAACAGATTTCTCCCCATAACCAAAGATATCTTTAATCAAGTCTGACAGAGCATAATTAGATTAAGCAGAGGTTAAAATAAACTTCTGCCTAAAAATTAAGTTTACTTTGAAGTAAAAGAGAAATTCAGTTCTCAAATAGAAGCATGCTACTTTAGCTTAATGACTGACAGCATTCTCACTAAATTCTTAACAGCTCCTGAACATAACTATACATACTATGCTATCATACTATATGTTCCTTTTCATCTCTTTGTATGAACATAATTTAATTGAAAGACATCATTTCAACCAATATAGTAAGAAACAGAAACCTAGGAGAGAGAAAGAGTATACATCATTATGAGAATACTCCAAAAAATAAGGAAAGTAAGCTTTTTCCAAGCATTCCAATACAGATTTCAAGTCAGCTTGTTCTTAGATAGATCCACACTTATCTCTGAAATGGTAACACGTTCATCAAGATTCTTTAAGACAAAGATCACTTTTATTAAAAAAAAGGCATTTACAAGCTCCCAGCTGCACAAAAAAAAAAGTACCATTTTTATTAGCTATTTAAAAAGCAAAGGACTGCATACACACAAGATTTGTATACCTAGTGAATAGATAAGCACAAAACGTGTTTAATTCTGACATGATTTAAACATAGTTTTTAAGGTCAGTAGAAGCTGGATGAATCATTAATACAGGCCTCTCTAATGGCTACATGATAAACCTAACTAACTGCCAGGTAAGACATCTGATTTTACAGATTGTCTCAAACGTAGTGAATCCACTCCACAATCAGTGATGCATGAGCAGAAGTTTTTTTCTTCTACTTCAGATTACTCAAACTGCTGATTATTTTCAAGATTCAAGTGTCTATCAGCTATTTGAAAACTGTTACAAGCAAACCTGACTTCTACTCTAAGTGACAATTATTGCATTTTCAAAGTGTGTTTCACACACTGTAAAAGACTTCAAGAACTGACACTGCTGCTCTGAACCAACCTGGCCAAAACACAGCAGATATTCACAAAGAGAAGAAGGGCAGTGTACCTAGTCATTAACAAGAGTCAAAAAACTATGTGGTATCAATGCCACATCTGCTAGCTCCTTTACACCACAGGAACAGTTGGCGTGATGCACTATTAAGAGCAGAGAGGAATGTAACAAAAGTGTTTGCAGGTGGCAGGGGTCACTGAGGGATGCTATAAAAGAAAGAGAGGGTCAAGTTATTATCTAGAATGCATCCATGGGGCACAGTCATCTTTTAAATCAGTTTTTATAATAGCCATGCCTGTATTGATTTAATAATATCTTTGTGCTACAGATTCACTCAGCATACTATGGAGAGCTACATCAAAGATCAAGCTGTGAGACCAGGTCTTTTAAGTGTTTTATTAGCCTAACTGCATATGGTAGAAGTATTTGTCATCTGATCACCAGGTGTTTCAACTACAAGTTTTGGGCTGGTTTGGTGGTGTTTTGTTTGTCAGTTCTTTGAGGCCCCTGAAGAAAATTATTTACTGTAATCCACATAAACATGACAAATGAAATATCTACAGATCAGCAAAAGTAGCAACTCTTATAAACATGCACGGAGAATAACAGCCCTCTCACCTTGCCCAAACAGTTAGCTGATTCTGATTTGTCACTATTAATATCACTGCAGCTACTGCTTACTCAAAGGAAGGAGAAATCAGCACCACACTGTCCATGGGAAGCTGTTCCTAAATCTGGCCCCCTTGCCACTTGCAAATCAGTTGACAAAAGCCTAGTTGCAGTATATTGGTACCCGCTACTGACTGCCTTTTCCTACCTCCTGCCTCCCCCCAAGAAAGACAAGGAGGAAGAACTACAGTTCAAAAGGCCACAAACAATAAGGGGTATTTTAAGTGTTAAGGTCGGGTTGTATATTTCATGGTGGGGGAGCCTGAAGTAAACCAGTTACAAGTTAACAGTAACCCCAGAAAGGAAGTTACTTAATATTCATGGTGACAGAAAAGAAGAAAGGATTAATCGTGTGGAATTAGCATTTTCATTGAGGAGCTTGGTTGAGTCTTGTGTTCTACTTTGAGAGGAAGAGAGCTGCTTCACACCAGTACTTTACATCTCTCATTTATCGAAACATTGCAGCTTGCTTCCAACCATCATTAGCTGATGAATAATGAAAGACTCCTTTACTTTCACTTCAGATTAATCATGCAGCTCCCTTGCTCTTTCAAAGCTTGAATGTGCGTTCTGAACCTATTTTTTTTTTTCAAATGCATATGGGATAAAGAAATGTATTTAATTAAATTTCAATTCTAATGAGGACAAATGGTCTCTATTGAAAGGGCACCACCTCGTATTTTCACCTCATACTCACAGTACTGTAATGCCACTGTGCACTATTAGCTCTCTTAAATTGTGTCATATTTGTTAATTTCAAAGCTTCCTTTATACTACACAGTAATTGTAAAAAAGACATCACTGCAGTTACCTAGCTTAGGGAAGAACATTGTAAAAGTTAAATGAAACAACTACAACATGCAGATATCATTAATAATTATTGTTATAATGTAAAAGTACAAGTTCTGTACCAGTAACATACATCTTTTAATGTAGCTGCTTTACAGTCACTTGCAAAATTATGGGCTTTTTAAATTATTTTCTCCAAATATTTTTCCCCAATTCCTCTCTTTCTGTGCTCTGCTCCAAACTTCCTCTCATCAGCTATCAAGTACTAGATTTGGCCTTTTTAATTAAACCTATAAAAAAAAATTAGATCAAAATGCTATTTTTCCCCATTGCAAGTAGCCTGCTGATTAGTACTGCAGCTTGGGATTCTTAATGGAGTCAGATCTTTCCAGAATTTGAACCCTCTGAAACTTGCAACGCCATAAAAGACCCTAAGTACATCATCCAGTTATGATCATGCTTAAAGAGAGTGGAAAACAAGGCAAATTCACTGCAGTTTTACAAAGCTGGGTGAGCAGTTCCCAAGCAGCTGCAGGTGGTCAGGTTACATAATGAAGTACACACACTGATCAAACATTCCATATTTTATTTGCGTAGCTACAGGTGTTGATCATAATCAGAAAAAAATAAAAATTAAAAAAAAAAAAAAAAATCAACCCATGAAGTTGGGTCTAGAAAAAGAAACAAAATCTCACTCCCTTCCTTTTCTCTCACAATAATCATGGCAAATTTAACCACTGCTTTGCATACTTTTCCTATTCCTCATGCTTTGAAGCACGCTTTTACATGATCTTCATTTTTTTTTGTCAGTCCCCTGACCATTGCAATAAAACATTGTTCTTAGTATTAAATACTCAAAATATAGTGCCTAAAATGTTTCATGATATAATGGATTTGTATACATACATACATATCAATTAAGAATTACTACATATTTTTTTCCACTATCTATTTAGCGTTTTCATCCACTAGCTGCAAAGTGGCATCCAGCTTTGTTCGGTTCACTTTAAAATTACTTTTACAGCAGATACTTTCTCTTACTATACCAAACAAATGGTTCCACACTGAATGCAAGACTAAAATTTCATGTGCAATTCCAGTTCACTTAAAATCTGAATTCATTTTCTACCCTATCTTAGTGTAAAATTATCCATTTAAGATTATCTCTAAAAAGAACATTTTCACCCAAACCACATTCACACATATCTAACATTAGTCTTTACTTCTTACGGCTGTTGTTACTGAAAGGAAGTGATATAAAACCAGCCTGCAGAACATGCTCTTTCAAAGAAAAACTGATAACTGTGATTTTCAAAGGCTATGTTAAATTGTAAGAGAAAAGGTAAAATTGTGCTCTAAAATTGCACGTGTTTTGTTTCTCCATCTAACAACAGCAAAAAAGTATTTTATGTTCCTTAGTAATCAAAGTATCATTTTTCTTCTGCTATAGAAATATGACTTCCTTGATATTTTACTTTGCTTTTGAGTTCTCTCCTGGAAGTATTTTCATGCTCAAACTGGCATTAGATACTGTTTTCATTAATCCTGTTTTTGTTCAAGCTCAACATTTGCTCACAGTGTTGAAAAAGAATAGTATTAAATTCTGATGTTTCTTACATAGCACCATATGCATCATGCATGCAGATTTCCCTTCAGATGGATCAGAGTAATAAGAAATCTTGTCACATCCAAACAGGAAATCAAATACAAGGATAGCTAAACACAGTAGGAGCTACAAAATAGTGTCCTCTATTTCTGTCACCACTTTGTTCTCCCAGTGGATGGCAAGACACTTGCTTGGATACTAGGCTGATCAAATTCTTTTCAAACCAAATTCATTTTGTCAGGGTACATATGCCATTCCAGCACGCATATACAGTCACACATGTTCCTGAACACATGACATATGAGTTGAACTCCACATTCTGTCATCAGCCTGCTGCATAACAGGTATTTCAATCAACCTTTACCTCATTTTTTTCCTATTTTTTAAAATGTAGATGTTTTGCAAACAAGTTGTGCCAACATTTTGCTACATACTCATGAAACCTGTATACAATAAATAGTATTTTCATCTTAATAAGGTACCTTCCAGCCTATCCTGCATGCACAGATGGCTTAGAACAGTCTGTGGCTAACACTACTCTGTTCCTACTATGCCACTGCCCACTTAAAGCTAATATTTAGGTATGAGCTCTTAGTCTACTGCATTTGATCTTTACCCTCTGTCATCTTGGAATGCCTGGAAGTTTTGTGTTTCTAGAACCATAGAGGAGCAATTTCACTTCACCAGGATTTGTTTCTAACATTCCTTTAATCACAAAATAAAAGTAAGGTTTCATAATTTCAAACTAATTTTACATATTTTCCGTGGAATTTCCCACACTACTAGCTTTTACTAATGCAATACCATAAACAACTAGTACCTTCCAAAAAGGATTTTGTTCCAAAAAAATCCATGCAATAACTGTCTATTCATTATCCTTATTTTTTATATTATTTATACACACGTGTAGACAAAACACGTTTCCTCACTGGTTGAACAAGATTTTCTGTTTCCTAAAAGGCCAAAAGAAGATTAGCAGCCACACTTTGTCAGAAGAGGCTTAAACACAGATCAGGCCTTTGTTCTATGTTGTAAACACAGTTGTTGCAATATGAGATGCCACATCTTCCCTGTATATTGGAAATCACGGAATCATATAATCGTTTGGGTTGGATGGGATCTTAAAGATCACCTTAGTTACAACTCATCAGCTGTGGACAGAGGCACATTCCACTTGATCAGGACTAGGCTGATCCAGCCTGGCCTTGAACATCTTCAGGGTCAGGGCACCCACAGCTTCTCTGGGTAACCTCTCCATCTTTCTTGCAAGCCCTATGAGTTCTCTCCAGAGCCTTCTCTTCTCTAGGCTGAATAATCCCAACCTTCTCATCTTGAGATACTAAAAAAATCATCAGCAGTATCCATATTAAAGTATTCATGGAAACTGCAATATATATTTACTTATAGAGTAATACATTGCCTTCTTATGATCTTTTTCTGAAAAATCAAATGCTGCCTTACCACCTGAATGCTATTCCTCAAATAAAACAGTCACCTAATTAAGTTTGAATCATCCTCGACATTAAACAAGTTGATTAAAAAAAAGAAAAAGACCGTCAGCAGAGATGACCCTTTAAAGAAAGGTAAAACCCAGCAAATGCACCGGTTGCACAGCAAACACATGAATATGCCACAGAAGTTGAAGTAAAGTACTGCTCATTTGGTGAAATCCTTTTTAATGGTAAAATGAAGACAGTCATTTGACAGAACATTATAGCCAAAAGCAAGCTATTATTTTATAAATTTTAAGTAGAACGACATTTTTCACACACACACAAAACACATGATTAGATTTCTATCAAATTGAACCCTCATCAACACTGGTCTAACTCTTTATTAACAAGACTGAACTCAGAAGGCTCACACCTACAGCTCATAGTCTGCCTTTGAAACATTACAACACAATCTTTCATGCTGCTTTTTTGCTCATTCTCCTTCCCCTGAACATCCCTATAATCCTTCTGTGCTCTTCAACAGCTCCACAGTTCCCACTTCTCTCCCCATGTCAGCACCAACCTTTTCTTCTTTGTAACCTTCTCAGTGGGCAAGATGTACCGACAACAAAATCATGGGCTGTAACATCTATACAAATGATGCACCCACTTTCTTAAGAGCTTTTTTCATCAGAGATGAGCCCTTACTAGCAAGATAAATTGGCATGTAAAGCCTCTACCAAAGCCCGCCCCATCAGTATTAAACAATTTTAATTTATAATTGCATAAAGTGTATTTTCAACTAGAAAATATTTTTAAAAAAACAACAAATCACATCTTTGATTATACTTGGGCTATCAGGTCTATGTATCTCTGTATGAGAGCAATTTATAGACTTGGAACTGATCTTACAGAGAACATCTTAGTGTTCTTAGTGAACATCCAGGCTCTCACTTCTTAATTGGAAGTGTAACTGTGAACTATATAAGATACTGCTTTGTTGATTATTTTTAAAAGCCAACAAACAACAATAATTAGAAAAATGTTACTGCTGCAACAGTCAAATAAGGAGCAACTGGATTGCAGTTCAGTGCATAATTCAACCATTTTCAACTCAACTGATTGCCTCAAGGAACTTCAACTGCTGCTGCACCTACAAGATCAATGCTACTAATTGTGAGGAAAATTATTCTGAACAGCACAGACCCTCCTATTAACGATGCCTGCCAGAAGAAAGTCAGTTTATCAACTACCCTGAAGGTTAACATCAAAATCAAATGCAATAACCTCAAATGATTATATTACTAAGTTTGCAGGCAACATTACTTCAGTAGGGAAAAAAAAGGTAATAATTCAGAATTACCGGCATTTTTAAACTTATTTTGGTTCTCTGTTTAATCAGTGCCAAACTTATTCTTGGTATTTGATATTCTTTAATTTGACCACAGCAACAATAAATAAATAAATACAGTGATTCCTTCAGATTTGCCAGTAGCCTTTAGTAAACCAAGCAACAGAAATGTTCTACAGACAGATATCAGCAAATACTTCAGGAAATTGTTTGTTGGAATGATTTTGTTGCTTCTACTCAGAAAGACATCAAAAAGCAAAGAGTAAATAATTTGGGGGTTAAAAAACAGTTGGCTAATTTCACAGAAGAAATTAATCACTAAGACAGCACCTCAGGAAGTCAATAAGCCTCAAAGAAGCTTAGAAGCTGGGAATGATTTAAATATCCAAAATGCATTGTTTATCTTCAATGAGACAAAATAAAAGTGGATAGATTGGTGTGATCCAGTTTGGCTTAATGAACTTTCTGTATTTAGTCATCCACATTAACAACCGCAAACTTTCTTCAATTTGAAGTAATTTAAAAGCTACAAAAGAAATGTCTATCTGTAAATCTCTGCAAATATTTCATGAGAACAGCATGAATAATTTGTGAAGCCAAAGCAACAGAATAAATATGCTGAAAGGCTAAAATATACTTAGTTTTAAATGACGTATGTTTCGACTAGTTTTTAGTATGGTATTTGCTCAGATCATAGTCTGGTTGTCACAGTAATAGCTTCATCATTCTATGTATGAAAACCACTTCTTAATTGACTGTTCATTTTTATCTTGGATCCAGCTAAAACAATATTCTCTGTTACAAATAAAATATTACTTGTAGGAAATAGAGAAGTAGAATGTCTCATTTAGTAACTACTTCTAGTAGTTTTTTAATTTAGTAACTTACTATTATACGTAGGTGTGTATATAAATATGTAAAAAACAGTACATTTTAGAAAGCATAAGTATTACTTTCTACTCTATTAACCAAAACCTGGACTGTTCCACCTAGAAGAGCAAGTCAAATATTGCTTAAAAATCTGCTTCTACCCTCTGCAACAAGTTGCATTTGAAATGTTGATCAGCATGGCTCGCCCTGTTATAAGATCTGCAGCCGATGTGACAAGAAAGCAAGGGAAGAAACCAGAGGCAACAATCACGGTTGGATTTTTGCATTTGTGTGTGTGTGTGTGTTTGTTTGCTTTTAACTTTTTGATATCTACATGATTTCTTCTTACAAAGTTTGTGTTCTGAAAAGACCAGAATGCTTTCAGGGAAAAAAAAAAAAAAAAAAAAAAAAAAAAAAAAGCAGGTTAATAAAGGAGGTCTATCAGTTCTGTGCACCTCCCGACTGTAAATAGAGAAAACAGCACTCAGAGGCAGACTGACTGTGCTGTCACCAAGCTTTTTCGAGGTTCGGTGGGGATTTTTATTTTTCCCACTTGGACTTCATAATTGGCCTCCACGCAGGAAGGTGACTGGTTGTTTACAGAATAGAAACAAAACAGGAGTAACAAAACAATCAAATAAGCAAACAAACAAACAAGTAAAACAAACAAATTCACATACTGAAATACTATTTCCTAGATTGAGCTAAAAAAAAGCCTAAGAAAAATAAGAGTTAGTGCATTTTTCTCCCTTAATTTCACAAAGCTAATTTTTAATCATTTTTGTTGGTTTTAAAGGAAATCCCAAAGAAGATTAGTTTTTTTAGCATTCTTTGCATTATCACTTGAAGAATATCTATTTTTTACTGACTCCAGTAATAGGATCTACCTTGATGCATATAAAAATGAGGTAGCAGAACAACCAACTACAGAAGTTGCCATCAAAGTGTACAGTTTGCCTGTCATGTCAATAGACTGCATTTTATTCTGACTTCCATTTACTGAGAAACTGGCAAACAGCAATAAAAGCTCAACGACAAATTATGAGAACAGTATCCAATTAGATTTACAACTAAGTATCATAAAAAAAAAAAAAAAAAAGTGTTCAGGACAAGTAGGTAGAACAATTTCTTAATCAACAACTCACTTTCCATTCCTTCCGTGCGCCTGCTTTAAATGAGACATCTTCATTAATAAACCCTCTGTGTAAAGTTAATCCCTTTTAGCTACTTAAGGCTGAGAACAGCTCACATCTCCCTTTCCTGCCAACAAATTCTACAGATGATACAGTGAAAGATGAGATGCATGTTTTATTAAAACTGCTTATCTAAGAAAATTTACCACAAAATTCCATCTACTATCACTGGAAATCCCAGTAGCTACATAGTATGAATCACAACATATTCCTTACTTCAGACATCTGTTATCAAAAAAAAATCCACATTTTCAAACATATACTTAAATTTGACCTCAAATTTTCATATATTTACTCAGATTTAAAACCTGTGTATTGTTATATAAAATCCTCTATGTATACCTATGTAGTTTTTCTGATTCCTGTATACATGCATGTCTGTATGTACTACAAAAATGAATCAAACAATTCTATGCAATGTATTTTTCAAGTTCTTAGTTTAAAAAGACATCTGATAAACTGATGAAAATTTCACAAATTATTTTTCAAAACCTATTATTTTATATAGGCAAAACACAAACATACAATATCAACAGGAAATAATATTGCAATATCTTCTGAATTTGAGAAAATTGTTTGGTCCCCGATGAACTCAAAGATATAAATATATGCAATTTGACAGCTTTTCTATTTGGAGGTTGCTTATCTTCTTGAAACCAGAAGAGAGCAAACAAACAGAACTCAATACCCCTACCATCTTCCTGAATTTTTTCCCCAATTCCAGTTTTCTCAATATCCCTGTGTCAATCTTTTTCTTGTATAAGAATACAGGTTTTGGGGAAACACTTTCTCCATTTGCACTAATATAGCACTTAGCACACTATAACCTCAATTGGAACACTGCCTTAGATACCACAAGACAGTCTACACTGGTCAAAATGAAGCCAGTTTCACTCATTGCCTTTAGACACTTCAGAACATGCTAGGGGTTGGCTTGTGTTTTCAGCCCTTCATTTCTCCAGGGCTCCCACCAGCTAAACCAGGCACTGGACTTCAGTTGATCAGATAAAAGGGCAAGAGCAGGAAAATAAACAAAAACTCTTCAGCCAACAGCAGTACAAAGCAGATTGTTCTTCCCTTGGAGGAAGGATAAGAAAGTCTTTTTTAACTCCTTGAGAGCCTCCTGAGAGTAACAACAGATTCTTTCCTTCACTCAAATTCAATCTAGCTGTTAGTAGATAACAATGCATTCTATATTAATTTGTATTCCTTTCCACATCTTCTTCCAGAGTCTTCAAAAGACTACTGTTGAAATCCTAGGCTATGCATCATTAGCAAACGACAAATTAAGTTACTTTAATGTCTCTGAGCCTTTGAATTTCTACAAAATGTAAGAAAATAAGATCTCTGTCTCACTATTATATCTTCACTCTTGAGTCTTTTTGGTTTTGAATTAAAAAAGATAAGCTACATCACTTAAACCATTCTTCATAAGTCCTTCAGCAAATGGGTTATTAACAGGGGCAAAGCAAATTTTCTTCCTGGCCCCGACAATGACATTTACCCTGACCTAGAAGGGACATATTCCTAAGCAGTAAGAAATAGTTCCAATGCCAACTCAGTCCTAAGAGAATGCCAATTATGCCAAGTGCAAAACAGATGTGTGGTGATTTTGTAGCATGGAATACTTTACACCAGGGAAAAGCTAAAACCATTCATCTCAATTAACTTAGGATCCAGGGCCTAATTTAAACTACTGCCTTGGAGGTGAAGGGCCATCATTTTGTCCAACAATCTACTAGTACCTCTTAAAACAAATATAAACCTTCTCTTAATATTTAAGATCTCTTGCAAACTATCTTTTTATCACCCCAAATACTTTCTCTGTTAGGTATTAAAAAACCCCCACAAACTTCTGTTTTGGATTGTTGAAGCTTAGCCACTGATATGTAGTTTGAAAAGATGGTCAGTTGCACTAAAATGACACAGACAAAACAATACAAGATATGACAATAATTGATTGAAATTCTTTGGGAGATGACTTCTGGCTTACAAATAACATTAATAACCAACACCAGACTGCCACTTCACTTTTAAAAGTTGTTCAAGTGTTGCTCTAATTAACAGGCACTTTGAAATACATATACTAGAATAAAACAATAAAGGAAGGAACTCTATGAAGCCATGGTTTGCGCTATCTCAACTGTATCAGCGCATCAATTTTCAGAGACACACCACACAAGACCATCCACGCAATTCTGACAGTTCAGAGCACACACTGGCACTCATACATCTGATGAACAGCCTATGAGTACCTAAAAAGAGCCTACAAGACAGGAAGAAACTGTTTACAAGAGTGCGTAGTAATAAGACAAGGGGTTTATGGCTTTAAACTACAAGAGAATAGATTCAGATTACCTTCTCTGCTCGGCCCTCAGAAGGCCCCATCTGGCCCCCAGCATAAGAGAGATGAAGAGCTGCTGTAACAGATCCAGAGGAGGGCCACAAGGACTTTCAGAGTACCTCTTCCATGAAGAAAGGCTGAGGGAGCTGGGCTTGTTCAGCATGGATAAGCAAAGGCTCTGCAGAGACCTCACTGAGGCTTTCCAATACTTGCAGGGAGTTTATGAGCAAGAGGGAGATCAACTTTTTGTTAAAAAAAAAAAGTTACAGGACAAGGGAGAACGGTTTTAAACTAAAAGGAGGGAGATTTACATAATAGGAGGAAATATTTTACTCAGTGTAGTGAGGCCCTGGCACAGCTGCCCAGAGAAGCTGTGGTATTCCATCCCTGGAGATGCTCAAGGCCAGGTTGAGTAGGACCCTGGGCAGCTGAGCTCGTGAGGGCAGCCCTGCCCATGGCAGAAGGTTTGAACGAGATGACCTTTCAACCCCAGCCGTTCTATGATTCTGTGATGATAATAAACCAATTTAAACAGACATTTTACCATCACCAGGAAACAAAAAATGCATGAAGAATAAATATAAAATATAAAATAATGTAATCTGTCACCTCTATATTTATCCCCAGAGGGTTACACTTCATATTTTTACTATATATTCATCTCCAGCAAGTGAACAGGCTACATCTGTATACCTAAGCACACAATTCTAGTCTTGGTACAAACATGAAGACTTGCACCTTGTAATTCTCAATACAAAAAGGTTAAAAAAAAAAAAAGAGAGAGAAAGAGAATTTTCAGAAATAACATTTGAGTTGAAAATAAACAAATTCACTAATCTTTCCTCTTGCTTGGATCTTTGGTGTTCTGCAGCTTCTATCACAAAGGTAGTTATACTATGAATCTCTCCACTTAGGCAACCTATTAGAAGTCTACAGCACAAGAAATCAGCAACTGTTCGTGCCCCACTGTTTTTACTATTTCTTAATAATCTTCTATTTCCTATTTATATCGTTAAGAAATCCACTCAGTCTCAATATTCTGAATTTTATCACATTGAACTTGTTAAGATGCACTTCTTACTTACCTCCAAAGCTTCTCATTGAAGTGAGCAAGAAATGGCAGATGGCAGGAATATTATGTTTTAACAATATTTCCCTAAAAGTTTGAAATACTTGGTTTATGAAAACAATAGGCATGCTTCCAGATAGACTGATCTATCATTGTCGTCTTTCTCATTGTGTTGAGGGAAGCATACAGAAGCTGTAAGTACTGATCATTCACTGATAAGGGGAAAGAGGAAAAAGAGCTAGTGATGCTTACATTATCTCAAGTACATCTTCATGAACTCTCACATTAGTGGACCGATCCATATCTAATTGCCATTTTACTGGCAGCATGCAATACATAAGAAAATCCTTACAAAGCAAAATCTCTTCCATTAGTGGAAAAGAAAAACAAAAGAGTTAGACCTAATTTTAAAGATGTTACTGAAACCATACCAGTATTTTTGCTTATTTGGATGTATGTGGAAGAAAGTAAAAGAAGGTAATAATATGCCTGCACGATGAGTATTTTTTAATTCTTCCTTACTTCATGAAGTTATTTTAGGTCAAACTATACCTACTCCCAGTTACTGTTATCAGTATTTTTATAGTTTTCTGTGATCCAGCTTTTTCTACAAACAGAGGCAACTATACGCCACTGTGCTTGGAAAAATGTTTATAAACCCTCTACAGAATTTATTCCATTGAAATACAGAAGAAACATGTTTAATCATTTGTTCTGACAATTTATCTATTTGTTCCAACATTTAGACACTATTAAAATATTTTTAACAAAAACATGCATTCTTTTCCTCAAAATTATCTGTGCTGTGAATATCTTCCAAGCGATTTTGAGGTCTGTTAACAATAGCTTTATTTGCCATTTAAAGATTGCAAAAATAACTGGAAATAAAAGTAATATACAGTATATATTTATAGCTCTACAAGACAGTTTTACCAAGAGTGTATCCAATTGAATTATTGGCTGATTTTTTTTCTTTGGCTTACAATATTCAATTAGGTGTTATTTATATCACATGTGTATGAAATCAATTATTACTAAGTTTTTAAAAAAAACTATAATTCAATATGGAATTATATATGAAGATTATATTTCCTCTCCAGGTACTCAGTGTACATTTTCTGAACGTTTTTGCTCCCACCATTCTTGTTCTGTGTTGCAGTTTCTCCATAGAAGTTTCACTTCCAAAGAAACTTTTTCAAAATGCTCTATCTTGGCAAGTCTCAAGTTAGGTTACTAACTAGTAACATACTATCATTTTCCTAAAGCAGATGTAAGAATTATGACTCTGAGGCTCAGATGAGAAAAGATAGACAAGAATTGTATTTGGAAGAGAGACTACTAGTACTCAAAACACTCCAGGATGTGGTATTAGCAATTCAATAGGTAATGTGCCTCCAGCTAAGTTAATATTAAAACTAACCTTTACTACATTTTCTCTCCCCAGCTTAACATATCACACTTAGTAGATGTGAGAATGCTGCCTGTATGTTCAAAATGTTAAACAAAAGTCAGGAGCACTAAGAAATTAATTTCCAAAGGTGTTAAGGGGAGGGGAAAAATAAGAAAAAAAAAAAAAAGATATATTGAACCTATCACTTCACAGATATTTGTCTTGAGAATTATCCATCTCTGAAGAATCAATCCATCTTTCTTTAAAACTTACCTTAGAATTCTCCCACACCCAATACTCCAAATCATAATTCAGAACAAGGGTATCCTGGACATACAAGAAAAACACTGTTCTTGATTATACTTGTTGCTAAAATATTACCCACCTATAGTTTCCACAGCAGCATGAGTCTCACTGTGCAAGTAATACACAAGTAGCATGCTAAGTTAATGCTCCAGATCCCAGTTCCTGTGGGCTCCACCTTCTTCCCTACATGGACATGACTGCAAAATGTATCAGGTGGGCAAATATCATCCCTTCAGTGCCTTTCCCAGGCAGTTCGCTTGGTTATTTCCCATCAGACAGAAATAACAGCATACTATGTTAACAGGAGTATCATGGGATTAACATGATGTAGCCTTTAAGATAGTTTGGTCCAGATTCTGATGACTGTATGTATAGTGAAATACAGATCTGACCTTTAAAATACATAATTAGACTACCTCAAAAGATGCCAAACGTATCACTGCAGATTGCTGAAGAAACCAACCCTTACATACCATTCTCTTTTATCCCCTTCAAAGAACCCGTATTGGTCTTTATTCAATCAGCGCCAGAATTTATTTCACTCTTGTCACTACTCTGGAAATACAACTCAAACCAGCAAAAATCCTGTTCAAAAACACAAAGAGGCATGAAAGAAATTTGTATGTCAAATAATGCATCTGCCTTTCTACTTTGCCAACTTCTAACAAAGCAAAAATGGTAAGTCTGTACAGATACAGCTGAAGGTGATCTTCATAAGTCAACAGCAAGACTCATTTGAAGATGAAATAATGTAGTTTTCATGATTTCACAGACCTCTTTTTCAAGCTGCTGACTATGTTGTTTACTACTTAAGCATGCTTTGCATCATAATTTTGGGTGACTGGTGATTGTCTAATGGATAGAGTGCAGGTGAACCCTCTTGCATCTTTAAACCTGCTGATCATAGCTCTGGCTTTAGTTTTAAGTCAGTCTCTTAGCCTCTGAATAATTAAAAAATGAAGACTTCCTTTTTCACGTTTGCTTCCTACACACCAAACACCAAGTACCTCAAAAACAAAAACTGTGGCACCTCTGATGCTGATGACAGAATTCCTAGCAGCTTCTGCTGAGTCAGGATTTCATACATAAGTTACAAGTCATAACCACCATGAAAAATAACTGTATTTGCTTTTGAATGCAACTAGGATCAACTGTGAATTAGGAGAAAAATAATAACAAAATAAAATATAAACTTTCACACAGAAAACATTTCAATTACTAGGTTAGAGAGAATCCTCTTAAGACTGAATGTCTCCTATTTATATTTTATTATGTATAATGTATGAATATACTATATAGAGATTATCTATACATAACAGAAATTAAGTCTTCAAATAATACTAATGATTTCAACAGCAGCGTGAGCAAAATTATTTCTCTGAGTGGCTTATTCAGAGCCAACACCCCAGTTTACGTTTACCTTTATTTAAAAAATTAATTAATTAATTGATTGGTCTGTTCATAACTTTGCAGAATGTTTATCTATTTAAAAAAACAGGAAATGTTATAAACCACTTATAAAAATAATCATCTGTAACTCTCTCTGTATTAAAGGAGAGGATTCTCCATGACAGATGGATCCTATGTGCTTCTGTACTCAAAGGTAGACTCGAGATACAGTTAAACTACTTATGCTCAGGATAGCACTATTTTCCAACTTCATAAGATTTGATTTACACCTATAAAGTCCTTTAAAAGAAATAATAATAATTCTCTGAAGATACTTGTTAGAAGTGACATAAGATTCTGATTCCACAAAACATTATCTATACACACAGAACTCAATGATTAATCCTGCCAAAGGACAAATTTTCTAATACTTGTTTCTCCATAACAAATGGTGCTCACTAGTCCCAACTTTTTCTTCCAGTCCTTTCATTTTTTATGATCCAGCATCATGGTGAGAAAAGT
This sequence comes from Lagopus muta, assembly GCF_023343835.1. Lineage (NCBI taxonomy): Eukaryota > Metazoa > Chordata > Aves > Galliformes > Phasianidae > Lagopus > Lagopus muta. The sequence continues at coordinate 96,905,307 of NC_064433.1, forward strand.
CTAAATCTAAATCAACCAGAGAAGTACATAACAGAAATAGTAAAAGGACAGAAAATAAACGAAAACAGTTGACAAGAAAACAAGATAGAAGTCTTCAACTGTGGAAAAAAAAAAAAAAAAAAAAAAGGAAGAAAGCTAGAGAAATGAAATATTAAACAAAGATAAAAGACAAGTAGCACAGTAAAGGAAAATTTGCACAACAGTACATTTTTCTCCAAGGACAGAAGTTTCAACTACAGCTACTTCCATGTAAAATTAAGCTGCTTCTCTCATTTTCCAGCCTATGCAGGGGGAAGTCATCTAGAACCACACATCCAAATGCAGTGAAGAGCTTTCACACTTAAAATTTGCCACAAAAGCCTTTCTTATAGCATAATCTAGGAAATAGATTCAACAGGAGTAGAGGAATGGAAAAAAAAAGTCAGAAATTGCCATTATCATAAGACAGGAAAAGCGTATATAAATCTTCCATTGTTCCTTACTTCCTCCCTACTTCAGTACTGTGGCTATAGCTGATCTTTTTCAATTAAAGATGTATACTCGTAAAATTGAAAGAAGATTCCTCCACAGATGAATAGGGCTCTGTCAGGTCAGTTTTATGAAGCAATTATGCTTCACTAGATGCACTAAGCTTATTAATAAAGCAAAGTATGAACAGGAGAGATAGACAATCGAATGTCAATACGCAACAATACTTTTCCTCCGATTTCAGACAAGACCAGGTCCCTTCTTTTCTGTCATACTCCTTAGAATATTGAGAGTCCCAGGAACACATAGTATGGGACAGAGTGAAAAAAAATAAGGACTCATACCTCAACCCGTTTGACTGCTCCCCTATATACTGTCCCAAATTCAGCTGTGTTGAATCACCCTCTACACTTGTTCTCCAGGAGATGAGGTAGGACAGAGGAGGGAAAATTATTACTAGAGGACAGATTCACGATTTATAATTCTATCATACTTGTCCTCCTGGACCTCAGAAGTTCTCCTGCATTAAATGGAAGGTAAAAAGATGCAGTGGTAACATCAGTTTGTTACCCCTCTGTGTTCAACCATCAGTGCTGGCACACGTCACACAACATGAACCAAGATCTTAGAGGCCAGATCTCATTCCCCTATCTGCTACATGTTCCTGAGTAATAGTGGACACATCATTTATATCAACATGCTAATAATTAAAACAAAATTTAACTAATATGTACAAGTAATGACAAAAATGTTTCTGATCCCATCCAGTATTCAGCAGGAAGAAGGACAACAACACTTTTGGACTAACACTGAAGAATGACTAAGGCAACATCTGCTGTAATTTATGAGGGAAATTCGGTCTCAGCAATCACTGCTTTCACAGAAGTAACTGAAAATTCTGTGGTACTGAATAGTATTTAAATCACTCCTGAATTCTGTGTGGATAAGGAAAAAAAAAACAAAACAAAACAAAACCAAAAACCAACTCACAGTACACACACCACTGTCAGCAGCCTGCAAGATATAACAAGACCCCTGCAATTTAACTTACATCTCCTCCATCTTCATTTTTCCCCAGGGGCACATTCAGCCTTGATCTAAATAGACACAGATACTATTAAACTGCACTGGGACTCAATCCAGTAATGCCAGGCTACCCAATAACCTCCGAAATACGAGTGAAACCTGTTTTGTTCAAATGCAAGTAACAAATCGGTAGAAGTTGCTGCACTATTTTTCCAATTAAATCATCATTGAATTTCTCTATTATCTGCATGTCACTAGATTGAGTCAACAGGATCTTCTAAATTGGTAATGAGATGCTTAGCCATTCACCACTTACTCCTGTTAAGGAATGATACAGATAACTGCTCTGTTTACAGTCATCTGTTTTTACAGCACAAATCACAGTCCTTGCAGTCACATGTTCTACATCCTCATTCAAAGGATTCACACAAATTATTTCTTCAGCTCTGTTTCTTGATAATCATCATTTTAAGATCGTGTTAAGGATAGATTTTCATTAAGCACTTGAGAAAAGACTATTGTCTATACATTCATTCCACAATCAATTTCAAGTGAAATCTCTCACAGTTCTCATGATTTTGATCATCTTAACATTGACAATATTATTTAATCTCTTCCTCTCGCCAAAATATCTAGCTACATTAAACCAGTTTTAATTGAAAAAGTTTGAAAGTAGACATCTGGTCAAGCACATCTTTAGCTCACTACCTAGTGTATGGGAACTGCTGAATCACAGCCTGAACCTCTGATTGACCACCCGAGGCATGCAATGAGTCAGCACTAGGAGCACAGGTGAAAGCAATTCACCTGTGCTACCAGAAGTGGTGGAACCTGGCTCCACCTCTCCTAGACCCCATTTAAGAACTGACTACCAGTGGGGAAGGATCTTTTTTGGAGATTGATCCTCTTGGGGTCCTCTCAACAAGCCTAGGATAAGGATAAGATTTCCATCCTTTCTTCTTTGGTGTGGTAACCTGTTTAGCCTAACTTTCCTGTGTATTTCTTAATTATAACATCTGTATATTCATTGATTATACATCTAGTAAGTGAAGGAGGTGATGACCGCAGTCTACATTTAGTTCAAAAAGTATAAATTAGTGAACAAATAGAAAGGCTTCATAAACTAAATCATAAACTTCATAAATCATAAACTAAAGTATATATATAAACAGTAATTAACAGTCTTCTTTCTAATTCCAGCATCTTTATACAATGTTACTATATGAATTCTCCTATCATGTTTCAAGAATGCAGTCTGAAGATTGCTCACAGTTTCAATATCTAGCACACCAACTGGCAGGAGCATCATTAAGACCTTCTATGTACTTTCTTTTTCAAGGAGGAAAAAAAAAGTATAAGTCATCCATTTTCAACAGCAGCTGACTAAAGCTATTCAGTGAATTGGGTATTGCTACTATCATGGATCCATGAACTCTTAAAGCCTCCCCTTCCTTTTTTGTTCCTATGAGTAGACTCTTAACAACGTTTCCCCCACTCTGAATAGTTTTAGAGAGATCAGCTGAAAAGAAACACCATCAGTGAACACAAAAGTTTTCAAAGAAAAAGTGGGAACAAAGTGAATGTATTAGAGACAACTTGAGATTCATGTCTGTACTGTGCTTTGCCCTTCTCTTTACCTCAATACACTCTTTGGTTTTACTGCTGGGTAAGAGCAGGGCAGCCTACTGCACTTCTCCTAGCAACCAAAAATCACTTAAGGAAAAAAAGGCATGTTTCTACTGAAAGGGAGAAAGAGTAATTTGGGGTCATACAAAGCCAAACGTGCTCTTCTGGGTTACATCCTAAATTGACATTGTCAAAAAGAACTTAGTATATAATAATAAACAGCTCTGTTTTGCACAGATCCATATTTAATTAGACATTTTTCTTGTTGCACACTTCATTTTCTCTTAAGTCTGTGTTCTAACAGTTCTTACCACTGTTTAGTTTTGATTTTACAGACATATATTCTACTCTTTATGTTCTTCTAAAGTTACTTTCTTTCATCATAAGTGTGTATATATAGAACTATATATAATTATACAGCTACACAGATATTTTTACATGCGTGTATTTAGATAGATAAATAGTGTTTTAAGGATAGCAGTACAAAAAGACAATTTTACCACAGGATCCACTTATCCCAAGCACTGTGATTTTATCCTGAAATACTAGAACAAACAGCCAGGTTTCGTCCTGTTTGGTAACAAAATAGATGTAACAGATCCAACCGATCTTTCACAACACTTCTGCAATATATCACTTTAAGGCCAGCAAAGACCTTAGTTCAGTGCATCAAATTACAATTTTGTACCTTCTTGCAGCCACTCTTAACAAATGCAGATCCTAGCAATTTAACAGAAAGGTTTATTTGCCCCACAGGTAGGTGATGATAAATGACATAACAATATAAAGCCTACACACCTACACATGCTGCATATAAAGCAACATTAAAGTTACAGGGAATCAACACTATCACATTAAGATGACAGTAGTATTCCACTCTTGTCTTTACTCTCCATGCTGCCTGACCCAACCACATGCTTTGTAGCCCAACTGCCCTGCTTCTGTATTCACACATTCCCAGTTTCAAAACTGGGCAGTCTTGTAATGCATTAAGCTTGGAACTAGGCTACAATCCCTCTCCTCCCAGTTTATAGTGACATTTACCTCTCCAAAAACCACTGGAAAAGGGCAGTGCTACTGTACACACAGGACCAACAAGCACTTCCAGGTCCTGAAGGGGACACAGTGTTTTGAGCACAAGATCTCATACATGAAAAGAGAAGTTTAAGGAAATTTAAGGAAAAAGTCTTTTAAAGCAAGGGTGGTGAGGCACTGGAACAGGTTACCTAATGTTACAGTTGATGCCCTGTCAATGGAGACTTCCAAGGTGAGTCTGGATAAGGCCCTGAGCAACCTGATCTAGCTGGGGATGTTCCTGTTCATTGCAGGGGAGTTGGACTAGATGGCCCTTAGAGATCCTTCCAACCCTAAGAATTCTATGATTCCATGAAATAAAGAGTGCCCCTTGCTGCAGCCTCCAATATGAAGTGAAGATTCCAAAGAGAAGATTAAGTTGTCTAGGGAAAGAGTATTGAAAAAGAGACATATGTCTCTGATATGATTTCCAAACAGATCTTGGTCTAACAGCATTATTATGCCATTTGAATTCTTCATAGTATTGATCTCTAAGAAACTATCACCCATCCTTTATTTGCAGAGTTCTCATCAGGTTATACTATAAATTGTTAGGTAAAAATTGATCACTTATTTTGCCAGGATCAAGTTATTTGGACGACAAGATGTGAGGACTTTGAAAATAGAACAGAATGACAGCTTGAGAAACCATTACAGGGTTTGTGCAGCATTAAAATACTTCTCATAATAGCTTCTCAACACTTGACATTTTCTCAGCAGTAAAAAAAGTACCTCTGGAACTCTTGCATGGGCAGTTACTCCATTCAGTTTGAATGAGAAAGAAGTTGACGAATGTTAGTTATCTGACATTTTGCTTTTAAAAGGTTAACTTTTTTCTATTCAGTTTCTCTTGCAATCAATGGCAAGTGATGAACACAACTGAAATGCATAGTTTATTGTGTTTTACAACTGGGTTCTGGACATTTATTTTTTGCATTGTTTGTCCAACCTTCATTTATGACACACATTACAGAGACACTTCTAGCCTTGGCACGCTACACAAAAGCCATACAGACAATGCATAAATATATATTAAAAGACCACATGCAGCAACAGACATTTTGGCTCAAACTTCCAGGTAAATTATTACATGGGTACTATTGGTTAGTTTGTGTATTGTTGCTCATGTATTTATTTATGAAGGGTATTATTTTAATAAAATTAATAGCACATCTTGGCTCCCCTCCATGGCAGCAAAGCCAAGATAAGCTGCAGAGATGGAATTAAAAAGCCATTTCTTACTTCATGAACTTTTGGCTTGGAATTCATATCATTAAATCCACAATCCAGCACAAGCAGTAGCTTTGTTATTGTAGAGGTACTCTGCATCAGTAAAGACAGCATTATAGAACTAGCAAGAGTAGGTAGGACTGAATCAGCAATATGGACTTGTACACTCTATTATTTAGAAGGTATCTCCATGGAAGGATGCAGCCAACTTCATATTGTAAGAAGCTTGCATTTAAAAAGATGAAATAATGGTTTAAGATGTGTGCCTTACAATAACTCAAGATGGTACCTGCTTTCAGAAGGTCTTTTTCATGGAGGACTGAATAACAAAATTGGTGCAGATTTAAGTGGTATGTAATCATGTCCTAAATTAATGGGGCCTAATTTAATTATCTGATACAATAATGAAAAGCATTTGACAACAGACAATTAATAGTTATTATGTTAAGAAAGGAGTTTGACAGAGGGACGACACTGGCAACTCAATGTGACTTGTGGAGCAGAGAGTCCACTGTTTGTGTAGTATAGCAGAAACCCACTGAGAGTAAAGAGAGTGAAAAATTTACATACCAAAAATCTTTTTTGCATGCAATTATATTGAAGAGATCTCATAAATAACAGTCCATGTGAACAGTCCTCCATAAAATCACCCTCAACACTACTGAAGAAATAGAGATTCAATATATGACTCTGTACTCTCCTCTGAACAAAACTTTAAAGGAATTTTTGGAATATATAAGAAATGTGTACTATAAAAATGCAAGAATGCTCAAGTAACACAATAAACTTACATGTAAGAAATGCCTTTTCAGAAAGAACTGAAAAAAGCCAAAACATTCATTTACATGGCAAGAGTAAATATATGCTTTCTTTTGCACAGTAAAATTTCTTCTATACACAAAATAGATTCCCACAGAAATGTAGAAATGATAAATATTAAGCTAGTTTTTGGCAAGAATCAGCATCAATATGATTATTAAGTATCCTCTACAAGGTTGGTAGGAAAGGTGGTGAGCCAGATGGCAGCCACAGGAAGAGCAACCTCTGCCATGCCAGCTGAGATAACAGATAAAAACTGACAGCAGTGTTCCTTGTAGGTGGTTGAAACAGAATGTACAGAACCTGTTAGCAATCTATTTAACTGAGATCAATATTTGAATAGCAATTCAAAGCTAGCAAATGGCTAAAAAGCCATTGCATACTCTTTTGTAATTTTCACTAAATGGTTCAGCAATGGACAGGGCATGTATTGAGGTTAGTGCTGTGAGAATATATAGCAATATCACAAAAGAACAAGTCCTGGAAAAGAAGTTGACTGGACAGAACAGTAAAAGCCTTCACTTTCTCTCACTGAAATTTCTAGTGTATACTATTGAAACTGCTAACTTACCCTTAAAAATCTACTTCAATTCTTCCACCTCTTGCTAGCTTTGCTACAATTAGCTTGCTTTGCCACACGTTTTCCTCTAGCAACATTAACCCCATCATTCCAGAAAGTTCCCAATGGCAGTATTACTGCAGTAAGCGTAACTCATGGAAAAGTTTTAAACTCTCTATCCTGCCTTTTCTAAAAGAACTATGCACTATCAGACCTACTGCTGTGTACCAAGTCAGCAGAGGAACAAAATAAAGTATTTAGACTATCAAATTACTTTGCAAACATATCCATCTCTGAAGTGCTATGACAGCATTTTCTCATAGCCCGTCTTTTGCACATAAATACATACTGTTGCAATAACAACTTAGCAGACAGGAAATAAGGAAAGAAAAACATTAAGACTAATTCAGCACAACGTTTCATCATGGACATAAATTCCTCCCTACTCAGCAAAGTTTTCAAGCATATGATTAACTTGGAACACATGTTTAATTTCATATTAACTTCACTGAGGTTCTGGATCAGTGATGGAATCATGAATCTAAACGCTCTGCAGAATTGGGTGCAGCAGAAGAACAAGCTAAAGGAAACAGAAACACAAACTCTTCGTTTCAACTGACTTTTAATGTATTAAAATGCATATGTTCCACAGAAGTAAAGGTTATCCAACAACAGCAAAACTCACATGAGAGATCAGGACCCTGTCAGCTGAAATGCTGATTGGAAGAATATATTCCAACCTTATAAGTAAGCCATGTTTTCTGATGGGCAGCTGAGACATGTATAGGGCCTTGCTGGTGTCAAGAAATAAAATTAATTTAGGGGGAACAAAAAAAAAAAAGGAGAGAGAGAAAACAGATAGGAAACATGAGACTGAATGCCTCAAACACCATATCAGATGCATACCTTCCATTAAGAAAACAAATGCTTTTGAAAAAATATTACGATAAAATTCTACCTTAAAAAATTATTCTCATTCTCACCATCTCACATACAAGACTATTACACTTGCAGTTTTCAAAAGATAATGGCTAAAAGCCAGCTCTGACATATAAGGCTGTCATTTTCACTGAAAGCACTGAGAGTCCTTCCAGAGCTGAATTCGGCCCACTCAATCTATTGTCTATGGTAACATCCACACACCTGTGTTCACAGTAGCTGTGAACTTTTCTGTCAATATTATTTCTTGCAAGCTTTACTACTAATAATAAGAAACTAAAATAAAAACAAACAAAAAAAAAACAACAACCAATGAACAACAAAACAGTGAGAATAAAGTCAACTGGCCACTGTGGAAAAAAAAATGTAATTAGTTACCTTAACCCTAACCTCTAGTATTTTTTTTTATGGTGCAACGTCTAATTTGATATTATTCTTAATGAACTGTAATTATGATCATCAGCTAAAGAAGTTATTCCCCGAACAGACCGCAAGAATATGGGCAGGGCTACAGGAAAATCATAACCACAGTAAAAAATGTGTATCTATACCAAATGTCTTCTGCCATTTTCATTGAGCTCTGCAATTTTTGTCATAAAAGTATGAACAGAATGCTTTAAAAAAAAAAAAAAATTACCATTTTGATCTACACCACCATGCATGATGTAATATCATTTTTAAGTCACTAAACAAAGTTAATATCATAGAGAAAAGAGTGGCTATCATGCCTCAGATACTAAAGTGTCTTTCTCTGGACCACGTGCCAATAAAATGAAATAAATAATTAAAAAGCCACACCAAACCAAACCAGACCAAACAAAGAAAACAACAAAGCCACCCACAAAGACAAAAGTGTCTTAGGAGATAAATTTGAACATAGTAAACTGACCAAGGATTTATTAGTCAAGCCGACTTCGCCTTTTTTCTTAAAGTATCACAAATAGTGCTAATGTTGATATATATCTTTTCAAAGCAACTGGTGGTATATGTCACCCTAAGGTATAATCATAATTATCATGCTTATAAAGGGACAAAAATACCACATGCCAAGCCTGCACACCAGTATTTCTCCAAAGCTACTTGTTAGACACTTTAGCAATCTACACTTTGTCATGATGTGCCATCCACAAAATCAGTGGCTTATGTATTTTTTGGTAGGGTTTTTTCTTTGCCTTTTTTCTTAGAGCTGCTAACATACGTTAACTTGACACAGTCTCTGCAACATCTCCCCATGGAAGAGTGGGATCACTTCTATTCTGGGCAGTTTCTTGGCTTTTTTTTTTTTTTTTTTCCCCTCTCCTTAATGGTGCAGCTCTACACTACTTATGTGCTTCGCTTACACCTCCCACCCTTGTCCTATACGGCTAAAACAGAACAAAGGTTCTACTTGTGCTCCCCGTGACAAAAACTGAATAAATTATGTCTTGCTCCTGTCGTTCCAGCAAGCTGGTTAATTGCATTTGTTTCATGTATCACCAAACAGCCTGGTACATTAATTACATTCTGTAACACCAAGCTCCTCTGATTCACTCTGTCACTTTCACTGAGCACTTTAATTGTCTTCCTTCTAGCTACATACAATTTTAAACACTTACTAATAATTACATTTCTACAGCCTGATGTTTTCAGTTTATATACAAAGATATCTCCACCACTGGTGGCCTTGTGAATCAAAATATGTTAAAATAGGAAAAAAAAAAAAAAAAAAATCCCCACAAAACCATGACCGAGATAACAGATGCAAATGTTCTACTAAAGCCATTCCAACTTCCTCCTGGATAGCATGTACATATATTACACACACACACAAATATGTATGTATATATATACATATATATATATATTTTTAATCACTAGACCAGGTTAAGCAGCATGACTTATTGTGCAACCAATGTAAAGCACTACTTGAAGGTCTTCCTCTTCTCGTCTATTTGGTTCCTCTCTTGCAGGGGGGAGAGGAGAGGAGGGGCAGAAACACCCAGAGCAGGCTAGCACTGCAAACAATAACCCCGGAGTCCTTGCTTAGAGACTGACATGCTAAGTACTGTAAGCAGCAGCTTCCTGGAACAAAGTTTTCTCTACTAGGCAGAAATAGCCGGGTTCCAGTTATTAAGCTCTCTGCTTAGAGATGCAAATGCTTAATATTAGGAGGGCTGCCAGACATTTGATCCCAGCACATGTAGTACTGCATGCTGTCTGAGATGCTTGCTTCACATCTAGTAGTGCACTTAAGGTCTACGCTGCAGTACAGCGCCAGCCCCCACTTGGAAAGATATTTTACCCTTGCCCTGGAGCTGCCGCCCCTACTAAAGCGTGTAAAGCTCATTTATACTCATATTATTCCCTCGGCCACTACTTCAACTTGAAAACGGTAAGAAACGTTGCAGAACAAACCCAATGAGGAAGGAAAATGAAGGAAAAGAGAACGGAGGAGAAAAAAAAAAAAAAAAAAAAAAAAAAAAGCCTTTCCCTCCAACACTTCCCGACAACGCTCCCTGCGGGCAGCCCGTCACGAAGGGGCGGGCGGAGATGGCGGGGAGACCCTCCGCCCCTCTGGCCGCGCCGCACCTGCCTGGCCCCGCGGGCACGGGGGGCTGTGCCGTGCTGTGCTCTGCTCTGCTCACCGGCGCCCGCTCCATCCTCCACCAGCGCCAAAGGAGGTGTTTAGGGACTCTGGAAAGTCGCCAATTCTCCTCACCTGGCGCAGAGGCACAGCTCACCTATTTATTTCATCAGCAGGCTCTCCCGGCGGAAAGTTTAACAATAGAAGCAGGCGAAGTAATATGGGTTACAAGAACTGCCCGCCTTTCTCTGCTCCAACCCGCTTCCCTACCAGCGCCTCCTATAAATGAAAGATTTAGCACGGTGATCGTTCCTCTTCCCCACCACCTCAAGCTGATGTTCTTCCACGCACAAGCCACTTTTCCATCAAGTTAGTAGAGGGAAAGCGCTGCTTATTAGAAACATACATTCCCTCTCCCCCACACCCTACCCCTCGAAATGCCATTTTTATACCAGAAACAAACTTAAGGCTCTGTAACGCTAAAGCTCATAATGCCGTCCATGTGCTGTCCCAAATCAAATTCAGCTGGAGGGGAATTCTGCAGAGAAATGGCACATCTAAAATAAGAGAACTTACCGTAGACTTGAAAAAATGCAAATCCAAAGAGCAGGAGTGGCGTCAGCAGACCCATTTTGACATATTAAAAGCAATCCCGATCGTTTGCTAGAGCAATTCCACAGAGATACAGAAAAAAAAAAAAAAAAAAAAAAAAAAAAAAAAAAAAAAAAAAAGTATCCAAAAACAGCGAGAGGTAGGTCCAAAAGTTTTCAGTTTCCTAGCAGCTACTTAAAGCGGAAAGGGAAATCTTGCAATCAAAAGCTGCAGATGGAAAGGTCTTGAATGTGACACTTTTAGATCCATACAGATTAGAGCAGGCAGCGAGCTCCGAAGGCTTCTGCTTCGCACACGCGCTCCTTCCTAAATTCCCACCAATCCAGCCCAAGCTGAGGAATTATTCAAGTGTGTCTAAGGCTCTCTTTAGGCTCCATGGCAATCCAAAAGCAAGCTCTTTCTTCGGAAGACAAGGAGAGGCTCTGAGAAAGGACCTGATTCCTAGAAAGTGTTCCGCAAACTTCCTGGCACTTTGCAGGAAAACCATTGGCTTGGTTTGGCTATTTTGCTTTCCTCTCCCTTCGCCCTACCCCTTTTTTCTCTCTCTCTCTCTCTCTCTCCCAAATCAGTTCAAGCTGCGGAGTTTCTCACTTAACTTCCATAATAGGAACGCCCAGGCAACGTGCTACAGGAGGGAACGGCTTTCTCAGCATCCCCTCGAAATAAAGCACTTCTCTCCTACGCCTCCCTCCTCGCTAAGAACCGGAGCGGAACTGCTGGAGGGCAGCAACTCCGCCGCGGAGCAGCTGCTGCCGTACAGCGGTGGCGGCGGGCTGCGTGCAGCACAGAGTGGCTGCGGGGACCTCCCGCCGCCGCCGCCTCTCTCCCTCCCGGGCGGCCCCGGCTCCCGCCTCGCCTCTCCCTTCCCGCCCCTCCGCCTCCTGCCGCCGCGGACACACCGGCTGGCAGCGAGAGGGAGGAGAATGTGCGCGGCTCCCGAGGCTGCCTGGGGAAGGAGGCTGCGGGGTGTGACTAAAGCGCCTCGCTCCACACCCACGCGTTCTTCTCCGCCCGGGGTAGGGAGATGGGGACGGCGATAGGAGCAAGCTGCCGGCGGGCTCCCACGCCTCTCCTCCGCACTAGGGTGACCCTCACCGCGCCCAGCCGATCCGGGATGAGCGGTTTCACGGCTGCTCTCTGACTGCTGCCCGCGCACGCTTGGGAGCGAGACTCGCGCGGGGATCTGCCCCGGGGCAGAGGGGGGAGGGGGGAATTCTGTGGAGAAGAGAGGCAGCTGCACGCAGATAGGTACCGATGGCTCAGGCGTGACCTACAGAGCACGCGGACCTCACGGGGCTGGAAAGTTTCGCCCCGACGGAGCGGCTGAGGGGCAGCGCCCCCTATGCCGCGGGATGCGCGCTGCCCCTCTCCCCCTGCACACACGGTGCGGGCTCGTTAAACAGGGCGTACAATTAAAAACACCGCAGGAAAGAGCAACGTGAGAGACGCCGGATTGTGGCGGCGGCAGGGAGCGGGGCGGGGCAGCGAGCGGCCGCTGCCTGCCTCTCAGACCACGTGCGGCCAGCGGCGGCCCCGAGGTGACGGTAGGGCCGGCGGTGAGCGCCGCGCGCCGCTCCCGGGCCAGCGGTGAAGCTCTGGCGCCCCCTACTGGCCGCCGGCGGGCAGCGGCCGCTCCCGCGTGCCCTGCGTCGCCTTTTGTTGCGGCGGAGCCTTCCGCCCGCGCGCGGGAGCGGCCAACGGCTGCCGGCGGTGCGAATAGGGCGGGTTTTGTGACGACAGGGAGTGAAAGCTGTGGAAGGCAGCGGGGCTGTGCCAGGCAGTGATAAGTGTCCACTGGAGGATGGGAAACATGGATAGTTACATGTAACTTTCGGAGAGGAATCTGTTCAAGTGCACTGAAAGCATCGAGTGAATTTATATATATTAAGGCACACGTTGAAATTATTTTTTTAAACAGTGATGGTAGGCAGAAAATAACTGGCAATGGCAAATATTTTACCACTGCCAAAGGTAACAAGTGTGAGGTGTTTATAGTGTTCTAAGAGTGTAAGATTATTCTTCTTTCATACAGAGCCAGAGGACATTTCCAAAGCCTCCCTATGCAAATCAGGGAACAGCGTCCTCCCATACTCACAGTATGCCCTGTAGATAAATATACATTAATATGTCTAAGGACTTCCTTGTGAAGAAGAATATAATTAAAGCTAATTAGTGTAAGGTGATCAAAATGGTACTCTTCACGTGCTTGAGGATTGGCAAAATGAGAAAACCGTAAATCACTTACCTAACAGCACTGCGTGTAGTATGAAATATTAAAGAATACTTCCCTTTGTAGTGGACGTTTCAAGGACACTGTTAATGAAAATGCTGACTTGTTTACTACAAAAATTAAAGTTGGAAACCACTATGAGCTGTTCAGTCCTTTTTTTCTGCTTCTCAAACAAACGTAAGATAAATTTAATAACAGTTGGCATGGACCAGAACACTTTGTAGATGCGTACAGTCTTCAAAACTCTCAGCTACAGAGGTAACAGTAAAAGGGTATAATGATGTGCAAGCATTCCCAGTGAAATCAATGAGCTATTCACTATAGCTGGTACTGTTGATTCATTCAGTTACGCAAAATACCACTTTTCAATGATGAAACACTTTGCAAAACTTTGAAAAGTTGTAGCCAAGTTTAATCATACATTTTCCTATTAATTTTGCTCATATGTATTTCAGTGATTTTTTTTCTTTGAGATACTTAACAGTTTTCTGGAATGGATAGCAGAGTCTGAAAGAGCTGAGAAACAAACTTTTGTATTGGTTACTGTTTGTTTTTGTTGGAAAAACTGGGCTAAGTTTGACTGGTGTGGAAAACAAAAAAGTCATATGGAGATCCACTGGGGGTTACAGTAGAGGTTTACCCATGTTACAGCTTGCAAGCACATGACATGTCGCTTTGCTTGGAATAGCATTGGCTTCCATTACGAAATATAATCCAGATACATGAATTAAAACCAGTATGCTTCTCTCTCCTGTCTTTCTGTAACCTCCTATGAACATGGCCAACAAGACAGATGTTCTTTGCATGAATAGCAAAGTCTGTGCAAGGAACATGAATGTGCCAGCTCTTTGTTTTGGCTATGAGCAAACCTGATGAAACACTTATGTAAGATGTCAGCATTGGCGCATATGCAGTTCAAAGAGTATTGTTGAGGTGGGACTTTAAAAACAAGGAAATTACAGGATATGATTGCTTTGTTAATATGAAAAGCATTTGTCATAAGAGGTGGGACTAATCTCACAAAAACAACATTAAGATCAGACATATAATAAGTAAAAGTAGAGGTTTCATTGCTTCAACATTTTCATATTTCATACCTTTGATTCCTATAGACTCAGATATCTACATTAAAATATGGGAGATCAGATCCAATGTTTAAAGTTAAGTGTTTTAAGACTAACACAATTTTCAGGTGAACTGAACATTTGGAGAATTTTTCTTCTAAATCAATATTGCATTTCTGATGTTACAAATGAATTTCATATCCTCTCCTTTCTGAGAGTAGAAACCATAAAATCTTCTTGTTATCCACTTGAAGGAGAGAGGATGAGTTGAGGAGGATCATATGTCATTCATTCCAAATAATAGAGCTACTCATCCAGAGAATTGCAGAAAATGGCTAGGGATCTTTAATATCAATTATATACTTGATGGCCGTATGTTTTAAAGGTAGGGCACTAATTTAAGTTAGAGTTTGGTCTTTCTACACTCTGGAGTAAAGGCAGCTCCAGATGAAACTGAAAGCATATAATATTAGATAGATTACATACACAAAAAAAAGGGGGGGGTGGGGAAATGCTTAATAAGCAATAAACTTCCCAGAGAGTATAGACTTTTCTTCCTCTGCCACCTGGGCTATTCTGTTCTGGATCATCAGGTTCTGATGTCTTCAAACTATTGAATACATAACGAGAGAACAGGTTTGATAGATTTTAATCCTTATAAATGCTGAAATGTGTTTGTTGTTGTTGTTTTTTTTTTTGCTTACAGTCTATGGGATCTTCCACACAGAGACGACATGGGAAGGTAATTGAGGAACTCCATCCAGAAAAAGAAGATATTTCTGAAGAGAATATATAGCACTGTTGCTAGATCTCTCTCATTGGAGGACCTTGAAAACTGTCTTCTGAAAACTGTTTGAAAACTTTTTCTGTCCCTGGCTGCCACAGCTTTGACAAACATACTTTCCCAGAACAACTTCCATATTCTGTGCAGAAGAAATAAAAATGATGGGCTAGAGGCATGTGTTTTACTCTTTGTTGCAGAGGCGACTCTTCCAGTGTCAAGGGCCACTTTCTGCTTCCACATTAAAATTCCTGAATTGTGGCATCTGACTTCAGAGTGTTCCTGTGGAAATACCAGTCAAACAACACTAGGAGCCCTGTTTTGAAATGTCCTCACCTTGCTAGCCTGTGCTAGTATGCTGCACTATTTTTAATGCCTGGTACAGATACAGTGCTTACCACACTTACAAGAACGATCTGTACTGTTTTTAAGATAAATATTTTGTAAATTAAATTATTACAAGTTTTGTTTTTTTTTTTTTAATATACATCATATGCTCCTTTTAAGTTTTGCATTCATGGCTCATTAAATGTGCAAAAGCTGGTAACAGAAAGATGGTGTTCCTGACAATTTTTATAACAGCCTCACCTAAAATAAATTTGACTTCATTCTTTTATTTTTAACTGAGATTCAGAGTAGGCAATAAAGCACAAATATTTATACGATAGTTAAATGTTACCATGTAAAGATTGTGTAGATAGTACTTTCCATTTCTTCTGTGGATGTACTTTTACTGCCTTTAAAAAATACTTTCATATTTTGCAGGTTGGTAAAAAACTGAAGAAAGCAGAGAAATAATTCATTACTTAAAATAAATTGAAAATGAATTAAACAAACATAAGGTCAGATTTCTTCTTTCTGGGGGGTATGGAGGGAAGTGAAAGGCAAGCCTGTACAATTAAAAAGAACTGTACAACTCATGAAAGAACTGGTAATTTTACTACAAGAAATGTAGGTCTGTGGTTTTTTGGTTTTTTTTTTTTGTTGTTGCTGTTAAGAAAAAAGGGATGGCAGCACACAATTTTCCGGGATAACCAAAGCTGAGATTGTAAAGAGTAACAATATCTTTAAACTGAAGAACTAAGAACAGCACATGTTAGAAATATGTGTGACTTAATATAGTAGTGGCTGAAACTCAAAACATACAGTGCAAAGAGTCATAATCATTGGCACTAAAAATTGTTTCAGCATTACTGAGCTTGGTATGAGCTTGTATAGACTTATATAGGGCAGTTGGAACCAGACCCTTTTTAGAGGTTCATGGGAGTGAGACAAGAGGCAGGCCTCTGCAGAATGAGAAAGTTCTTGTTAGATATCAGGAAACTTTTGTTTTTTACCATGAAGTAAGTCAAACAGGTGCCTAAGGGGAGATGTGGAATCACCATCAATGGAAATGTTAAAATCTTAACTAGACATTGCATTGAACTTGCTTTGAGTTGGACTAGATGATGTTGTACTAGATGGTTTTACATCCAGCTGTGGAGTTCTCAGTACAAGAGAGACATGGACCTGTTGGAACATGTCCAGAGGAGGGTCACAAAAATGGTCCAAAGGATGAAACACCTCTCCTACAAGGACAGATTGAAAGAGCTGGGGCTGTTCAGCTGGAGAAGAAAAGCCTTTGGGGAGACCTGAGAGCAGCCTCTCAGTGTCTGAAGAGGGGCTATAAGAAAGAAGGGGACTCTTTAGCAGAGTCTGTTGTGATAGGACAAGGAAAAATGGTTTCAAACTAAAAGAGGGAAGATTTAGATTGACTGTAAGAAAAAAAGTTCTTTTTTATGATGAGTAGTTGAGCACTGGAGCAGGCTGCCCAGAGAGGTGGTGGATGTCTGTACCTGGAGACACTAAAGATCAGGATGGATGGGGCTCTGAACAACCTGATCTAGCTGTATGCGTCCCCATTCATTGCAGAGGATTTGGACTAGATGACCTTTAAATGTACCTTCCAACTGGAACAATTTTATGATTCTATGATCTTCATAAGTCTCTTCACACTATTTTTTTTCCAAAAGTTCCATGTTTCTATGAATAGCATTACTGTTAATGTTTTAAATATGTGGATGTCCTCTGTTTGACACTGAATATCAAGATCTTTTGCCAGAGAACTATGTACTAAAATGTACAGTAGTCCTCACTTCTCTCATAAAATTATATAAAACTACACACACAAGCTATAAATAGCAAAATAACTGCTTGATTTTTCCTAAGATTTAAGCCATTTCTGTTGTGATACTGCCTTTTTTGAGTGACTCCTGTATAGACTGAACAATGAATATTACAGTAATAGCTGAGTATTCCTTGCTCTCTTGTGGTTAGAAGCACTTCCCTTTGCAACAGAGGTATCTAAAAGTAGTAGTTTTTCTAACAAGTATGATAAGTTGCACACCAAACCTATGGCTCTCCCTGCATTTTAGGCTGTAGTGGGTGGGGGGGTGGGAGTTGTTATTTACAACAAGACCCACTACATCCCTTCCAGTCTTTACACAGACTATGTTTAGCTATGACAGGGATTTCCCCTTGCATACTAATATCTTCATCATATCTGTTGTCTATCCATCTTATATTTATAACAGTGAATGTGACTATTCCTGCCTGCTACATGAGGGTCTTCCATTCCCTCTCTTATTTCCCATAGATTATGCATGTTTATCTAAAGAATGAAAAGTCAATTACTTAATACAGCGAAGGCACCAATTTTAAGATGAATGTCAATCTATGTAAATAAGAACACATTCTATCAACTACAAATAGAATAAAACAAGAGTTATTTCACTTATTCCTTCATTAATGTAGTGCTTTATCCATCCTTTTTTTTAATTAAAAACTAACAGACTGTGCCCTCTTTTATGTACCAAAAAAAATAATTGTATATATATGTATATATATTTTCTTAAGCACAAGTTAAGTTTAATTTAAATGACAATTCAGATTTCCAGAGTGTGTAAGATAGTCATTGTTATCATTCAAGAAAGGACAAGCATTTAAAATGAAGAACTGGAAGACGATAAAATCTTACCTCCCTACATGTACATTAGAAAGATGGAACTCGTACAAGAAAAATGTAATTCATCACAATGTGTTCAGACTCATCATATAAAAATAAGCTCTAAGGAAGAGAAAATCAAGCAATATAGCAACACATTTATAACTGTACATGATACAAAAATAAGTGTTACACTGAACACATATTTCTACTTAATTATATTATAAATAGCACGTTAATGTTCTCTTTTTAAAGACATATGTCACATTTTCAGTAACAATTGCATATTGACAGCCAACAGCATTAGTCAACAATACTTACACTTCAATTACAGCTTTGAAAATGGAAATATGCAACTATATATACACATAAGTTGCTAATGAGGTAGAAGCTCAAACAAGGAGATCCATATGTAAATGTCCACTACATAGCTACTCATTTTTAAGTGGACGTATAGTCTTACTGATAGGAAATGTTTAATTTAATAAAATGGGAAACATAAGATTTGGTATGTCATTAACAAATCACCTGCATTTTTCAAGAGCATCAGTATTGAAAATTCTGATAAACAAATACAGTGTTCTTTTGACCTTCAATGATTTTTTTTCAATTTAGTTGGATTCTGTAGGTACTGTTTTCTATTAGAGGCTGGATTACCAAATTCCCTTTGTTATCTCTGGCCTCCAAAGTGTCAAAAACACACAGAGGTTGTTGCTTATCATGATTTCTGCTGCACTAAAGTCCTCAATTGTGATCATATATTAGTCAAACCAAGGACCTGTTTTGTATCTCAGGGATTCTGATTTATGAAGATGTCAGAGAATTCTCTCCTGAGAATCTTGTCCATCGCTACGGTGGTAACCCTAATAGCATTAGAGGTTCTTGCATGTTCCTACCAATAGGTTGTAATGTTCCCATCAGGCTATGACTTTTTTTTTGCAATATGGTGCTGTCAACCCTATTCTCATCAGTTATATGTATCAGTGGATTATTAACAATATTTGTCAGACTTCTATATTATTTTTGCCCCAGAACTGCCTTGCCTTACTTCAGCAATAGAATTACATTTTACATTGTCTCAAGAAATGCTTTTAAATTAGAATTGATATTTCAGTCACATGATTTTTCACTGCTGATGTAATTTAGTTTTCTAGCTCAATTTTTATATGAGTATATGGTTTATTTTTTTTTAAGTGTGAACCTATTAAAGGCAGCTGAAGTACATAGAATTCCCACAGCTGAATTTGGGATAATGACCCTCCCATATGTTAAAGACTAAGTGCATGCTCAAAACTACCACATACTTCAAAAGTAAATTGAAAAGAAACAGAAAATAGGAAAAAACTTAAACCTTAGAGTAAAACTTTTAAGTAGGCATTTAATCAACATGACAAATAAACAAGTGCAAATATAAACATGAAATATCCTATGTCATCACTAAAGGAACTATAGCATGTTGTATATTTTGCTGTTAAAGCTATTATAGGATTTAATTGCTTAAATTGTATACAAAATCTCCAAACTTTTACCAGGAAAATATATGGGAATGTTTTTCCCCTATGGTGCATATCCCACTGTACTGAGAGCAGCTGTGCCAGTACACCATCCCTATAAAACCATTAAAATTGTATATACAAAGGGGCCAGCTCAGAAAACAGAAACAGAAACCAATGACTCATTTTAACGTCTGTCTCTGAGCAGAAACACAAAATAGCAATTACCTCAAAACTGCTTACTGCCACAGCTAGGAAGGCTCTTTCACATTAAAAGCACACTATGCACACAAGAGAAAATCACTTTCTTTCATTGTACAGCTTGCTATCTTGAGGCTGATGGAGGAATTTAGCATGCTTCAATCTTAGTCATCAGTACAAATCTTGCCCATGCTGCTGGTGACCAAAAGTTATTATTTGTTTCCCAGCTTAAATTATTTTAGAATCAGCTTTTTGTAGACAAGAGAAACACATTGTAATGTAAGCTTATCTTACCCAGACAATCAGCAATAGTTCAGCCTCCTAGGACAACCTTGAGAAGAATAGTCTGTTTTGCACTGCCATGGCCCAGAAGGTACTTATCTTGAGAATGAAGAAAGAATTGGATTTCAATAACATCTACCAGAATGAGATACTGTAGCCAGGACAGTGTATCTATGAACTTCTGTAATATAAATAGTAATTAGATCCCACTGCCATATTACCTGCTGAAAGATTTTTATAAAGGAAATGTGTCTTCCATGGTTCTCCAAAAAGTTATATGAAAAATTATCTTTGTATCATTTCCCAAGGGAAATATATATATATACAGTCGCTCTTTAAACTGTAAATGGCACTTCTATTAAAATGCCAGATTTAAAGTAAATGAGACATATGGAGTAAAGCCAAAGATTATTTTTAAGGTTAAAAAAAAAAGGGTAATTCTCTCTATGTATGAAATTCAAAATACAATAGTAATGTCTATAGATGTGTAGGTGGCATCAAATAGCAAAGATATGTGCTGGATTGATTTATCATTTCTGTTGATAATAAAAAATACATATATCCATGAACAACAACAACAAAACAGAGAATTTTGAAAAATAGAAGAAAAAAAGATATTCTCATCTGAATTTACACAGAATTTACATCAGAAATTCCCATAAGTGCTTACAGGGCTTGAATCCTTACATAATAAGAAAACACTAGAAGTCATTTCCAGTATCCATAATAAGAGATATTAGAAGTTGTTCAAATCACTGAAATAGTGAAGCAGGCTACTCTGGACATTTTTCCTCTGGGAATGATAGGGATCCTTTGAAGTGATATGTATTTCAAAGAAAATTAAATTCTGGTCTACTTTTATCATCCACTGCAATCCCATTGTGTTTTTGCAAGGACACAGCTTCAATCATTATCAGTCTTTACGTAGAATTCTGAATGAAGACTTTTTTCTGGGGAGAAGGTTGTCACATGATCTGGAAGCTGATTAGTGACTCTACATATACATAGTTAGAACTGAAATTTGGAAGTGTTAATTTTCAAACAACTGTAAATCTGCATTGCTCAAATGAAATCTACAACATCCTCTGAGTCATGGAGTTTGCTTGCTAGCCAATTCATTGTATTTACATTTAGGTTATTTATCCTAAAAATATTGAGTATTGTATTTAAAGAAACTATAGATGTCTGAATGTATCAGCAGTTAAGAGATTTGCAAAACTGTTTTTTTTTTTCCTTCATACTTAGAAACTTTATCAAAAAATACTTCATTTTTCTAAATAACTACAATCTTTACAGCTGGACAGAAAGAGATTACATCTTCATTCAGAAAGCATTAAAGTAGAAATGAAAACACTATGAATTTTATAGATCCAGTTCTAAAGCTTACAGTTGCTTAAATAATGCCCTTGACAAGCAATGTCTAGAAAAGCCAATAGAGCTTTTGCTAACACCAGCATGACAAAATGAAGGGGGTGATGACTACAGAGTTGAATGTCTGGTATGTTCATGTCTGTTCTGCTAGCAATAAGATCATAGTTGCAAAAGTGGAACAGAGAGGCTGTGGCATCTGAGCAGCTAAGTCCTAAGTCCTGGATTTGTATGCAGTAACTCATCAGAATACTGCTGTTAAGTCAAATCACAATGGTAAATCAAACAACTGACGGAAGTATTCCTTACAAGAGTGTCAAGATGGGCAAAAAAAAAGGAAATGAGGGCTGAACCGAGTGTTTGTGAAGAATCACTGGATTACAGATCACTGGATAAGGACATGTCTTGAAAAATCTTAAAATACAGTGGGATTTTGGATTCGAATTCCTTTAGTCTGTGGAAATCAAAGCTATAATTATGAACTACCATATTTCATAATCTTGGCAAATAGCATATGATAGATATAAAATGTTTTATACGGGAAAAGTGTCCTTTATTGCATTTTCCAAATTCTTCCTTCCCATTAACATTTTAGATCTAAATCATATTTAAGATGCTTAAATCAAACTACTTAATATTCTGAATTGACAGGCTCATTAAGCAGAACAGTAGGATTGCTGTCATATGCTCTTCAGGCACTTACAGTAGGAAATTCTCTTTTTAAATTCTAAATGTTCAAAGAGACATCTTTATTGATAAACTGTAATTATATTTCTTTTCTTTGAGAGGCATTACTATATGTTTGACATCTGAACTCTGCTATCACTTGGGTCTTTCCCACATTCTAAAATATCCTAGCAAAAGAGTAGAGCACTGTGTACAGCAATTTGAACAGGTGTTAGCCATTTTTTAATCAATTCATAACTGTATTAATTTGTGGCTGTCAAATATTAAATAACCATCTACTGTAGCTCCTCTTTGGTCTGTATACTTGAAAAAGAAATGACTACAAATTTTGTTTGGTGCTAAGAGCAAAACCATTTTTTACAAAAACATTTCTCCAAGGCCAGGTTTATCAAAATTTTTTTAAGGTGCCTCACTCTGCTGATAGCATCTATGTGGAAGCCTCACTAGTATTGCAAGTCAGTGCGAGTAAAGCTTCTAGCAATTAGACTCTTTTGAATGTTCTTAACAGGTACCTATCTAAATATTTTTATCTTGGCAGAGTATGAAAACTTCCATCATGCAGTCTTTGATCTGGAATTCTAGAAATTAAATTACAGGCTGCCTAAAGGCATTTTGAAGTGCTAAGCACTCTTCTTTCAGACCAAATAAAAAGCACAATTACAGCTCTTACAATAGTTGTATATCTGATATTAACAGGAATTAATGAAGGAGCATGGCTAGACTTGGTCAGAAGCTATCTCATATGAACTGAACAGTTACTGAATGCAAAAAGCCAAGACAAAGTCCAGAAGACAGGGAATAAAATTAATGAATAAAAGCTGCCCTAAATGGGGGCAGAAAAACATTTCCAGTTGAAGAGCAGGAACAGTAAGTTAGGTTAACGGATGTGAGAAAAGAAACTGCACTTAATGCTACTACGTTTTTATTATTTTCACAGAAATAGAAACACATATAATCTTAGAGGAAAACAGAATTGTACTGAAGGATATATAATTGTCACACCCTAAAGAAAATGGTCACAAAATGTAAGTAACAAAATACAAGTATTGGAAACATTGCTTTTCATTTGAGTTCGCATTGCCACAGGAAAAAAAATAAAAATAAAGCAAATATTTGATTAGAATGTCACAGATTTATACTGAAAAAAACAAAAAAAAGATAATTGTAGCTCATAGCAGCAGCTGATAAAGCTGCTGTTTTTTGTATTGTATCCTCAATACCTCAGGAAGTATTACTCTAACGTTTGCTCAAAGATTCTTTGTTTATCACTCCCTTTACTTTTTCTTTCTAATTACATAGAAATCAGTGTTCCTGCAACAGCTGAGCTTTCTTTTCTTTCTGCTTTTCTTTCTCTGTAGATGTCCTACAGTGAAATAGAATTCAGCCAAATCAGTAATGTTTTGGCTGCAGACCATATGGTTAGTTGAGACTAAGAGGCTTTAAGATAAAACATCCTACTGTTATTCTATTCTTGTCAAAACTTGTTTGAGTATTACATATAGAAAGGATTATGATGCCATTTTTATTTATACAAGCATGCACAATTTACATTCCCATGTACAGTATAAAGAGTTTTGGACATGATGCTACCATTTCTCTTATGAACAGGTTTCTGAACTAAGATTGATAGCCATACATGATTTATGCATGTCCATACAACTTTATAGCAATAGTAATCTTCTTTAATTCCTTCAACTAGTTATTTGTGTTTGTTTTCATAAGGGGCAGAAGCTCTGAACAAAAAAGTTTTGTTAAAAATCCACTGGTAATATCATTAATGTTGTTCCATCTAGTTAGTTGTGCTCTTTTTCCTCAGTGTAAAGTTGAATACTGAAAGCATTTCCTCTGAAAGTTAAAAGTGAGGTCACTGAAACAATTGTGATAAGATATTCTTTTTGGTAGCTTCTGAAATTTGATATGTCTATCTTATCACCACATTTGATTAATTCCAGTACAATACAGTCATCTCTTGTTTTCATATAAGCTCCTTTCAACTTCTACTTAACTCTTTCCTTCATAGTTTCCAGAAAGAATATATCTTTTGAAAGAATATTCAAAAAAAGCAAGACGCTGGGGAGCATCTACTTGCTAGGAGATCGTTTTCCAATTTTGCTTTTGTAGAGGGGTAGCTACCTAACAAAAGATCAGTTTCCAGTTTTCCACCATGATCTGTTCAAGGTGAACATTGCTGCATTAAGAAAAAGTATCTGTAATTTGATAAGGTGACTAAAATTAGTAAAACAGAGATGTCACGGATACAAACTATCACACCACCATGTACAACTCAGCTGGTTCCTAACAAGGAGCAATTCCATTGAGAAAATTAACTAAAATAACTCTTGGCCAGAAAGTCTGTATCTCTGTACTTGCTGTACACTAAAAAGTGCTTTAAAATATAAAACCTTTAGTAGTCCACAAATAGCAGACTACAACCACATAACACGACTTGAGAACTAGCCCTTAAGTTTACCTCAAGACTGTGGTAACTTCTGTTTCATATAAAAGGAAGATAAATCATCCTTAATCCTTGTGTTTTGTCTCACTTGTGTTAATCCTTGTGTTTTGGTGGAGTCTAAATACTGACTGCAACGTGAATTGAAACATATTTGTAATGACACTGAGCAAGTTTTTAGCACAAATCATTTCACTTTTTCCACCAAAAGTATACTTGTATTTAATTGATAATGAGTCATACTTTTAAAGAAAAATTAAAATTTAATTGAAAATTTCTAGGCTATTCAAGTTCAAAGTGTGCTTTGTTTTCTATAAAATAAAATATCCAGCTAAAAATATCATCTTAGATTTCATAAATATATTATCATCTGGCTATAGGATAGACCTGAAATACAAAATCTGCATAGTGTGGCTTTGATTCATGGAGAGAAGGAAAACTTTAATATTGCATGATCCTACCTTTGAGAAGATGGCACAAGGAGACTGTGAGTGAAAATGGAGTATAGTGTTAATACATCATTCACAGACAAAGTTGAGATGTAATCTCTAATATATTGTTAACTTTCTCGGTGTGCATCTCATGAATCTGAGATAAACATACAAACGTCCTCATATTAGAAAAATGTTACACTGTATTAATGTTTTTACTTCTCACTTTCTATATGTATGTATGTATGTACGTACATAGGTCTTTCCAAAAGTAATGTCTCCTGTGTATTTCCATTAATTGCAACAGATACATAGAGCGCAGTAACACCGATAGAGCAAATTCTCATCTTCAAAACACTAGTTTTCAACCATGAAACCAGTCACCAACATGAGCTATGCGTTTTTGCCTGCAATGAACAAGAGCCTGTGTGCCACACTTATAAAAATCTGTTCCAGTGGAGGTGATCCACTGTTGCTGTGGCCACTACTGAACACTCCACCCACCTCCTCACAGTGCTCGCATGCACTCTTTCATTTCCATTAAGATTCAGCAAGCACTGATGAATGTCAATGGGAGCTATTTTTTACACATGAGGATTTCAATTCCACGCCTTTGCTTCATCCGCACTTCCACATCAGACACCGTTTTGTCAGACTGCGCCTCTGCTGTCATCTGTCACATAGCAACAAAATGTAATGGAATGTTGGTGGGAAGGTTCAGCTTCTACTGCCATACCACCAACATCCACCTCTAATGTCATGGGCCAGTATAATAACATAGGAAGTATTACTTTTAGAGCAACCCTTGTATTCCTCATATTTAAAAACTTACTTAAATTTAATTAACCATTTTAATGAAAAAAAAAAAAGTATGACATGGTAAAATAACAGCTATACTGTGTAAATTGATTTTTGCTTGCCTGTTTAATTTATATGAAAAGTTATTTCCTCAGAATCTTCATGGTCAGCTGAGCTAGGAGGAAAAAAAATGTGCAAGCCTTGTTTAGAATAGATACTGTGTTTGTATTATTTTACTTTAGATATGTAGGATATATTCCAGGATATTTCTTAGAATCTATGGACAATCACTGCTCCATTTTCTGTAGTGAGAGCTAGAGATGGGAGTTAGAAGATCATCAAGGAATTTTCTTCCTGGCAGATAGTTACCCTGTTACACTAGTTTTCCACGTGAAGATTGCTGCTCTAAAGATCAGCATTAAAACTTTCTTTCTGACAGCCATATGCCATTTTTTTCAGGCAAAACACTTTGTTTGTAGGTAGACATTGCTCTGTGTCTACTAGGAATCTGTGTGGTGCAGACTATGCTTGAAGTGATAAATTAAATGGTTGTAGACAGCAGTTAAGTTGTTTCTTTGTTGAATGTGAATGCTAATGACATTTGTTCTGTGCTTCATAATAAACTCATTTAAAGACAAAAGCGCTAAAAAAAACTATCCAGCACTTGAGAAAATATGCATAAACTGGCTTAAACTCCCTGTTACAAGTTACTGGGAGTAGCATCAATACACATTTAAATTATTTTTAAAGTATCTATACATAGCTGTTCTATATCCAGAAAGATTTTTCAGAAATTTGCCCTGCCTTGCATTTGAAATTGGAAAACTCTTCGTGTTATATGACTAAATGGTCTTCCAATAAATAGCAAAGAGAATATATATATTAAAACATAATGTAATAATCACATGCTCAGAGCCTATTCAACTAAGAATGTTTTCTCTATTTATTCAGATGAATTTGTTATTTGTCATTTACTTATTTATTTAGAAGCCAGTACTTGGTATAGACTGCTCAGATTCTCCTGGTTGAGCCATGGATAGATTTAATACTACCTAAAGCACAGAACTGATACCCACGTATTATTTTCATGGCATTAAAAAAAATAATAATAAAATCAAAGCAAAGATGTAGCCTTCATGAAATCAGTATCTCATTTCTAAAAGAGTTTTTGTTTTATCTCAAATCTCAGTACAGAGTTTTGAAGTAAGAGAGCTGCAGTTTTTGAGTAATAACACTACATATGGTTAACACCAGACAGTGTCTATGCAAGGCTGGAAGCTGCAAGCTGAGATGTAAAAGTAAAGTGGGAGAAAAATGAATGTGATGTCAGATACATACTCAATAGCTTCTCAGGCAGTATGTTTGTATGAATATAACAGTATTACCACATCTTGAGGCAAGGATTCATGTAACTGCTTATTATCACAATCTGTCCCATATAAAACACTTCTAGAAGTGGAGTTACTGCTAATATGTGGCAGTATATTTAAAAGATCTGATAAATACCCTTGATTTAGTTTGTTAGGTTCTATTTCATACCTAGTATGTAATAACTAGGGTCTGTTGCTGCCCAGTATAAAATCTATTGCCAAGAATAGGCAATATTGCCAATATAGGGAATATTCTTCAAACTGGAGAAAAGAAGGCTGCGGGGTGACCTAATTACACCCTTTAAGTACCTGAAGGGAGCCTATAAGCAGGAGGGGAGTCAACTCTTTGCAAGGGTAGATAACAGCAGGACAAGGGGAAAAGGTTTTAAGCTGAAGGATGGAAGATTTAGATTGGATGTCAGGGGGAAGCTGAGAGTGGTGAGGTGCTGGAACTGGCTGCCCAGAAAGGTTGTGGATGCCCCATCTATGGAGGAGTTAAAGCCTGATTGGATGGGGCCCTGGGCAACCTGGTCTAATATTAAATGGAGATGTTGGTGACCCTGCATGTGGCAGGGGGCTTGGAGATTCATGATCCTTGAGGTCCCTTCCAACCTGGGCCATTCTGTGATTCTGTGATTTTGTGACTTATGCTGCACCTGTGTTTTTAAACATCACCGCTTTTATTGAACTTGTCAAAGTCAATGCCAATTATTAGATTTGAATAAGATGTATTTCACTATTCCAGGGCTGTCAGATAGGCTAATAGCTTTCTTTGTTCGTTTCAGGTCTTAGTCAAAGTCATATTCTTAATACTACCATAATGTAATCAAACAGATTTAAGCATTGTAAAATAATTAAAACTACATTTTTACATGTACAGTTGTGTTAGATCAGTCCCTGCCAGATTTTACACCACTTAATAACATAATAACTAACCTAAAATTACACGATGCCATAGTGCTCTGTGTGGATAATTCTTAAAAAACTGGTTACATTTTCAAAGCAAAGCACTACTAATTTATAATTTACATAGGAGTTTGTGATCTAAGAATCATGCATTAGTTGCATGATCATACATGACTGTATATAAAGAACTCTGACGCCTGTAAAGGTGCAGAATCAAGGTAAGTGCTCTTTCATCTGGTGTCAGACATCAGTGGAATACTGCATCAAATTTTAGTTTCTTCATTAGGAAATATTTAACAGGTACTTGTCAAATATTTTTAAGTTAAGATAACAGGTCTTCGGGAATAATTTAGGAAGGCTTCAATATAAAGATTTTAATGAAAAAGTAAAAAGGAATGTTCATTTACAGATTCTTGTATACAGGATCTGAAGAAGAAGAGTTGTGGTATGCTTCTGTTACAGTCACTAAAAAATCAGTACTGATCTCTTAGAAGTTAGCCAATAATGCAAGCTATTCCTTGTTATTAGAATTGAGATTGAATACTCTTTTATGGGACATTTGTCAGGTCAGCAGCAGAGCACAGACATTGCAAGGAGAAGAAGATATAGAATATGCATGGTATGTGTCTCATTACAAAAGTCAAGAATAGTTGATATTTGGGATGCTTTAGTTCTATGAAGTTATGGAAATTTCCTTTCAGTCGAAAGGGAATTTGGACAGTTATTCCAGTCCGTCACATATGTATTGAACTTTTGCACAGGAAGTGTTAATTAATGCATCAGCTGTTTAGTATATATTTATCTTGATTGTAAATATGTGCAATCTCATATTTAGCATGCTGTTTCCCATAAAAGTTCCGAGCATAATAGCTAAGTGTATTATGGAACAAATCTCAGTCACTGTGATGCTGCCTCTTTCATTGCTTTTGTATGTTTTCAACCAGTTATTGAAATCAGCATATAAGATAGCTGCATGGAGAAGCATAAGGACAAAGAGGAAGATTGCTATTTATACAGCCAGCACCAAATTTAATGCAGACTGGAAACCTAACATTTTTTGTAGCCTTCTTGGTGATATTTTTGTTGATTAGGCGTTTGTCTCAAGAGAACGTTTCTTTTTGAAATGGAAATAAGTATGTTCTTTTGCACAGTTACTCAATGAAGAGAGCAAAAACTGTATTACCTTGCATCAGATGTAGAAATTGAGGAAAGACCTTTTTCTCTATCACATGCACTTTGCTCTACAAATGCACATATTTTAACAATCCAAATTTGCATTTAAAAATAATAATCCATTATATACCTAGTAGGGGAAAAACCTTCTTTGTTTCTATGAAAATTTATGTTCATCATTACTGGAAGACAATTCATTTGATAATTTTAACATCACGTCTGCATATAAAAGGTATGACTTTTCTGTCTCTTTAACCTCATTAAGTCAAATCAAGTCTAAACTGGACAGCCGAAATAAAACTCCTGAGGAAATAACAACTTTCTCTGTAGGAGCCTAACACTAACTAAATTTGATGCTATTCCAAAAACTATTAAAGACCCTGTCAGACAAAGGCATTGAAAAAATGAGCTTATACAAGATGAACAAGAAAATTCACAGAAAAACTGGGTGGAAAAAGACATTTCCTGTTGTTAAAAAAAAAAAAAAAAAAAAGTTGTATCAAATTTCTTCTGAAAAGAGAAAGTAAACACTCATATACTATATAATATGTCCTCTTCTCAAGTTATTTGTTGAACCACAACATTACAATAGAATTTTTTACATATGTAATTACATGAAGAACAGGAAAATCACAAGGAATCAAATCATTTATTAACTTTTGTCCACCTGCACTCATGACAGAGAACCTTTGATATGCAGGTATTAGACAATTCCATTACTCACATTAAATACCACTTTTCAACATGAACAAGATTAGAATAATCTGGCAGGAGAAGATATACCATACCCTATTTAATGCTAGTTAAAATGTTTATGTCTTAACTAGTACTTGCACTGAAAAGATCTATAATCATTATGTTGGTTTATTAGTGTTCTGGGCATGAACTTTCACTGGTTCCATAGTTCCATATTACACACTTTATAGGGTAATCATTTTAGCAACTATATGTTTAATCCACACTTCTAGAGTTATACTTATGATCAGAACTTGGTTTTAGATTCTGTAAAATATGCTCTTGAAGGCCATCAGTGAGTTGCACACTGAATTGTTTCAGAAAGTTCAATAGGTTATGAATCATGTGAACTTGTCTGACACAATTTGCAAGTCTTTTATTTAACATCAGAATTCCACTGTGGTTTGAAAGATATTCATTGTAATGATCACAAAACTATTTTTAATATTTATGGAATGGCACTGCAGAGCCCATCGTAAATTCAGAGCATATGTTTACCAGTGACAAGAAACAGAAGAATGCAGTAAATTTTATGAACTGTTAATGAGTCAATAAATTGACTGTTTTGCAGCCAGTGCTCTGTTCATACTGGCACTGTCCAATGTTCCAATCTGGATTTCATACAGAGGGAGACGTTATATTCCAAATTTTAACTCTATTTCTTATTTTTCTTCACTTAAGGGTGCCTTAAGAAAAATAAATGCAATTGAATGAGAATCACAATATGTTCTTCTCACTATGGTCAAGATAAGAAGTTACTGGATTATAAACTTCTTCAGCATCACTGAGTTGAGAGCTATATTATTACATAACCCTTTTAACAAACTTTTCAAGATTCATTTCAAAAACAGCTGAACTACCAAACAATCTGTAGAATTTGAGTATTTTAGTGAGATGTTCCATGTTTATTCCCTACCATATTTTTAACAATTTTCTCTTCTGCCAATGTTTAAAAAGCTTAAATATCTCTTTACTCTTTTTGACTTTTGCTCCTATATGTATTTATGGATAGAAAATGTAATTCCTCTCAGCCTTTGCTTTGGTACACTAAACAAGCCCTAAATGACTGTATGTGAGCCATTCCATCCTTCTTGAACATGGACAGTCAGCAGTGTACATCCTTTTCTACTGAGCTCTGATGATAGTAATACTGCTTTTCTATTCTGCTAAAAATAGATTTCTGGATGTATCCTTTCGATCACTTTCATTTAATTTGCAACTGAGACCACTGACAGATAGTGGAATCACAGAATGACTTGATTTGGAAAGAACCATAAAGATCATCCTGTTCCAACACTCCTGCTATGAGTAGAGCTGTCACACACCAGATCAGGTTGCCAAGAGCTCCATCCAACCAGGCCTTGAACATCTTCAGGGATGGGGCATCCACAACTTTTCTGGGCAGCCTGATCCCATGCATCCACATCCACACAATGAATAATTTATTCTTTGTATCAAATCTAAGTCTACCTTTTTTTAGTTTGAATCCCCTTGTCCTGTTGCTACAATCCTTGATAGTCTCTTCCCAATGAGACTCTTCATAATAAAGATATCCCAATATCAGTCATTACACTCTTTTTTTTTTTTCTTTTCCCTCCATTCTATAGCATTTCTGTATAGCTTGATGTTCCAAACAGAAACTCTTGCCTATTGCATCACTGAATTTTGTAGTTGCTCATACACCTCTATCATACGGTATCTCAATTCTCTTCTGTTTTTATGTATTCTAACTTTTTCTCATTGACAAATCTTTTTCAGAATGGTCACATTTTTACCAGCATCCTCATAAAATGTAATTAAACTCAATCCTGAGACTATGTCAGAACTGAATCATTAAGCTCCCATTTGTCTGAAACTAAATTTCTCAGAACTGCTCACTGCTATTTTCTCTTTATCCAGTTCTTCATATATGTGCTCCATGTGTTGTTTTCTTTTATTACTAACTCCAACTTTCTCAAGTTTAAATAATAATTGTCTATACAGCAGTATTGGAATGTTTTGCCATTGCCAATTGAAAGTGCTGAAATTTTTGTCTGGGAAATAAGGAAAACTACCAGTATAGTCTGACAACAGTGTTCCTTTGGTGCACTGCGTTAAATCTAAATTTCTATTGTATCTGTATGACCATGTATAATTAATAAGAATGTGCATACTCTCATAGTCAGGCTATTTCTATTGCTATTTACTGTTTCCCTTCTTTTTCCCCAAATATAAAAATTGCCTAGGCTATTCTCAAGTAACTGTGTGAAATCGTAGTTGATATATTTGTTGAAAACACTTGCTACACGACCTATGGCTCCGCATACCAGCTTTGTTAGAATTCTGAAATGAAGACTCTTGTCACTTGGCAAAGCTAAATCAATACTTCTAAACTGGCTTCCATTTCAACTATGGAAATTTTTCATGCCCTCACAGTCCACTCTGCATTTACTCCTATCATCAAAATCATCATCTTCCTTTTTAAAAATCGAGGACTTTTTAAAATTTATTTTTAAATATGATTTGCCAGTGCATGGTGATTTTTTTTCTACTTTCTCCTTCTACTAATATAATAGAAATAAGTTTTCTGTTTGATTTATATCTTTTGTAAGACTTTATTTAGCTTAAATTGGTCATTGTCTCATTCACCAAAATTTGATCTTTTGATTTTTTTGTTTTGTTTTTGCTGACTTATCCTTTTCCCTATTCATTTTTTGCTTTATTAGAATTTTGATAAAGCTGTATGCCCTGAAAGTTATGTTGCCCTTCTTCTCCTTGTTTGATACACAGATTTGTTAGTATTAAGCGTTTTTAATCTAAAGTTTATGAATTTTATCACAACCAAATTCTTATCTTGCTGTCTAAAGCTATGATTTTTGTAGTTATCCATAGGATGAGCACAACCCAGGAAAGAAAATAAAAATATATATAAATAACCAAATGTAAGGACAGAATTGAGAAAATAAATATGAAAGAGCAAAAATAAAGTATCAGTGTAGTGCTCTGTTTTGTTATGCTTTCCTATAATCAATACAATCAGAATAGACTCATGAATATCCTGAGCTAGAGAGATTAAGGACTTTAGAAAAATTACGTCCAATTCCTGACTCAACATACAGGGCAACCTAAGAGTTAAACCATAGGTCTAAGAGCAATATGGACTTTAATTCATTTTCTAAAATTAAACTAATTAAGTGGTATCGGAACTATACTATCAGAAGTGCTACTGTTGGAGGAAAATAAATGGAAAAATAAATGCATTGCTTTATTTTTACTTATATTTCCATGGCCTCTGTTTCTCTTTTCTGCAGCCCAACTACTGTATTTTTAAATGCACCTAATGCATTATTTCCAGCATTACCAAGCTGAATAATCATGCTTGTCATAGCATTTGATATTGTTCTATTGCATCATTTGTCATTAAGTTAAGAGGCTTGCCCAAGGAGCTAATCTTTTCATTGCCATTTAAATCCACCACAGTCACAAAGATATTTCCAATATGTTCCTAATTAATTGCATCATATATTTTTATGTTTTCTGCACACTAAAGACATGTTAGCCAGTGTATTCCTTCTGATTCAGTTCTGTCATTTACAGTTCAGGAAATGCATTCTTTTGTATTGCAAAGACATACAGTATGGTAGCTGGATTATATCTACAGTATGTTCTGCATAGTATAAATTTACAGGAATATACGGCCTCCTTTCCAATCTGAAAGGCATTATTATGAACTAAGAGAAAAAGTGCAGTCAGAAGAACAGGAGATGAACATACATCTGTGTGCTTTCTGGAAAAGAAAATGTTCTTTTTGTAGATGATTTTATAAAATTTGAAGTCTTATCTGACTGCACAAGGAAACCTATTTATTTTGGCTTTGCTATGGTGTTAAGATGTCGTATTTTTCCTCCAATTTCATAGTATGATTCCAGTTTGTAGACAAAAAGAAATTTTCAAAACTGTCTAAATACATTGGGTGGAAAGTGTTAGAAAATAATCTTGACCTGCCATTGTAGGAAATTACAGAGCTCCAGATTAATTAAAATAAATATTATTTCAATAGGAAATTTAACGTAGGAAGTTTCAGGGGGAAGTTTAAACATTTCATTGTATTTTTGTCAGAGGGAAAGAAGAGAACACAAACTAAAGAACTCTGAAGATACCAAAACTGACAGAAATATGGCAAATGAGCTGGAAAAACTGTGTCATAAACAAGTCATAAACAAGCAACACCTCACAGAATAAGCATGCCAGTAGCTTGAATTTTCTTCTGGCATTTACTTTCTATAAACTGAACAATTAAATGCCAACAGCTTGGAATGCAACGATTCAATGAGAAGTGATTTACATCACAGGCAAAATGGTATGCCAGGGCCATCTGCATATCCAGGCTGTCCACAAAACTGCATGAGTTAAAGTTATGACTAAAGTCACTAAATCTAACGGACAACTGATTATCTTTTAGTAGAGGGAAGTTCTCTCTTCAGTCCTAAAACCTTTGGCAAAATTTAGGGACTACTTACATCCAAACAAAAGACTAAAACAAGATTCCAGTACTGCTAATAATATTTGTCTACTATTTTATACAGCTGTTTCCTTCCTTTCCTCTGAACAGAGAAAGGCTTCTGTACTTTATGTATTAACTCATAAATATCTCCATAACAAGTATGAGCCAATGTATTTTATAAGTTTATTCCATAATACATATGCTGGGCAGACACGTTGCCCCAGGACACAGAGACATATTTTCCAAGGCAAGGAAAAACAAAGACAGTGTATCACACACATTTATGCTAAATTTAAGAAATTCTTTTAACTTTCACCTATGCAGTTGCTTGCAACTTAAGACCTATACATAAGCAGCTTTTGAAGGATTAATTAGATGTTGCTGTTGTACTCCCTTGTGGAAACTCCTCTTGGAGTCCAATGGGAACAGTTATTAATGTACCACTGCCACAGTTTCACCATCCCTCTCTCCAGATAGAAAAGCATTATTTTACACTACTGGGAAAAACTATGCACCAAGCACCTACCACTACTTAAATATTGCAGAAGTTAAACTTCTACATTCCTACCTCTTAAGATATTAAATGCACTCCAAAGCAGCAAATAGCTTAAGTCAAACACTTCTCATGATTACATGGTGGTCATGTCAATTTGTTGGGTTTTTTTTTTTTCCTCCTTGAGTAGGAGTACTTTCTTAGAATGTTGAACATATTGATACCTGATTGCAAATCTTGTTTCACAGAACTGGTGAGCAGCTGGCAAAATGCTAAACAAGTAATAAAATTAGTCTTCAGCAAAAAGTAAAAGTACAGGAGAAGACAGAAAAAATGACTAACTTCATGTGTCCTCACCCAGACTTCATTAATATGCAGCCAGAATTGGCATACAGAAGTATCACTGTCTTGCAGAGCAGCCGATGTTCTGCTTTGGAGACACTGGAAAATCCATGTCTCCCAAGAGTTAAAATTAGCATCCATGGAGGCAAACACCAGGATGTAACCTTGTCCCCACTGACATTAAAGAAAGCATTTCCTTTAATTTCAGTGGAAATAGAAATTCTTCTAAGGAGTCCTGAAGACATCATCAGAGAATATTTACAGTGGAAGTAGTAAGAATTTCAGCATCAAAATGGATTTACACCCATTGTATTAATCCTGTTGTTGATGCTTTTTAATTCATTGAAAGAACTGGAAAAAAACACACATCACTCAGACAA
This sequence comes from Lagopus muta, assembly GCF_023343835.1. Taxonomy (NCBI): domain Eukaryota; kingdom Metazoa; phylum Chordata; class Aves; order Galliformes; family Phasianidae; genus Lagopus; species Lagopus muta. Next base: position 96,940,875 of record NC_064433.1, read on the forward strand.
ACATACAAAAAAAAAATAGAATGATGGTAATGAAAAAAAGTAATTTATTTTCAGATTTCCATTGTAATGATAGCTTTGGTTAAAAATTCCTAAAATACAATTCTATATGCATCCTATCCACCTCTTCTTAACACACAAATGAAAAGATTATGTAAGAGCTACTGTTTAATCTTCTCCGCTGTCTGTTAAACATACCAGAAAAATAAGCTATTTTTCTTGAAACAAGGATATTATTGACCCAGGTGACATAAACCTCACATCTGCATTGTCAACAGAAAAAATTACTGCTGAATGCTCAAAAATACTATTTGCCCAAGTAAATTCAAAGGCATGGCCCCTTTTTATCTAATGTTTCTCATGTTCAGTGTTATGCGAAAGTCCGATTAAAAGCTTTTGAAAATAACCTAAGTGTGTAATTAGGGGGCACACAACTCCCATCCTGAGGTTAATATCCTTAGAAATATGCAAAGTACAAATCTAGCAGAGAAAGAATCTGTTTCATAATTCAGTTTCAATGTCCCTCCCCTGTACTTAAAACCTTGCAGTGTTCTTCAGAATGATGTATTCTTTGCTGGTCTATCAACTTAAAGAATAAGTAATTGTTGAGATATTCATATTATACATACTAATATGTTAGTATTAATATTAATATATTGTCATGTCCATTTTTATCCGCATTTGAAGATTAATATTTCACCCAAAAGCCAAGTGATTTTTTCTCCTGTACTTTCAATTACTGCATTGAAAATGCTTTGGAAAAAGTAGTCTAGAGAAAGTCCAATGCCATGTTGTAAAGCATGTATGTACACAGTATATTTAAGTAAGTCACTAAGCAAATGATAATTCTGAAAAATTTAACTGACATTGGTTTGACATGGTGGACTTGAGCTCGAAGCTATTTGTTGGAAGTGACATTTTACTGAAAGTGAGACACAATGCCATATATTGAAGGAGCAGATTAAGGTACACACTTCTCTGCCAAATTTCAGAATAAAGCTAGTGTTCTAGGAAACAATTCTTTATTACTTTTTTTTTTTCCCCCTCAAAAATAAAGATGAAAAGCTGCATCAAACTAATTCTGCAGTTACAAAATAGCAACATTACAGACGTAAGTTCTGATTGAAAGGAATGGATACACATCTTGGATAACCATATTTACATTCATGAGATGTAGGGATTCAAAACTCTCATCAAGATGCAACTATGAATACTTTTTTACAAATACAGAAAATGGATATGAAAATAAAATTCACTGAATTACCTGTAATAAACAATGAGAGGTGGAACTGTGGCCTCAAATAATTTAACTGTTATTTTGCTGCCATCTGCATTTTCCTGTATTTCCTTTCTCTTCAGCCTAATTACCACAATATTTTATACATAGAGAAGGTTTCTTTTACTATTTAATTTACCCTCATTGTCACTCACAATTCATTCTCTGCTTAGAACTTCAAGGGTTTTGAAAGACTGTGCACTCTGTACACCTAAAAGCCAAATTAGAATATATTCTACTGAGGAAGATGTAAAAATAGGCAAAGATCAACCCACAAAATAACGCCTTTGTAGTCATTCAGGTAAGATTAGACCTAAATTAAAGGAAAAAAAAGAAAACAAAAAAAAAAAAAGAGAGGTAAAAGGGAAGGAAAAATGCTCAGCTTTCTTCATAGGAGCAAGAAGAAAGATTGTCTTGATATGTTTACTCTATATAGTGTTATTTTTCCCCAGTAGCGTTCTATGTTTAGTAATTTATGTTGGGGATTCTTATTGATTTATTTTCTCTCTTTATGGGTTTCTGATTTATTTTAGCTTTTATAAGTGATTGAAATGCCTTTATGAAAAATAGAAAGAAACTACAAAAGGTGTGATTCATTCTATGATAAACATCTTGAACTAAAAGTTGGGGGTTTCAGTTAACAAGAATAAATAACATTCCACTTCAGTAAGGGACAGACAAATTCTGCAGGAGTGATCAAAACATCATGCTTAATTTGCTTTGTTTTTCCTGAACATAACTTTGGGGTTTTACATTACACTGGTATAGTAGGAAAGTCCTTATTATAAGTGGATTTTCTGGGAGCATGTCCAATACTTGAAAGTGAGCTACTGAGTTACAGAGTGCTCCGTGTGTTGTAGGTGAGCTGCTGGAGCTAATTGTATGGTTCCTGCCTTGTCAGCCAGAGGTCGGAATGGAGCAAGGTGATAGAACCTATGTTGAGTGCTTTGTCTCAAAAAAGAAAGCAAACAAGAGAATGTGTGTTTGAGGATGGGATTCAGGACAAGCTTTGGTGTTTCTTCTGCAGGGAATAAATATAAATACTGCTTATATCTGGTTTCACTTTCGCAAAATATCCTTCCCAACTATTTAAAGTAGTGATGAGATATTGATTGGAAAAGCAGTCACAAGAAATGATAACTAAGGAGAAAATGAAGATCTGCCTGAAGGCTAGAAATACAAATCACATTTTCAATAAGAAGAAAAGGCAGATAATGTTTGCCTCCTTCCCTACCCTTTGTCCTGTTGCTTTGGGTACAGGAACAATGTTTAACAAAACGAGTAGAATAAATAATTCTCTGAACACATGTTCTTTGTAAGTGGCAAAGATCTCTAGAGGACAGTATATTAAATTGTGGATATTTTCTATCTAAACCAAAAATCAGAAAAGCATGAAATTAGTAATTGACTCAATTTACCTCATTTATTAGTAACCTAGACCTCTGTTTGAATTAATGTTGCCCAGTGGAATTTCAAGTGGTAGTGACATGGCGTAGCATGATACAAATTAATGCCTGCTCCCACTACTGTACTGCAAGCCACCCATAACTCCAATTAGGTTAGTCCTAATCTAATATGCATGCTTTCACAACTTCTTTTGACAATAAAATAGGACTGTTTCTCCCTTTCTTCTCTGATGCCAGACTTGTTTTACCATGTTGCTGATTTTCTTAATACTATGGTGACATTTGCATACTGGGTACTGATTGCATTTGTTTTCTGTCTTATATGATATTGTGCTATGCTGTTCTGTGGACTATATCCAGTCACTATTAAATGCATGATTTTGCACACAAGGTACAGTAATGGCTTGAAAAGACATTTATATTGCCTACCATTTCACAACAAAAACAGTACAATCTGACACTTCCTTCTTATATTTCTCACAAAAATATTGGATTGTGGTATTTTTCTTCCTAACTTAAAAGTTCAGGGCTTTTTTGTTTGTTTGTTTCTTTTTCCAAAGAATTAACCTTGACAATGCACCAGGTAGACAAAACCATTTTGATTGCTGCCTATAAACTAGCAGGAAGGGCCTGATCACAGTCAGAACAAATATGAGGCCTTCTGAGAAGTTATGAGTTAGAATCCCAGAATTATCCAAACAACTCCTTCAAATTATTTTACATACAGAATTTGAAAATGAAGTATTGAAATAAATGAAATAAAATAAATCTATTTTAAGAGGGAATTTTAATAGCAATCATGACCTTGACATAGGGAATTTCCTGGGGATTTAATAGCTAGCCAAGGGTAATGGCCCTTGGCTTTGCCTCAGGCCATCAACTCTCCCAGCTAGTTATTAATCCCTAGAAAATACCCTATATGTCAATTATTAATATCTAAGTTCTATGTAGGCAAATTATTCCTCTACTCAATAACTTTTGAAGAAATATACTTAGTGCCTCAAAATCCTGTAAAATGTCACTATAACAAATTAATTTCGATTTATATTTTTATATCTCTAAATAAATTCAGAATATTTTATTTTTGAACTGAACTTACTAAAGGTAGCTCTATTTATTCCGTTAGGCTTTAGATCAGGCTAAATAAATACTTCTATGAGAACTAAATATATATATTATTAAATCATAATTGAATTTGCTTGCATACAGATTTCCTACAAAGGCAGAAGAGATTATTACTTCATATGTTTCATTCAAAATTCAGTTTGCTCTTTTTTTTGTTTTTGTTTTTTTCCCAAGCACAGAATGTAGATAATATTCCTATTCTCAGAATGAAAAGACAGATCTATCTATGGCTACATAGACTTTTTTTCTTTGAGAAAATTAGTTTGTGTCTCAGTCAAGTGCGTATCAGAAGAAAGCCAAAAAGGAAATAGAGGTGAATTTAATACACTTGTTCTGAACCAGGTTCAAGTTTCGCTATACGGAGAAAAAAGTTCTTTGAGGAAGACAAGATTATTAATTTAACTGCTTCAAATTAATACAAAGAGCCTCAAGTAACAGAGAAAGAAAGTAGCAAAAAAAGAAAGTAAGTTCCATTTTTATGTGATACAATGATCTTTCCATCTTGTATGCCTCCAAAATGTGTAGATTTACAATTGGAATTTCTTGTTTATTTCGGATAAATAAGGATTCGGTCTTTACACTTTATTTTATAATTTAATACTAGCAGGTGTTTTTGTATTGCTTCCATGAGTTTCCATTTCCAATCTACAGAATATTTACTATATACTTTTTATAATTAAACAATGAGATGAGACAAGCAATACACTTCTGCATTGCCTCTAGCAGTGTTATATGGGACAGGGTCATATTTAGAATTACTTTAATCACCCAAGTACAGTAATTACCTGGAAGTAATTCTCCCTACTGTGTCTTATTGCTAATAGAATTATAGCTGAGTCACACAGTGGAAGCTATAGTTAAACCTGGCTAAGTAATACTAACATAAAGACACTTTTTTTCCCCCCTGCTACTTGAAATCTTTAAACATTTGTCTTTTAGGCTTACCTATGACTAGTAGAAGGTCTTAACTGTTGAACTGTCAAAAACTAATTTGTAGAACTCGTCTCTGTTGACAACCACACCCATTAATTTGAAAACAGGTCAAAATTAATTGAAAATGCTGTTCAGCAAAGGAATATTTCAAAGATTTAATAAAGAAACAAAAGGCAACATTAAACCAGATCTCAAAGCTAAGGCAAATTCATTAGCATCCCAAAGAAAAAGCCAAACTTCAGTTTTCTCTGTTAATAGAATAAGTATCCTGCTTCTGAGATCTAGTCAAAAGATCATTTTCTTGCTTCAGGCATGTCAGCTTCTACCAAATGTAACTTATACTGATCTATGAGAAATGGAAGAACCAAAGGAAAAGTGTTGAAGAGATAAAGACATTGGCATTGTGAAAACTTCTTACAAGCCAAGAAAAACAGTTTTTCAGCTATGGATAATGCAAGTCTTTCATGAGCGTTCCTGAAACTCTGAACACCTGAAGATGAAATGAAAACTAATGCACAGGTTTGAGATACTTAAATGGGTTTTAAAGCTTAACAGTTAAGTACTCGATAACGTATGAGCTGGCCAAAAAATGGACAGTAAGAAATACTCCGTGGCAATTCTGGCATCAGCAATTCTGTGTGACTCAGAAAGACATTTATAAAAAAGTGACAAGCATCCTTGAAATCCTCAGGAAGAATAAGCTACATTCGCCATGGATTATATGAACAATGAATAAAACTTCTCATTTCTGCTTTCAAGCCAAAGGCCCTTCACTAGGTAAATAAATAAATAAAAAGCTCCAGTTTATAATTGTTATCTATGAGTGTTTTTTGAAGAAATTCTTATAAGGTGAGAAAGAGGCCAGTACTGGGTTTCACTGTCTAGCTAATCTTCCTGTCATCATCTTAATGCTTATGCTACTCCTGTTAGGTAGAATTATTTCCCCTACTTTCTCTTCAAAGATTGTTTATCTAGATACATGTCTGTAATGAAAGGAACATTGTCTCATACTTGGAACTTTTATATGTCAAAATCTGTTATGGTTATATTTTTTTCAGAAAACAGATTTGAAGTACTGTCCTGACTGACTATAGAGGAATAGGGTTAAACTGCACTTCTGTGGTGTTATTTGATAGATACATTTTCCTGTGGTTTTAAAATCATTTGAGTTCTTTTAATCCTCAATGCTCTTATAGTCAATATTCTGTGAGCAAGGAGTTACCATTATACCCATTTTGCAGGTTAAAGGACAGAAAATTTCATTACTTGATAACAGGAAGTTGAACTCAGATCTCCTAATTCCCAACATCTACTCTTCTTCACACTGATTAAGCTTCATTTCACATTACTTAGGGGTATGTCAGTGATAGAAATAAGATGTAAATCTGTGAATATGGAGAACAGAAAAGCAACTTATATTTATCAGTGGTAGCTAAAATTCATGTATAAACCTCTTGAAATCAGGATTTAGGAATAAATCATGAACCTAAAGAAGAACTGTAAGAATCATCACAAATTTGGAAGTCATGTCAGGATATATCTTCAGGCTGAAGAACTGACTGCTGCTGACACCACGAATATGGGATTCAGAGATTTCTATATGGAAATTAATATTTGGTTATGATAAATAACAGTAATAAAAACATGGAAAGAAATTACATTTTTGGGTTTAAAAGAACTTTTAAGTATAAGTGATCAGTGTCAGATTATCCTACACAAGCCATCTGTTAGGTTATTATAATCTTTCTTAAAAGTATTTTATATAGAGTACTGCTAGAAGAGAAGGAACTTGGATCTGAGCCGATATTACTATTCTTGTGCTCCTGTACAGAACTATCAGAAGAAGTTAAGTTAATGCTTCTTACTATGTGCCCCGGAAGAATACAACCACACGCTTTTGGGAAAGACATGATTTCTGGAAATATAAAGTGTTCCTAAACTCATAACAGAATATGGAAACCCAGTTCGCAGAAGTTAATAAAACCACTCATAAGACAAAGGATCATCACTAAAGGAAAGATTGTTATTTAGACAGTGTATTGTTCTTTAAAAGAGAAATTATGAAATTAATAATTACGGTCTATCAAACGTGAAATTTAATCATTCATTCATTCCAGGTCCTCTTGTCTTACCTCTTAGAACAATACAGAATTATTGTTGTTCATGCTAACCAAACATCTAGAAAAATCATTTCCAGCTTTTCATATAAATTTCCCAAGAATTGAACAGCTTTAACTTATTCAAAGAATATATGTCCAGTTTGGGGCAGCAAAAATCACTGCTTACCGCAGTTTGAACATTGTTTATGTGGTGAAGTCTAAGCCTGAGATATTAGCAAACAATTTGTTTGCTGATATTTCTCTTACAGTGAAGAAGTAATGTTTGAATATTACTGTCACCATACATCAGCATTCATCATCACAGTTCTAAATAGCCACTAATAGGTATGATCACATACATATATATGCTAACGAAGGAGTGATAATAAAACATACTAATCTCTGGGAGTGACATAATCCTGAGTGAGCTGTAGGATATATCATCATTTATTTCAGGCTTGATTCTTTGTTGTTTTAGATAGCAGTATTTTTCAAGCTGAAAAAAAAAAAAAAGCCTTGATTCAAATTCTATAAAACCATAGTTCCACAGTAAGTAATATTTAAGAACTATACTACTCAGATATTCTGAAAAGAAAACATAGCACTCAATGGGCTTCACAAGTGGTAATTTAGGATGACTATTTCAGAAAAAAGCATTCACATCTAATACACATCACCTTCTCTGTGTTGTGGTTATCTGTTTCACTCCGTACACAATATTCCATTGTGTATTCCAATACTTGAAGATGATACAAAATTCCTTGCCACTGTTGAAGTTAAAACTATGTTTGAAAAACTGAAGAGCCTCAAAATTTCAAATGAATTTAGCCAGTGATAAATAACATGGCAATTGTAATTCACTATTAATAACTATGAATTGTTTCTAGTTAAAAACAAACAAACACCACATACCAAACAACACACACACAAAACAACCCAAAACAACCAACCAACCAACAACAACAACAAAAAAAAAACAACAGTACACAACATTGGACTTTATTAGCTGTCACCAACAGTCATCAAGATGGTAAACAGAATTTTGGGAGTTTTTTGGAAAGGAATCTGAATATAAACAGACATACATTGTAGATTTTTGGTCTGCCTGCACTGTAATTACTGTATGCAGTTCTGTCTGTGCTGTCTGAAGAAAAATTATATGGTACAAGCAATAAAAACATAGAAGGATGACAAGTATGGGCAGGGGATATAGAATAATATCTGCAAAGAATAGTCACTTACTAACAGAGATAACTGGTGAGGGATCTGAAATTAAGAAATTAAAAAAAGGAAATCCTAAATGGTGTGAAGCAGTTGAATAGACAACTGTTATTCTTAATATGATAACTAAAAGGCCAAATTAGAAATAAGCCAATGGTTTTAAAAGTAAATAAAAGGATTTCCCCCCCCCCCCCCCACACACACACAGCCTTATGAAATTCATGACCATAGGATGCTCAAAGTACAACAACCTTTTTTTTTTTTTTTTTTAAGATAAATTCATGAGAAAAAAAAAGATGTACTATTGACCATTTAAATGTACATCCAGGTTATGAACCAGAACAAATTCTAATGCTGCAGACTGCTGAAGGGGTTTATGCTGCCAACTGATTCACGTGCAGCCTGCTTTAAATGATTCTACCAGCTCAGAAAAGCAGTTGGAGCCAATGCATTTTTATTAGTTTCTCATATTCAACATCTGAGCAAACACAGTTTTAAGTTAATATTGTCATTAAATTTTAGTTATGGTTTATTGTATTGACCTCAGGTACAGTTTTTAAAAACTTATATTTCACCAATTCATAAATGTTTTGAATGTAATTGAAACTAGCACAGAGAAATTTCTTTGATGTGACCAAGATCAGATTGGTGTGGGATTCTCATCTGAAATGTACACGGTTTTCACATTGTATTATTTGAGGTTTGAAGCACTCTTCTAAGTTTAGATGTCATTCTTTTCTGGCTTTGAATTCATCTCGTATTCAGCCTTACTTCTATCTAGGGCTGTTCCCAGCTTGCGTTCCTAAAAGCTTTCACAGAATTGTTTCCAGTGAAAGTCTTTTCCCTGCTGCAGGACTTGCTATCCCACACTGTAGTTATATATATACATATATCATGCACAAAGTTGTCAGGGTAATGGAGGTTGAATTGACATGTGTAGAATTGGCAGATATATTTTAGGCAGCCCTACAGTGTTCTGCTGCTTAAATTAAACTGTGTTCAAAGCAAGCATAACCCCTGTAGAACAACCAAAGTATGTAATGTTCCACAGTAATTTAGTCATCTGTCTAAGGAGTACATCACTGAATCTAGACAGTGAGCTGTACATGGAGAAAGTGAAATGAAACTTCTCAAAATTGTGACAATATTCTGAGACAGACATATTTTCATAGTCAGTGTTCAATTATCATTAATTCTGATTGGAGAGGAACAGACATGAAAAGAGACACGCATATCAAGACTTAGTCCCATGGGATTTTGGAAGGGGGCAACAACTTTAGTCAGCACAGCCTGGAAAATTAAGAGCACTAAAATATTTGGATTGGAGACTAGAAGCTATCAATTATTTCTTAAATTTTCCTCACAATACGTATATTGTAAAAATTAGAGCTATTTAAGATGCACTGAAAACACATAACCATTTCATAATAGAGAAATCAAGCTTATAGAAAATGCCAGAAATTGAAAATTAATGTTACTTGTTCATAAGTGTTCCGTAGAAAATGGACAGTTTGAAACTTAGAGGGGAATCACAATGGACTGAGAGTACATACAAGTGAATAATTATGAACACCACTGAAAATGATTCAATTGATAGCCAATTAACAATCTTGTCTATACACCCCTTCCAAAAGCTTGGTAGTATAAATGTCTTTTTTTGTATTGATTTCCACTGACTCTCATATACTCGCCTGCCATGTAAGCCATTTAAGTAAATGATTTTTTTCTAGGATCTACATTTGAACATACTGAAGTCTTGAAACATAGCAGCATTGTCTATTAAACAAAAATACCCCTGTAATGAGTATTACACTTCTATATAAAACAGCAGTAAATATGTATATTTTCATGTGATTACATATACGTTATTTTTCCTGAGTGCAAATGAACAGCTCTTTGCCATCAACTGGGAAACAGCACTGTACTCTAGTTACATCTAAGAAGAAAAAAGAAAACACTCAACTATGAACAAGCCTACATATTCAAATAGAACAAGGAAAAAAAATAGGCCCGCCTGTATGGTTAGAGTGTTTGTAAAAATGAAAAGCAAGAGTGAAAACACTGACTTTTAAAAGAGAAAACTATACAAAAAAAGCCCTACTTTCTTTCCAATGATTAAGTCTCAGAAGAAAAGCTGAGGAACTTTCACCTGTAAATGTTATCTATAATGCCTCTACAGAACAACTCCTTTTCCTTCCTGTCTTAAAACAGACAACATCGCTTTGTAAGCCTTTAACTTATTCACTGGCCACTTTTGAAGCTGATTTTCATTCCCATTATCTCTTTAATTAAAACCACAGCACGGCAGCATCAACTGTGAGTAAATGTACGAAGGTAAGGGATTGTTTCAGTGGCAATCCTTCCTGATACAGCACTATAAGCACTGCTGTTCCCAAAACAAAGAACTGCAGCCAGATGAATGGCACAGCACCTCCCTGCAATGGCTAACTGCTTTGAGACCTACCACAGGAACTGGACAGTTCAAAACAAATCCGTAATGATTAGCAACCCATGTAAACAGAATGAGATATTGAACACATAGTCTTTAAAGGGGATCAGGGAAACATTTTTTGCTAAGAGAAAAGGCTTTTCCAAAGACCTCTTCCATCAATATTTGTTTTGTTACTGTGAGCAGCTGCTACAGTGAAGGCAAAAGCTCTGAAGAATATTGCATAAATTTTTGTGATTATGATATCATAAAGGGAAAGAATTTTAAAGTTGAGGAAAAGAGATGACAATTTTTATCCACATTGCTCCAAATCTTTTCTGTTTAAATTTTTTAACTCAAAACTCATGGCACACACTTAGAAAAGATATTTATAGGCCTATTGCCAGACTTTCGCATACAGAATCAAGGACTCTTGGATTTTCAAAAGAGGATAAAAAAAATGAAGACTGTTCCTGATAGTTGCAAAATGCAAACAGTACTCCATGTTGACAAGTATTTTTATTTCATCTTGGTTTCCAGTGATGATATTCAGAGAAAATTGTAAAGCAGTTTTATTTCACATCTGTTGAGTTAGTCGGGGCAAGTTTTTGAGAGTGATAATGCATAAGATACTTAAAAGAGAAGGAAAGTATCTCTCTATGAATATGAGTTTGCTGAGACGGTGAAGAACACAGAGTAGTGCATTAACCCCATAAAAAAGCATTGGGAAAAGAGTACACTGGAGTTACCAGTGCTTGGCTAAACTTCGCATCTCCAGTGTTTTTATGTGAAGATATCAATTCAACCTGGTAAGAAAATAGTAATGTGGGAAACAACTTGAGAGCAGTACTGCTGTAAATGTTACAGCAGACTGGCTTCTGAGATAGATATTGTCACATCACACCTACTACAAAATTATATTTTTTAATTAAAAAGGAAAAAAAGGGACTGAAAAACGAATTCTTTTGCCATAAATACCCTGTCTGGTAATTGTGAATATGCTTTCCCCACACTGGTAGGTTTCTGCATGCTTTTAGACTTTATGAAGCAACTTTTCACCAATGCTTCAGATTTTTCCTCAACCAATCATTATTTTAGCACAGATAAACTTTCCTCCATTCACTCTCTGCCAAGAAAGGTGTGACTCTACTGAGCAATAAACAACAGAAAAATGTAAGAAGGTTAGATAGCTTTTAGTCTAAGCTGGTATTGGTCTCAGGGAATATTCAGTCCCTGCCTAAGAAAGCTGGCACTTTTTAAGTGACTGTAGAAACTTTGCTCATACACATTGTTTCATTCATTTCCAGTATTTTTCATACTATCAGAAATTTTCAGAAATGCAAATACAGATCTATTCACACAAGTATTTGTATGTACTTAATATTATATTGCATTATTTTATGCATAAACCCTGACCCTAATTAAGCTGAGATATAATCAATGTATGGATAAACTCAAAAGAAGGATCACAAGGTTAATTTACACAAGTGCTGAGCAAGTCAGTTTATGTGGAACAAGGTATTTCATTCTGCTACGAAAAATGCGGATGGAGATACTAAGGTATTTTTGAGCACTCATCTTGTATTCTGTTTTTCCTCAATCTCTATTGTCTTTTCTTTGTTGCTTGCATGTCTTGGGGAAGGATGATATGAAGCCCTGGAGAAATTAAATAAGCTGACACCATACCAATCACCATAGGAAAAGAGAAGAGTGGCTTTATAAATTGAGAGGAATCCTAGTGGACTCAATTTGAATGAAGTCACAAAAGCTTGATGTTTAATATGCTTAATTGTATTTATAAAACATAATAATTGCAGAATATTTTCAATATATAGATTATAAATATATTAGTTCAAGAAGCTACCACAAGTGGATTTATGAAGTTACAAAGCTGTGCTTCTCTGAGTTTCAGAATTTTTACATTTATTCATAAAGCTTTAATCTTTTACACGGATAAACAAGTATAAAAAAGTCTTCAGAATCACTTACAGAAATTGACTGATTTTCAACTGTGAAATGCAGGATAAAACTGTCTCTTTGTGAATTGCAAAGACATAGATAAAAAAATTGTTAGAGTTTTCATTTTTACATAAAGAAAATTTAAGAACCATATTTATTGCATTAGCTACACATCTGCCACACATGGACCAAGTATCGACTTGCTTCCTAGAAGGAAGAGTGACTGCCAGTTTGCATTTAGTTCACCTAGTTTGATCAAGTGAATTTAAGTGAGCTGAAATGACAACTGGACATTTAACCATCCCACACAGCAAAACCATTGTGATACGTTGCAAAAGAAGAGGAAAGAGCTGGTTGTGGCTGTAGGTTTTCTGGGTCATATTTGCATCTAGTAAAATGTTATCATCAGCTTTCAGTTCTTTGTAGTGCATCAGAAGCTGCATGTTTTTTTAATGTGAATTTCTCTCAGTTCTTAAGATTAACGTCAGTTCAAGAAACTCAGGCAGTGCAGCGAGTGCCATGATTTCTCTCAGCATCATATACCACCAATAAAAATAACATTTTTTTTTTTTTTTTCCATTTACTCTAGTGTGCCTACTGATAACCTAAAGCACAGTAAAATTCCAAGACTGCTGAAACCAAACTTGTTCCTATAACATAAAGAGTGTATTACCCAATCCTACCTAAGTCCAAAAGGTAGAAATAATAATATATAGGATGTTTTTCTAGGAGTCCTTAGTTATTCAGATCAACATAGCGGTAAAAGCAGAAATGGAAAAGCTGAGTCTCCTTAGCTGCCATAAACTGAAAAGAGGCAAAGTTAGAATTTAAAACGTGACTTTTCAAGAGTATCTTGAATCACTTAAACAGACATAGAGACTAGGGAAAAACATGTGAGGTCGTCACCATAAGAAAGGACAAAAAATTTTAATGTAGAATTATTCTTCTAAGCACCTCTGAAACATTAATTTTTCTGGTTGTAGATTATGAGACCTAGCTAGCAATAAGGACAGTAAACGGAGAACTGGAGAACTACAGAAAATTAGCTAAAGACTGAACTGACTGAGAACACGAGAGGAGTATTAAGAAGTACACTCATAGAAGAAAGACGGACAGCTAAATAAAAAGAAAAACAATCAGATTATCCACTCTGAAACAAAAATTCTGACACCCAAGCAGTCAAGCTACTTACATATTTTCCTTGTACAGATTTTAAAATGTGGAAGAAACAGAACACAGAAAGTACTGATCGTACAGTCCATCTTGGGGAAGTTTTATGCTTAGATTTTGAAGGCATAGGTGTGTATAATCAATGGATATTAAGATGTATAATCAATGGATATTAAGATGTGATAATCACAAACGAACAAGACATTTAGGCAAAGTAGACTAAGATAATAAGAAGAATAAATGGAAGGCTTACCCGTATTGCTAGACTCACCTACAAAAAGCACCAGAAGAGGGGATCTCCAGATGAGATCCTTCCCCACTGGTAGCCAGCTCTTAAATAGGTCTAGGAGGTCACTGGCAGCACAGGTGAATTGCCTTCACCTGTGCTCCTCTGGCTGACTCATGGCTCGTCTCAGGTGATCAATCAGAGGTTCAGGCCGTGACTCAGCAGTTCCCATACGAAGTGCAACAATGGGATGAGGTTCAAATGTGTAGTCAACATTTTAATGTGCTTGCACTGCAAGCTTAAATTGCTGAACTTGTATTCTGTTGTCATTCACAGAAGTACAACTAGTTATGATATTTGACCCTTTCCTGTGCTCAAAATTCTAGTTGTTCCATCACATGACAGTGATGTTCTAACAAGAAATGGGGCAGAAGTTTTGCAAAAATATAATGAGACATTACTTCAAAAATAAAACAAGCATATGATTATAATACAAACAGAAGATCATGGGATGGATTCAAATTTTTGTTCTTGTTGTTGTTTAAACACATAATGAGTGAGATAGGATTGAATGTAGACCTGGAATCTAATTTTTCCTATTGAATGATGTTCACAGTTTTCATTAGCTATTTTAGTGTAGTTACTGTAGTATAATCTGTTCAAAGAACACCAATTATAGGCAAGTATGTCCAGAACTCACTTGGGTTATATAACTGCCCTTCTGGAGATTGAGGAGCTGACGGGATTGCTGTGTTTCAGACACCTGACGACAACTCAAAAGGCATGTTGTGCCAAGCTGCACACATCATGTTTGAACCTGGGATTCTGAAAGCTGCTATGTAGCTCAGAAAGTAGCAGTGCTATTGGGTATGAAGATGCATATTGCAACTCAGCTTTGTACCATTCAAGTAGCAAGCACCTACCAAGATCTAATCTGTGGATTCTCATTTCCATGTCAAAGAGATCAGGATACATTATGGGAATGGGGCACCATGGTCTGGAACAGTATGGACATGTCTCATGTCTATGCTCATATTAACTGAAATTACAATGCTACCTCTGATGTAAAGATGCAGGTTTTAAAATATTTAACACAAATATGCAAATTATTAAACATTTACTTCATATGCTTCCATTTGATGGAGTATACATTTCTTCAGAAATTTTCAGTTCTTTCTTACTTTCAGTTAAGTATTGCTATTCTAGATATGTATGGAATGCTTTTAAGTATCCATTGAGCAATGTTTGTCAGACCAAATCAGAATGTTTATTTTAAAACATCAAACATTAAGCAGAAGTGAAATATCTGAAAATACTAAAAAAGCTTAAATAAAGCTCTGGCAACAGCATTTGACTTAAGATTTAGTAGTTTTGGGGAGAACTATTTTTTCTATTATTGTACTTAATGATGTATTCATTGCTTATTTAAGTTTTAATGATTCCCTTAGTGGTAGCATGGCTAACTTTTCTGTAGAAATCCCAGTTAATGCTTATATGCTTACTGATCTACCATATGTGCTATGTCAGTTCTACACAGATTAAAACATATTAAGCTACTAGCAGAGAAAAGAATAAGATTTGTGATGGTAGCACTGAACTTTGACATCAAGACTAGAAGAGAGAACTGACAGTGTGAGAAAGAACAAGATGAGGCTAGAAATTAAGTCCATTCTAGATGATAAGAGAAAGACTCATTTTCCACTTAGTTTACAAAGTGGTAGTTGCCCACTGTGTATAAGCATAAATATACATATTTATATATGAATGTATATATACATGCACACAGATATAAGTGCACATGTATGTGTGTGTGTTTATATGTAAGCGTGTACACAAGGGTGTTATTTCTCTTAGGTTTACTAAAGAGAAAGCTAGAAGTCAAACACTGAAGGCTAGTGGTGGTATTGAAGATTTGCCTTCCCCAAAACTAATCAAATTAGAATGCTGGCACTGCTCATGGAAACCTGAAAGCCCCTTATGAAAGAGCCCTATCTTTCTGATACTCAGCAAAAGCATTATTTCACCATATATCCTGGTGACAACGACAGCTACTTGTACAAATACAGATTAGTATTTCCATTATCTAAAAACCTCCAGACAAATGACTCCTTTGGTGAAAGCCTAGCCTCCTTTAAAACAAGAGTACAGAAGTTACTCAGCATAGTATTATGGTTGCACATAAAAGGAAGAAAGCAGCTTTAAATATTTGACAGAATCTTTAAACCATTAAGGACTAATATAGAATAATTATTTCTTAGCTGAACAAGAGAAGATATGGTTTCCCCATACCTGCAGACATTCAAGGTCAGGTTGGATGGGGCCCTGGGCAGCCTGAGCTGGTGGATGGCAACCCTGTCCATGGCAGGGGATTGGGAGTGGATGATCTTTAAGGTCCTTTCCAATTCAAGCTATTGTATGCTTCTATCAAAACTTATTTATGAGAGTTTTTTTGTATTTAATTGGCATTTAAAATTCAGTCACAAGTTAAAATGTTACAGACTAAGTAAGAAAATATTTCTCAGCCTTTTTTTCTCCAGTAGGAGCCTAAAAAGTCCAACACAGCATGAATTCTACATGGAAAATATGTTTGTTTTCAATATTATCATGTAAGAACCATCCATCAGTTTGAAACAGCAAGCTGTTACTTATTTTCAAGAAAAGGAAAAGTACCCTCAAGTTTTACACTAAACAATGCAATTTAAGAAGTCTAAGCAGCTCGTAGCATAGAGTCCCTTCCAGATTTCACAATGCAGCTTTCTCAAGCAGAAATCATCTGTTTGTTGAAGTTTGGCTATGATGACAGGATGCACTGTGAGGCATATAAACATTTCAGTCATCTATTTTTTTTGAGGCTGCTTTGATTTTAATTCAGAATTCCTTATCTATGTCAATGTTCTACTCTAAAATAATGTGAAAATGCTAAGAAATGGAAGGCTGAGCTACTGAACTCTGCAATTATGCAAGCAGGAAGATACTTACATCTACACTTTTTCTTCCAATGTGGCAAGATCCTAAGGACCTTCTGGTTAGAGGAAGCAGAAAATTATTTTTGCAGTATTTTCAGTGACATCAAATTAGGTATTAAATATATTTTCATACTGGCAGATTCTTTTTTATATTTTCTTGCACAAAATCATTAGACTCACCAGTTGATTCAGCTGCCCTTTCAAAACATGCTGAATATTCACATTGCAAAGTTTGTCATCATTTACCACAAGAGGCATTCTGCTAGCTTTTTGGGGTATTTCTTTAGTTAAAAAAGATGACATATTTTACAAGCAGAACTAGCTCACTGAAAAAACAGCATCATGATAAACTCACATCTATGTCAGCCAATCAAGCTATATTATTTTTCCTATTAAAGCACGTTTTCAGTTGCTATAATATAAAACGATTAAGCTTTCAAACAGTTGAACCTTCAAGTTTTGATAGAGACTACGGAAGGATTTATAGGAAAATGTATTAAGCAGCCTATGAGAAGATTGCACACTTTACACTTAAGACGCTGGAATATCACTTATTAGCTTCAGTATTACACACAAAGTTTTCTTTCTATGCTTATGGCAAAACAAGAGGAGACAATCTACCTGATGAATATAGGAACTACAGGATATAAGAAATCACAAAGCAGCCTGTTTGGAGGGTGGTGAACTACCAAGCAAGACCCCAGAAGTTGTGATATGCTCAAAAAGATGTCAAAAGTTTGTGACAGTCCTTCTAAGAAGAATATTACCCATGATATAGATTATTATTTATTATCAGATGATCAGTAGAGGCTGACTCAAAAGATAATCAAAAGAACATTGTGAAAAGTAATTAAATAAAAAAAAAGTAATTAAATAAAACTGGCACAAAAAAGTCTAACAAGATTAAAATAAAGCATGTTCTCTGCAAAGTGATCCTTTATTTCTTCTTTCTGTGTCAGTCTATATCAAAGGTAGTAAAGCTGACATTTTCAGACCTCAGCATCTCAGGTACGGCCATAAATTCACATTTAGTTGTCCAGTGAAAATAACTCGATAGTGAATGTTGTTATACTCATTCAGAGCTCCCATCTGCTTTCAGTTCTTCTTTTAAAGAAGCTGACTTCCTTATTTATAATGATCAAATCTTGACTTTTAATTGTACTTCATTTCTTTGGGCCAAATTCTCCAATAACAGATGAAAGAATAACTCCATTCATAGAAGAAAGATGAGTCTGCCAATGACCATTGGCAGTGTATTCATGTAACAGGAAACATGATGACTGACTGCTTTTTTTCTGCAAATACTGTCCAGTCCAAATCTAGTCTTTTTATGGATTCTTAGTTTTTTAGTTCAAATTTATAGTATTTTTCCTCTCAATTACTCTTTTTTTTTTAAGTTTCCTTCATTCTTCATAACCCTTAGAGATTTAGACTCATAAAAGATTCTACCACAAAAGTTTATTGAGAAACAGCCATCCCCAGAACTTGAGAAAGAAAAAAGTTCTTCTAAACAAAAAAAATCAAAATACTGCGGAGCTAACCTAGAAACCTTTTTATTCGATGCTTCTGGATATAGCCAACATTTATATACAGTTTATAGTCCATATGCTCGCTTATGCCAATTTAAAAAGGACCAGTTCACAAAGCATACCAAGTTAAAAATCTGAAGACCAAAGTTTCCTAGCTGTCATCTCCTGCTGCATAGGTACAAGGGGAAAAAAAAAAAAAAAAAAAAAAAAAAAAGGAGAAAGCCAGGGTGAAGAAATGCAGATAAAGTATTCTTAATGCATCCAGGGTCAAAAGGAAGTACTTATTCCCATAACACATAATTAAATTGTGGGCACAGGATGTTGTGAAGGCCAAAAGGATAAATGAGTTAAAAAAATAATTAGGCAAATGATTAGGAAGAAAAGATCCATTAAAGGCCATTAAGCCCAAGGATATGCAATTCAGCCTCTGGCTCTAGAAATGCCTAAACTACACATTGTCTGAAAATAAGTGAATATACAAAGAAAATGCTCAATAGGTAGTCTTTTATGAAATTCTTTTCCTACGCACTTTTACTGACAAATCTTCAAGGAGGATAGTGGCTAAATAACTAGTACAGCTTTTCTTACACTGGTATGCACTAGATTGACCAGTATAAAATCTAACAAAAACTCAAATAGAAACAAAAAGTTTTCTATTACATGCTAAAATTTTAGTACTATAGTTATATTAATTTTCTTATTATTTTATTAGTAGAATCTTGTGACTCATTTTCACAGCGATTATTCTCTTACATACAAATTGCAAGGTAGAATATACATCTTACAAACAGGGCAGTGGCTATTTGGACAATCATATTCACCACTGCCCTTGCTGCCCTTTCATTATTGACTTGGTGGAGATTTGCATATCTTATTGCCCATCATGTATTTACATTTATGTAGCCATACCTCTTTGATTGTAGCCTTCATGATTACAGAGGTTGCCCCATTACTCTTCTATTATTACAACTTTAGCCAACAACAGTTCAGCGGGTATTCACTTTGGAGCCCCATTTTGCTGTGCACTATAAAATCATGGCTGTTTCCTGCAAGTGCTTACATTTGAGAAAACTTTTGACAGATGGATCAGGCAGGTGTATGGGATAAGAAGCTGATATTGAGAAAGGCTAATGGAGTGCCTGCAATTAAATGAACCAAATACTGTGCTTTGAACTTTAACAGCAATGTATAAGCAAACCTGAATATTTTAAAAAGGAGTAATCTAGTTAAGTGCAGCATGGTATCAACTAGCTTGAAACTATTTGGCTTTATTTACTTCAGTAATGTTTGGTGTTGAGTTAGGTAGGGTTGCAGATTTTAAGACCTTAACTTTCTTCTGGAAAAAATCACCTTTGAAAAACAATAGGATTCCAGTTAAGTCATCATCCTTTGACAAATTGCCTATGAAGGGAAAATCTACCTTATATATTTTTTTATTTTTTTACTGAATATGAAGATATAATTCCCTTAGATTGAATATCCTGCCTTGAAAGGATTTAATCCAAACAATTTTGCAAAGACAATATAAGCACATTATACAAAAAAATAAGCTGTTCCATATTTTCAAAGCAATACTAAAGGTTGAAAAAAAATAAATACTTCAACAAGGGACCTCTTATTTCTTTAAGATTTATATAAATATTTATTTAATCAAGAGCACCAGTATATCAAAATAGCAAAGATACTTTGTAATATAAAAACGTAACTCCCTATAAAATTCTCATAAACTTCTTAAGAACACAAATTAAAATATATGACAATATTTTCAATTGGCATACAACCACAGAGGGTTGATAAAATAAGCAAAGAAAATCAATTCCAAAAATAATCAAGGTTAAATAAAAATCTAGTTTATTCCATTTGTATTTTTTGTTGTTTAGCATACCGATACAAGAACATCTCAGTGAAAAAAAATAATTCTTTCAATCTCTATCTCAACAATTGTATTATTTATACCTTTGTACTAACATTCAGTATATACTAGCACATCTCCTCTGAACGTTTCAGAACCTGATCTTTTCTATTTTTTCATTAATTAGAACTCAGTAAAATATTGTTAAATTGCATACGAGAGATTGTTTCTTTTTTAAAAATGTATCTTTCGTACCATAGATATTATTCTTTTTAGTTACTTAGTCTTATCTTGGAATGCATAAAAACATTTTTTAAGCATATTAGTCTTCAGTTCAATTTTAGTCACAAAAAACTAGGACAAAAACGGCTGTGTTACTTCTATCAGAATGGGCATTAGTAGAAATATCCACACTAGATCTGAAAGCAGAGCAATTGCAGACAGGCATAGAATGCCCAAATAAAAATAACAAAAAAGTAATATAGTTTTTAATTTCATTAAATTCCCTTGAGGAGATAACATTTCAATGACCTACATAGCCTAAGAAATGGAGGTCTAAAATATTTTATTGATTTACTTATATTTATAGGTTCAATTGTATACAAAGTTCTTTTTTCACTGACTACTTCATTGAAACAGTAGATGTTTTTTCAGACTTTAATACCCATATTCAAATTAAAATGGTTATATCTTTAATTTATTAATTCATCTTAAAATATTTTTTGCTTTCTAAATGCAATCAGATTTTTAAAAATGGAGCAGATTTTAAAACTTCACCAAAGTTGCATCAACAGTTCCTAAGGAAATTGTATCTAATCCCTTCAAATCATATAATTCAAAAGAGATAAAAAAGATACATACTGCTTTGCTGAATACAGAATTAAAAAAAAAAAAAATTGAATTGATCAAATTCTGCAGTATTCTATTAGAACATAATTCTACCAAAATAGAGATACGCTACCTCACTCTAGATATCATTTTCTGAAGAAAAAAATGATTCTATAGCACTCATATTCTGAGAAAAGGATTACATTTACAAAAATAAGATATTACTTTCTAGTTTACAGAGTTTCTATTCTTTGTGGCAGCATATCAGGTAACATTAAATATAGTACACATTAACTGTTGCTGAAGGCCACCAAAGCAAAATTATTAATAAGTTTAAGAGGTAAAAGTGAAAAAGCCAATTTAGCAGACTCTGTTTTCATTCCATAACTGTGGAAAATGTATGTTTCAAGTGAGTAGCAGTGCAGCAGAACCAAACTGTGAAATACAGAGTGAAGCAAGTAACTCTATTATCTCATTATTTCTCTTTTAAGACCCAATTCACATGATAGTTAGCATTTGTACTGTTTACACACTCTAGCTCTTACTGAATTTTACCTAAATTTTAAGTGAATGTAGAATCATGCTCTCAACATATAATGAACTTCATAATAAAACTCGCAGTAATTTCTAATTTGTACCAATACAAATCACAAACTTTTGTTGTATATATAAAAACACATATCACACAGAGCTCCAGTTTATCTGCTTTTCTCTGTAGGTTAAACAAAAAAAAAAGAACAACCCAAAACTCTAGCAAAGCCAAAGAACATGCATTTAGTTTGTTTTCTCATCTGTCAGAAACACAGTTCAGGTTCATAAAACTTTCTTGAATTTTGAGTGAATTTTGGAAAGGTATAGGGGAGGAACTGTGCAAATAATGGTTTTGATATTCTCAATTTTTGACACTTTACAATACAAACTTTGAAATAAAATTCAAGGAGCTGACAATAAAATTAAAAGCTTACTGAACACATTAAGTTAATTTTAAATGTGCATACATGCCTGGAAGATTCTCTGTAATCTGTTTCAGTGGTGAAATTCTATTCTTTTTCTTCAACAGAAAGACAGAGAATAATGGTTAAGAAACAGAAGACACATTCCTAATACTGGTAGAGAATATTTTAGGGAGTTTTTTCTCCCTGAAATAAATAATTAAATTATGTCATTGAGATGGAAGTAGAATTATTAAGTATATTTTGGAAATTTTTCATATTTAAAATATGCTTCTATGGATTAGGACTTTTCCTAAAGGGAGTAGGACACACACTTGTGCAACTGAACCTGTATGGGAAACTTTTTTCTCAGCTGAACAATTAGATTTAAGTGTTTTTTTTCTTTGTTGTTTTTTTTTTTTTTTTTTTTTTTTTTTTTTTTTCCAGTAGATGTACCTGGGGAGAAAATCCAGAAACATGGAAGTACTCATATACTCAATTCCCACCAGATCAGGCTGCCCAGGTCTCCATCCAACCTGGACTTGAACACCTTCAGGGATGAGGAGTTTCTCTGAGCAACCTGTGCCAGTGCCTCACCACACTCACAGTGAAGAATTTATTCCTAATGTCTAATACCTTTCCAACTTCATCAAGATGAATTGTGTCTTTTTGGTGACATAGACAGTATGACTAAGTGCACACTCAGCTGCTTTTGAACAACACCAATCTATGTAGTGTGGTCAGGTGGAAGGGATGCCATTCATAGGAACTTGACAGGCTTAGGAGGTCAGCCTATTTGAACCTTACAAAGTTCAACAAGTTCAAGTGCAAGATCCTGCTCCTGGGCTGAGGCAATTCCAAACATGAATATAGGCTGGTCAGAGAGCAGACTGAGAACAGCCTTGAGGAAAAAGACTTGGAGATGCTGGTGAATGGAAAACCCAACATGTGTATTTGCAATACTCAAAAGGCCAATCATATCCTGAGCAACATGGAAAGAAGTGTGGCCAACAGAGTCCCTACCTTACAGTATTGCATTCAGCTCTGGAGCCCCAGCAGAAGG
The DNA here is from genome assembly GCF_023343835.1 of Lagopus muta. Taxonomy (NCBI): domain Eukaryota; kingdom Metazoa; phylum Chordata; class Aves; order Galliformes; family Phasianidae; genus Lagopus; species Lagopus muta. The sequence goes on from NC_064433.1 coordinate 96,963,885, forward strand.
ACATGGACCTGTTGGAGCAGGTTCAGAGAAGGCAACAAGAATGATCAAATGGCTGGGGCACCTCTCTTATGAAGAAAGACTGAGGGTGCTGGTTAAGCCTGGAGAAGAGAAAGCTCTGAGGAGACTTTATAGCAGTCTTCAAACACTGAAAGGGGCCTACAGAAAGCTGGAGAGGGACTCTTTATCAGAAAATGAAGTAATAGGACAAGGGATTACAGCTTTAAATTAGAGAGGATAGCTTGAGATTAGACATTACAAAGAAATTCTTCAGTATGAGAGTGGTGAGTCACTGGCAAAGGCTGCTCAGAGAAGCTGTGGATATCACATCCTTGGAGGTGTTCATGCTGGAGGGGGCCCTGGGCAACCTGGTCTAGTGAAAGGTGCCCATGGCAGACGGGTTGCAACTGGTATCTTTAAGGTCCCATCCATGATGGTTGATTTAGTAAGAATTATTAAACACAGCAGAAAGAATTATATGGGTCCCTTAACAGAGAAATAGTCTTGTATTTCTTTAGGTCATCTTTTTCATAAAAAAAGCTATTTCATTTGCCACTGCATTTATACTTGCCTTGTATCTTCTTATATTAGATGATTATATGTGTACATGGGCCTGATTATCTTGTTTGTTTTCACTTCTATGCAGCTCACACAAAGAGTGGCACTGTTGATACTCAATGAACCAGCCACTAAATTTGTCCTCCACAATGAGCCTGAGATCAATAACTAATTTTGAAAATAGATTAGTTTACAGCAGGGAAGTAGACACAGTCTGAATCTTGCCGGAGGATATAATCAGCCAGTAAATAGCAATATTAGTGTTATAGGTAATAGGCTAGGAATAGCATAGGAATGGAATATGGCCCAACTCTAAAAAATAAAGGCCTCTACACAAAGAGCAATTCAAATCTTCTCTCTGTCTTTACACATTACTTCAAAATTAGATTTTATATATATTTATATATATTCGTGCGTGTTGAAATAAAGTTTAGTTTTATCACGTTCCATGGCTGATGATTGAAGAGTGTTTGTAAATGCATCCTAATAAAGCTTGCAAGTGCAGCCTTGGGTGATTATTAAAGAGCTACAGACATTTTTACAGATCTTTTCTGGTTGTGAACTCCAGATGTTTTCAACATGAAAAATGTTATGTTCCAACAGTTAATGTTGTATCACCAGCCATTCAGAAGATGTATCTTCTTATTATAGCTGGAATGTTGCTATGGTGATAATTGTAGAACTGTGACCTAGGAGGGAGAAAACAAATGTATTTGGCACAAAAGAGGGTAGGTAGCACATCAATTAAGTCAATGAATGGCAAGATAACAGAAAAGGCAATAGGAAGTTTAAAAATTATGCACAAACCTTGGTTAACACATGATTTACTGTAATTTTCTCTTTTTATTTTCATATGGTAATGTGTCCTCAGTTATCTTTGTGGCAGATACCAGCATCCTGTCTGCATGTAGGCAGGTTTCAGTACTGTCCAAAAAAGTGCCTCAGCTTTTCCAGAAAGCATGCACATAAAAGAATCACTACCCAAGACTTACACATTTATATTCCCATTAAAAATAACCCATGGATTTGTATTAATAAGGTCTTGTATTTTGTGGTTGGTACTGAAGAGTGAATTTGACTTCAAAATAACATACAAGTAACTATAAGTTTGTACTGTAAAGCCCCAACAATCAGAATAGAAATAGAGTACACACACGTCTGGCCATGAATGATTTTACGGAATGGTTTATTCTTGAGATGGCCAAGATGTTGAAATTCTTGTGAGCAGCAGCAGTAAATTGGCTCAGAGTTTTAACTAAGGCAGCTGAAGGGCTGTTGGGGCTAGCAGAATTTAAGGACTGAAGCCCTCTGCTAGCAGCCTGCTCATCAACTTGAGCTAGCTTTTCTGTATGTCTGTTCATCCATTTTATTTGTTCAGTGGGAATAACAGTGCTGACCCTTTTTACAAAGAGCTTTTTCAGATCGATGGATGAAACATGCTGTTATTTTCTAAGCTCGTAAGCAGCTATATATGTGAAAAAACAGCTACTCCCATTATGAGGGTAATGATCAAATATCCCACTTTATGTCGACTGCTGTTTCTGCTAGAAGTGGTTTCCATCTCAAAGCAAAGAAAATTTCTGGCATGTGCTGAAGACATCACAATTATAATTCATCCCAATCAGCCTGATTAGACTACAAACAAACAACAGGAAATCATCTCTGTATGCACATCAGCCCTGCTTCAAGAGTCTTTTTCAGTGGAAAAGTGAGTGAATCCCTGCCACTTGTCCTTAAATGTACATTCTCCATAGGTCTTTCCTACACATCAGGAAAAGGAAGGAAACCCAGTAGATTACATTTTGTATTAAATTTATGTGTTACAACCATGTGCAGTGTGCTTGAGAATAAATCACACAACAAAGGACAAAATTACAAAAAGAACTGGCACACTGTAAATCTCTTGATGTTTTTAGATATAAACTGAATGTCCTTCTGCAAGTCATGCATTAGTCAAAATGCTATCAAGATAAAGGCTTTCAAGTGTGATTTTCAAGACATATTAGTTGTCCTATAGCTCTGTGCTTCAGTCAGACTGGAATATAGCCAAAAAGTGTGGCTTGAAATCTGTTAGCTTATGTCTTGAGGGATTTTTTCCATCTGTATTAAAGAATTAAGACTGAGCTCCCCCAACTCTCACTGCACTGCCTGCATGCTGATCCTGGGCAGGAAAGGAAACAGAGGCATGGTGATGTAAAGGGATTAATCCAAGGTCAGACCGAAAGTTAAATGTAGGATTTAGGAATAGACTCTTGCTGCTTGATTATGCTGAAGTCAGAGAAAACAGTGAAAGCCTTTCATTTTAACTTCAAAGAAATGCAACTGTTTTGCACGTGGAAGTGCAACAGCATGCTATTATAGAAGGTTTTACATCAAGGCAAACCACAACCATGACTCAGACCAAAAAAATCCCACATTAAATTTGTCCTAAACTTTGTTCCTCCACACATATATACCTGATTAAACAGACTTAGATTGAAGATTAACAAATCAAACAAAGCAATGGAAAACACCAGCTAAAAAGGTAAAAATAAATAATAAGCAAACAAGCGTATCTGGAACAAATAACTTCAGAGGTTTAAATTGCCAATTTGAATCACATCGTGGTTTTTCCTCTTTATCATTTTTTTCTACTACTTACTAGCTCAGCCAGTGCTAGTGACAGACACAAAGAGAAACTGTACAGGGGAGACAAAGGTCAAGATAACGGTATTACTGTGCAAGTGTAAAGAATGCTTGAGTAGGTGGTGAAAACTAAAGGTCACTTAATAAATGTGTTTTTCATTTTCTCAGCGGAAAAAAATAGAGAAATGCACAGAAACGGATGGAAATATAAACCAAGGAGATTAATTAGATATATAAAAATTTTTCTTTATGTTTACAAGGAAGAAATACTTACGAATATTCTGTTTTGGCTATACAGGCCAAAACATTCTTAAGTTCAAAATAACAAATAAAACAAAAAATACACTTATGAAACATTTATATTAAACAAGTCCCTGCTAAAGTAAAGACAAACCCACCCAATACACATTGCAGTATTTATACCTTGCTCCTCCAACCCCCTCTTTCTCATCCCACCCCACTTTTCTTCCCCTCTTCCCACCAACACTCAACACTTTACATCTTTCCACCTGCATCTGGGTTTTCTGAGAAGGTAGGTGCAAGATAACCTGTATGTATATACCAAGCAAGAGACTAACTCTCAAAATACAAATTGAACAGACAAATTGAACAGAATTACAAGAGATTAAAGAGAATTGCAGCCTGCTAGTAAAGTTCCAGTCAACACATGATTTTTGAGGGCTAGAATATTCTGGCATGAAATGGATACACCATTTAGCTACTGTTTGTTGGGTGGAATGCAACAGAAAAGAAACATACCACAATTTGGAAATTCCAATCTATGACAACTGTTCTTAATATTCCTTTTGACATTGCTGAATTACTATTCAGGCCATCAAGTATACTTTTTATAGTCTCATCAGTTGTAGCTTTTAGAGACTGACAGAGAGAACAAGTATCTATCAGTACATAAATAAGGACAGTGCAGTAGAAATCTGTACTTTGTAGAGGGTAGTGGTGGTGAACACTTACTATCTGTCAATAACCTAACCTTATCTAGTTTGTGGTTGCTAAGGATAGCAATCAGATTTGGTGCTCTGAGTAGAAATGAGTGTTTTGACAGCTAAGAGCTAAAAATAAAATGAATGAGACTAGACAACTAAAAAAAGGAAATAATGTACAATTTTTGAAAGACTGCCTTCATTTCCTTGTAAAAATCTTGTTGTTTGTGACATCGTGGGAGATGAAAGTGTACCACTGTGGTGCTGTAGCCAGATGTGCTGGGGTGTTTATGTATTACTTCCTGCTGTCTGCACTGAGACAGTACCTGCACTGTCATACAACAAAGTTTGACTACCTTAAAGTAATTTCTACAATAATGACATAAGCATTCTGAGTGAATTCTTCCATTACTAGTAAGCTTTGTTTCCTTGGCTAACTTCCTGGCCCCTCAAGTCTACTTTCTGTACTGGCAACTCCCCGTCTTCCTCTACCTACCAGCACCTCCACATATATACATACCATGTACCATAAAATGACAGTTCAATCAATAGTTGGATCACTGATTTGCTTTTCAGACCACTCCAAATCAGTGGCTTTGACTCAGCAGTAGGGTTAAAGGAAAGTTCCTTGGGAGAGTCAGGACCAGAACCGCAGGCAAAATTAAACCAGCAACGTCCTTCCTGTAACCTTGAGCTTCTCAGAGTGTGTTTGACTCCAGCAGACCTCAAAATGCTTGCATGCAGGAGGCAGAAGTACTTAAGAATGAGAAGTGAGAACCCACACATCCTCCAGGGACTGGTGTTCCACAGAGTGTGTACACAGCTAGCAGTAAAAATGTGCCTCAGTGTATTGAATACTCAGTGAGACTCTCAGATAAAAATGATTTATGTTGTGAATATGGTGAAACAGCGGGAAGAAAGGCAGAGAAGCAGAATAAACTAGGCAAAAAAGGGAGAACAAAGCCACAAGGAGAAAAAGAACAGAATGAGAGGAACAGGGGAAAAAAGAACTGTCAGCCAGATGAACTGTCAAAACGTTGAAGAAAATCTGGTCATGCTGGTTAAAAGAAATAAAAATAAAAGGGAAATGTGATGCTTAGACATGCTGTAATCTACTTTTATCCTGCATTTAGGAAACACTCAACCAATTAAAGTCTACAAGTAGCCTCTGAAATATTTTACCTATTTTACACATGAGAAAGCAGAAACAGTGAGTTTATGTAACTCATTCAGGTCACACTGTAAGTCAGCAGTGAACCAGTCTTGGTTCTCTGACCTACCTCTATGCCGCACTTCTTCAGGGGAAGTGAAAGATGTGTTTTCACTCCAACTTTTTCACTTTATGCAGCATTTAGGGCTCCATAAGGAACCATAAATCTTCTCAGTTCCTCATTTAAAGTTGGCATGCAAGTAGATTTAAACAGTTTGCAAATAAAATGACTGCTCTCGGCTTCATGGGCAGCAAAGCCCCACCACACCTCACCATTTCTATGAGTCAACATTCAGTGCACCGTGCTTCAGGTCTTTTGGCATTATATAACTGGTTTAAGGGGTAAAGCTAAAGTGTTTTCTGCTGTTATCTTTTAAGTAGGACATCTGTAGCACTAAACTTTTATAATTCCAAGAAACCAGTGTAGTATCAAATTCTGAACAAATATGTGAATTGGCTTCCTCTCAAGATTCATCCATTCATTCCTAGATTTTAATCACAATTAAGTGGCTTGTCAGAAGAAGGTAACACAGTTGATCCACGTATATGGTATGTGTTGTATACTGTCAAAACTTACTGTACTTACTTACTTACTTGGTCTTGGCAGGAACGACAGGTAATTATTAAAAATCAGCTGGCAGAGGAAAATTACACCAATTTTAGTCAACTAGTAATGACCTGTAAAATTGGCAAAAACTGTAGGAGTAAAACAATCTGCCACTACACAAATTAAAATTGTGAATGACAGCCCAATGGAATACAGAGTCGCATATGCTGAAAAGCTAGGTGGAGAAAAAAAACTGTGCTCATTGACAGAGAAGGAATCAATATGTAGTTTGTGGTACATATTTTTTTACTACCTGTGAAATGAGGAGAAACTTTGTCACTACGACTTGGAAAAGGGCTAAATGTCACTACAAGGGAATTCTTTATGAGGTCACATTACGTGCTTCACACAGAATGAAATGACCACAACAAAGTAACGGTTCAAGATTTGACCTTCTCACTCCTAGATATCAGTGCCTTATGGAAAATCTGTATCCCATCTGGAAGAAAAAATGACACTGACCAAGAGGAATAAGACATATTTGATTAGCTAGGCATTTGAGTACAAAGTTTCTGCTTTCTTTGAGAGTTTACAAACATTTTAAGGAGAAAATAAGTTGTTTTCTGAAGTTATACAACCAAAGTCTCTAGGCTGTTAAGGCTGCTTGTTGCTAATTTCAGTGGGAAACACATTATATGAAAAAAGATTCTGTGGTTTCCTTAAGCTTTCTGTAATGGCTTTTCCTGCCAATGAAAGCAGATCCTTTACAGGTTGACCTTGAGTGAATTATTTAACCATGATTTGTGTGCAGCTTCAACATCAACTCAGAACAACACATAACACTGAAAATGTGAGTGACCCAAAGACTTAGCCAATGAGCTAGGCTTGTGTGATATTTTGGCATATCAAATAAACACACACGCACTGTTGGTAGCCACTGCAAAAGTGCATATAAATTTTGGGAAGGTGTACATTATAACTACATAATTGTGCCACAATGGCAGATGAAATGCTAAGTCCAATTGTCTCAAAACTATTAAAATGGTTTTATTACCATACTCTACTTAACATGTCCTGAAGTGATAAAGGATTTAAAAAAACAAAATGTATCAACAGTATTGAAGATTTCTTTTATGAACAAGTTTTTTTGAAATAGAAAAGTTACATTCTGTATTGTTGTCAACTTTTCCTTGGTTTTTTTTTTCTATTTTGTAGAGCCTGGAAACTTGCTATTCACTGACAGGCAAGGCAGTAAGAGATAGTGAGAACACAGAACAAAATGACTGACGTTTCTAACTGTAAACACAGGGACTTATTTCAACTAGAGAGTAGTGCTTCTTGCTGGAGTTGCTGATAAAGCTTCTGCCACAGATAGTGATGAGTGGTGTGCAGTGTCAACTTGAGATAAGGAGGTTACAACATTGTGAAAAGGAATCTCCTGAACATGGACCCCATGGCACTGAAGGAGCATTTAACAGGACAGACCTTCCTGACTTCCGTGGGGAATTTCTGACTAAACAGGGAACAGCATTAATAACATATTGACAGAATATTTAAAAGAAAGAAAGAAAGAAAGAAACAGAAACAATGAAAAGAAGCCTAAAGCCAGTTTTACTGTTCACATTTTATTTCTAACCTTTTTGGAAGCAGTTTGCATACAGGATTTACTCTTTAGCATAGATTAGCAGTAGAAAAAGTTACCTTTTACTCTGATCTGGTTATTCTACAGTCAGATAAAAAAAGTTTCTCTCAAATTTGTAGTCTGGTCAATGCTGTAGGACCAGCTTCATCTATGGGGAAAACTGCTTGCTATTTTCTAACCTTTTTCTGTACCAGTCAATGCATAATTGGAGTATATGTACTTCAGTCACTTTTGTGCTTTGATATAGCCATAGCTATTTTGAAGCCGTTATTAGCAATGACACTGCAGCAGTGTGAAACTGGGCACAGAATGAACTCCCTTTGGGAGCAAGAGCAAGAACTCCTGTAGGCACCCAGCTACAAGGTGCACTCGTACATTGAGCTTAGTGTGACAAATGTTATGAAGACTCAGGTAACACATAATCAGTTTTCAAAACAATTCATGCTCTCATTTCATACCATTTGCAGTTCTTATTTTCTCCTGACTCTGTAACCTCATGAGCCAAAAGCAAACCACCACTTCTTTTTTGTAATCATAAGGCACTATAACAGGGGGGAAAAAGGCATGACCTCAACTGGGGCCCTGCGCTGGAAGGGCAACGCCCCTTAGAAACAATCTACTGCAGTTTCATCTCACAACTGCAGCCCTCCTCCTTTGCATCCTACAGAGAATCAATCTCAAGGGCCTGTATGGGTGAAGGACACCTACACAAAGCAGAACCTTGTTTATCAAGGAGCAGAGTACTTAAGACAATTACCCGTAGCCACCACTACTGGGTGACTGAATTGTACAGTCCTGAACTGGAACAGTTCAATCTACTTTGTGTCTGGAAGAGAAAGTTTTTTTGAGGGTTTAACCTGTGCACAGCACAGGTCATACCTTCAGATACTTTTTCTTAAACTATCTGAATTCATTGTGTAACAATCTCGGAATCAACATACTGCTGCCTGGATTGAAAGTCTTGAGAGGTTGGGGGAAAATAATAATTTTCTGCAGAAAAAGAAATTATTGATTTTTAGTATGTCATGTGGAAACTTCCTGGAAATTAAGTACTTTACATTGGTAAAGTTGCAATCTTATCATGAGTTTTTTGGGGTGATTTTCATATTTTGAGGATCATTTCAGCAACTGACATGTAAAATTATGAGATTGACTTTATAACAGATCTAAAATGATACAAGTTCACTGTGAAGTTTTAACAAAAATGTAAGATCAATCTTCATTATGGATAAACAGTGGTTTCACTATAAAAAACTGAATGATTGAGGCAATCTATTTCTTTTTTTTTTTTTAAATATGAGTTAGCCTTCCTCTGAATATACATTATTTTACAGCATCAGCTTATCTAAATTACAGCATTTCTCATCCTAGAGCCTCTAATTTAAGAATAGTTTGTCCCTGTTCATGTATCCTGCCATAAGCAGAATCTGTCCAACAGTTCATGAAAGGTTCTAGAATCAGAAGAAATGTGTTTTCTTTATTTTGTTGTTGTTGTTATTATTTTGTTTCTGAATTTGAACTCAGTTTCAGGCTGAGCACTTTTTTGTTTTTAGAACAATTATGTGATTCCTTCTGATGGAATTAATCACTAATACAAAAAAGAAATTTCAGCAGCTAGATCTTTGGAGAAATTTCAAGACTTAATGTTCATTGCAGTCAAACAGCAACTAGCTGCCTAAATACCCTATTCAGTTGGTTTTGGAACATTTCAAGTTTAGAAACATCCAAAATAGCTGCTTCTTATCAATTTAGCCTCAGAATGCTGTCTTCTTTGTTTCTAGTTTCATGTTATACACCCCATATGTACTAATATAGAGCAGGTGCGAAGCTTACAAAACAAAACAAACAAAAAATCACATATATATCACATATAAATCTCATAGCCAAGAAAGTTCCACTGTGAAAATTCATAGCACTTTGCTGACCTGTACAAACATATCAAGTGTTGGCTTGCTGATAAAGAGAAAAAAAATCAGATTCATTTACCTCTTTCCTTTGAACAGAACTGTATTTTTCATCAGTACTAAATGTTAAGTTAAAGAGACTTAGTAGTGGGGAAAAAGTTTGAGGCTTTGCATTATTTCCAGCTCTGACGAAAACACCTGATGAACAGGAGCTCCCTTTTAGATTCAGTCTCTCTCACCTCACAGTACCAAGCCAGCTCACTCAGATTGCACTGACCTAAGGATAAGTAAACTCAGGTTGTTTATGTAAAATGTTATTTTTTAAATGTTAAGGACTATGTACCTAAATATCGAATAAGACAAAAGCACGTGGATTTGAGTGGCACAGGGCATAAGCAATAGGTGGATATATAATCATTATTTCTGACCCTAAAAATCTCTTTACAACATGGCCACAAAGCAGGCTCCACAAGGCAGTTCTAACAATTGGACTGACCTACTAATTTCTCATTCAGCTAATGGTATTTCTAAGATTTTTCACAAGCTTCTTAATATAAATGCCAAACCTTAACAATAACACCAAGATCTAACCATCAGTACCAACACTACAGCTCCTTCTTTGTACAAGTCTGCCCACAGCATTTGCTCAGGATGTCAGTAAGACTGTATGCATTACAGGGAAAGGAATACATGTTCCTTTAAATTTCTCAAGTTACATAGGAAATTATATTTCAACAGAACACATTTCTTAAATACAAAATACTCATTTTTCAAACACTAAATCACTAGAATTTGATACATTACCAGAAAAAAAAAACCACTAAACAAAACAAGGATGCCAGTGATCCTTATTTTCATTGACTTTTGTATAAAATGACTTGCAGACCATTACCATGGTAGTCTGAGGCATACATGCATCTTTTTTTTTTTTTTCTTTTTTAAACCTTACAGAAGTAAAAAGCAAAGTCCTTGTTATTGAAGAACTTGTTATTGCCAATGAAACTGTAGATGGAAGGATTAAGAGTAGTAAAGAATCCAGTAAGTAGGTATGTCTTTCCTTCATAGCCTTTGCAATGGGAAATCATGTTGTATCTGAACAATTCTGCTCTCAAATTATTTTTTTCTTAAGTGCAATTTTGGGGAGTAGTCCAACTTGTGAAATTTAACCGTGTTCAGCTCAAAGTACACCTGCAATATTGCAGATATAAGGATTTATAGGTCTGGTTCAAGCTCATTTTTAAACATAACTGCAGCCTGAAGTGAGTTCAGATATTACAAAATTTTACAGATTCTTGTAATAGATGTGACTAAATTTCTCCTTTGCAGAGTTGGCCGCAGACAAATGAGCTCTTTTCAGCCTCACACCTGTCTGAAGGCTAGGCTGTACTCAGATCAACAGCTTTACCCTGACTTCCATGACTAAAAACACGTTCTTCCTGTGCACTGGAAACTAAACGCTCCAAGACAAATTTACCACCCTGTATTCCAATCCTTTTCTCTAGAGGATGTTTTTAATCATGTTTCCTCCAGAGTAAATTCCTAAGGTTAATTTAGAGACCTGTGAAAATAAGTATTTTTATTCTTCTCATCTCAAATATAGTAGCAAGATGGAAACTGCCAAAATACAATATATTTTTTGCAATAAAACTAATTTATAGATCCCTATAACTCTGTTACTTAATGATTTCTGATATATCTGGAAGGTATTAAACAGTGGCTATAATCATCTCTATAATTGTTACAGTTCATACTAGCTAGATTTCACATCATATTCTTCATCTGTCCTTAAACTAATTTGTTTCACATATGAATATATCATACTCATCAATTTAAAGTGCCATCCTTTGGCTATGCAGATCGTTGAGGAGTATACATTATGTATGAGTCAAACACACCAAACTTACACAAATGTTTTTTAGCATTTGTAGCTATTTTCTGTTAGGGATTTTAAGTTATTTTTCTAATCAAAATCCAAGTCACGGCTACAAGTAACCAGCAATCAATTACTTTTCTCTATATGCAGTGTCTCAAATGATGAGAGTTATACTGTGTATCTGTGTTGAATTCTAAAAATATCAGTGTGTACTTGTAAAAAGAAAACCTTGAAAATGAGGGGATAATAAGTTTTCCCTCTCATTGATGTCCAGAAACTTTATACTGCAGTTACTGCAATGCTGGACACTTCAAATTCTAATCTTGCTGCAAGGGAAATGCCACTTAGTAATGCAGCTATATATGTACAGATCATCCAGACCAACAAAATCCCAACAATTGTGCAACAATACATGGTTCTGATAATAGCTTTGATTAAAAAATATATAAACAAAGTCAGTGAGGAAAGTAATGATTTCTGGCAGGACATGAGTCTTGTATGAAGTTTCAAGATGCACTTGAAAATAAAAACTTTCCATTATGAGATCAAGGGCTTTGGAGAAGACCAAATAGCCCTAAGCATAGGGTTCACACTGTCAACCTTTACCACGGGATTAACTTGGCTAGTAACATTTGATTGCTATTGATATATTGATATCTCACAGGAAATCAAATGCTTGCTTCAGTTATGTTTCCAGCAGATGGATGCTCAATACCAAAGTAACATGAAAAAAAAAAAAACAAAACAAAGGCAGTCTTCTGAGGACCTTCAGAGTCTAATAGCACATAAAATGAATGCCTTTGTTTTCAGGGCCTTTGCTGAGGGGATCTTTAAAAATTTGGATGCAGTTTTCCCCAAACTTTCTTCATTCCGGATTGGATTGGTGCTCACTTGCAAGACTCCTATCCTTCACATGCAGGTGAGTAATCATAACTATCCATATAATGGATGTGTCTGTTGGAGTGATTAAATGCCAAGCGCTTAATTCACACAGAGAGGAAAAAAGAGCAAACCTAGCCTTCAGTAAGTTAAAAATGTTTGCAGCACCTTTAATAATGCCATATCACTATATTTAAGATTAAAAAAATATAATAAGACATTACCATGAGAACTTTTAAAAATTGTGCAAACAGCCAATTACTAATCAAATTACAGTTTGTACCTTAAAAGGTACATTTTGCTACTGTAAATGATTTTGGAGAGGATACTAATGCAATGAATCATATAAATACCATATATACATTTTTCTTGCATATTTACATGTATTAGTCTTAATTGTCTTTGTTGTTAAGTATAATTTCAAAGCAGGCCATTTTCACCCGATTTATGATGTCAGAATCGGCTCAGAAATGTTTGCCCTTCATTCTCTAGCTCTGTGGGATGATCACATTTCCTCCCCAAACACGTGAGAAGAGATGTGCAGAATTAGGAGTCTGGAAACAAAACCTACCACTTTACATTTTTACACAGATGAGAAGTTATTCCTAGAAAATAAAAACTATATAAGAAATTAGTATTCAACCTCCTAATAACAAACTTATTTCAAGAGTGAAGGAAACTGGCTTTAATGGCTTTAAGTTGTATCAGAGGAGGTTCAGGTAGGATATTTGGAAACATTTCTTCTCAGAAAGAGTAGTGAGGCATTGGCACAGGCTGCCCAGGGTGCCATCCCCGGAGGTGTTCAAGAACTGTGGAGATGTAGTACTTAAGGACATGGTTAGTGGGCATGGTAGAATGAGTTGACAGTTGGACTAAATGACTCGGATGATTTTTCCAACCTTTATCATTCCATGATTCTATGAGACCTCTTCCTAGAAAAACATCAAGTTAAAATGAGAAGATCCTCAGCTGTTTGTTAATTGCATTACTTCACATAAATTTTGATAACTCACAACATCTACAGAACTTGCCCAAGTATTTTTGTGAGGTAAAGCAAGGAGTAAGTTTTTGATGGCAAGCTCTGCAGGAAATGGAAGATAAATCTGGGTATTTGCAGGCACTATGTTTCTTTTCTGAGAAGACACCTTAAGTTCTTACACAAAAATTTGAAGTAGGTCCCGTTTCTGATTTTGTAGGATTCATTTTGCTTTACAAATCTATGATTTAATGTAGCATAGAAGAACATATTAAAACTACATTCAGATGATTTTCCTCAGCTTTCCATATTCATGCCAGCCAATTTTATATTTGTGAGTTTAGAAAACGAGACTGCATATCAAAGAAATGCTGGAGGAAAAGTGAAGGCAGCAAATGTTTGCTTCTTCAGTAGTTGCTATATTGATCTTTGAAACAGAAAAACTGTCACCATTAACAAATAGTGGAAGGAACTATAGGAATAAACGATAGTGAAAGATAGACAAAGTAAGGCTCATTCTCTGAAAGGCAGACATATCTGCAAACACTAAGTAGAAATTTTTTTCCCAGAATAAAGTGACGCATGCTGCATATCTGACTTTTCTTCTTGAGAAATAATGCTTCCTATTGAGCATCTCTGTTGTCCAAATGTAGTTAGTATAATATTTTTTCCTCCATACTGGTGATCTGATAAGGAGAACGATGGACACATTTAAAATAGATGAAGGCCAAATAATGAACTGCTTTCTTAATCTTTCTATTCTTGACAGTGATGTCAAATAACAAAAAAATGATCAAAAGTTTACTTCAGAATGGGCATTCTTTTTAACAATATTTAATTAAATATTTCAATGCCAATTCCAGCAGTATTTAAACAAAACAAAACATGAAAAAAAAAAAGCTTAAATAAAATCACAGCAGTTTCCAATCCTTTAAATGCAATTCCAGTTGTGAGCAAAGACTGATTTGAGTACAGATTTTAAGACTGGCAAATGGCTATATTAGTCCACTGCAGAATGAACTGCTATGATATGTTTTCAGTGTCCACCTGGGATGCATCTGCCTTGAAAAAGAGTCCCTGAAGTTGACAGATACATTTCCTGATATCCTGATACTTCTGATGTGCCATAAAAACAACTTAACTGTTGGGATGAGTGTACTACATTATAACAAGACAATAAAACAGCCCTTATGGTATCTCATCCTTATTACAGAGACATATTAGGAAAATGGAAAAACCAGAAAAATATTTTTGTTAATATATAAAGTATTTGATTTCTATGTATCTGAAAGACATATTTTAGCATTTTAGTACATTTTAACAGCATAATCAGTATGTTGCTACAACTGATCTAATTTTTAGTTGGCTAGAACCTTGCACAGCATTCTTACAGTATCTATTAATACTGTACTTGATTATAAGATGTATCTGACTGCAATAGCTTTTTAACTTTTTATCTTAAGAAAGTTAAAAGTATATATAAGTATATATATGCAAGAATAGTATCAACTGTGCAAAAAAAGACAATTTCAGAATATCTATATTCCAAATTAGTAACTCTAATACAACGGATTCATAAGAAATAATTCAAAATATTCCATGAAGTGCTAGTTCATTATATGTCAGCATTAATGCCTTTCCTGCAGAATAAAATTCATAATTTCAAAAATTTGTTTCAAAAAGGGAAAATATTTAACTTCTTTCTGTTCAGTAGCATTCCTCCTCTGCCCATTCATGTCAGATAGCTTCATTACAACTTGCACAGGCTTCAAGATCTCACTTTTCTGAGAAGAAATCAAAATTTATTTCAGATGCTATAGGACTTTAATATATTGGATATTGTCTCAAGTTTACAGAAACTTGTGTCTACACATCCAGATGAAACTGGGATGTAATGCCCTTCTTCAGCTCAGCCTTTTGTATTATTCAAGTCCTTTATTGTTGAGGTAAGTTTTGAACTAAAAGACAGATACCAATGCCATTATGCATATATAGGTGTCATCCTATATCACTGTCATCTCTGGACAACTTGTTTATCACATTCAGGTTTGAGATTTGGCTTTAAAAAAAAACAAAACCAAAACAACAAAAGCCAGAGAAAGGTGAATAAAACAATTTTGGGTGTGTCTAAATTATTCCTGGATGTATGCACTTAACCAATAAAGAATAATTTATACTCTCTGATGCCAAATATCTATGAAACATTTTCCAGAAACCTAATTTTCACAAGAAAAGCACCAATTAATCTAAGTAGTTGGCTTAGATTGGAAAGTGGAAATTACACATACATCTATATTTTCCAAACAGTAACCCAAAGGGATTACAATTATCCATGAACATATCTGTCCACAGAAAGTTAAAGGACAAATATTGGATGACAGATAAATATGATAAACATGTAGGAAAGATTTAGCATAATCTTTGGTCTAAATTTAAGTACATTACTTTCTAAGAAAAAACTATTTTTTTAAGAGAATACTATTTCATTAGGAACTTTGGTTCCCAATGGTGCCAGCAGGAAAATTATCTGTATCTTTAAATTTGTATGTGCATAATGAGTCCGTGTAATAAACAAGAGTGCAAGGTCTTCATTTCATCAGTCACATATTCTAAGTGTGTGAAAAAATTACATGTAGACAACTGGGAAAAGATCATATTGATTAAAAAAGCCACACACTCAGTTAAAATGCAGTGTTTTCCCATGTCATATTTGCTGCGGAAATATACACTTGTTCCTGAAAAACATAGCTGAAACAAATAAAATGCCATTTTTAATGGTTGGAATCAAACATCTGAGAGAAATACATGGACGACTTTCAAAGGAGTTAAATTATTGCTTTTCACATTTATATATCCTTTCTTCACACTTTTTCACTGGAAATTCATATAATAAAAGGCTTTGCCTTATAGGCAATTTCACCTCTTGTGCTGTCTGATATGAAGTAGTTTGTCATCCCAACACACGGAAACACAAGAGATGAGCTAAACAGACCAGGGACAAGAAAGTATCCTCTTTCTGCTAGTTGTCTATTAGTAACTGAAGTGGGGCCCAGGCAGTGTAATCAAACCTTTTTAGGATTCACGGCAAACTGAAGGGGGAAAAACAGTCACAAAATAAAACAAACGTTGTGAAAAAAACTGTGAAAAATATATCCGTTATCAGTGATTATAGATTTTACTAGTTGTGCAAGGAGGTATGTGTTACAGAGCTCTGTTTCTTCCTGACAACTCAGTTTACTGAAGGCTTCCTTGAGTTTCTTTCAGATCAACACTTGGTAAATATTAACTTCCTGTGAGGAAAAATCAGCCTCCCTCAGATCTTGTTTTATAATGAAAAATCAAAAAGCACTGAGATTTGGATCAAATATTAAGAAACTAGTTGTGTAGGAAGCTTCCATTGGTTTCTTCAGATTGTTCCCCTGTTACCACGGTGCATAACGGAAACATGGAAAAGTCATTGCTGTTGCATGCTTAAGGGCTCTTATTTCGTTGGCTCCCCTAAGATTACTTATAGAAAGAATATACCAGTACTGTAATGCAATAAGCTGTAATGTGAAACAACTTTGAGCACCTGAGGACTCCTAATTCAGATGACACACTGGCTTTTTAAAGAACTAACCCTAATTTATAGAAGAAACTGTCACTTACATGGGACCTAAATTGCATCTGAGCACACAGACTGCTTGCTTACTTGTAGGAATATCAATCAATTTACTAAGAATTAATCTGCACCCCAGTGTTCTCCTAAAACTGTCTAATGTTTTGGCAAGCTACTTGAAAGGGTTCAGTAAGAATTTATAAGGGCAGCTTGGAAACAGGATTTTCTTTCTGGCTCAACAAAGGGGATACTGTTTCCCCTCTAAACGTATCTCTGTTTTAGTTTAACACAGCAATGGATAGTTTTGCCAAAAATCACAGTTTTTAATGGTCGTCAGTGAAACAATAGATTTGACTTTGCCTTTGTACTGTGTCCTGCATTTATGCTGTTAGAATTGCTCTTAATCTGACTGGAAATATAAATGCTCTTGGCCTGAAGAACACAAACTTGTGCACTCCGTAAAAAGTACAGTTTGTAGAGTAATCACATTTTTCCAAGTATGCAGAATGGCAAGCAGGACTGAAACTAAAGGATCTGATTTCTAGTATTTTCCAGTTCTTGACATAAAAATGACAAGAAGGCCTGGGCAAACATCAAATGTGATATCCATATTGCCTCAAAAAAATGTGCTAAAATTTCTTGAATGATGTCACTTCAAAAGCACATCCAAACAACAGATATTTTTGAATTCTGAGAATATAAAAAGCTCTGCACTGATCACAAATACATAGGGTGTGCAAAGCTGCTCACATAAGGCCAGTTTATAACTATCTCAGGCCATCAGTAAACAAGGTCTGTCTTTGACTACAAACAGCGGAAAGTGATAGTTTGCTTTCTGTGTGAAGTTACTGCAACTTTCTGGTTTCTGGTTTTCAACCTTTTCACTTTGACAAAAGCAATCAATAAAACATCAAAGTGGTATTGGGAAAACATGAACCCTTACTTGCTTGTCATTAAGTTCAAGGCAAAATCAGATGGATAATGGTTATTGATGGTCTATCTGTTCTCAGGATGTATTTCTTTTTTCTAGAGTTAACGCACACATTAAAACACACGCGTCCATTTAAGTACTACATAAACAGACCAAATACAGGCAGCTTATTTAGCACACTAGTCAAAAGAAAGCTGTTTGGTATGGAACATAAATTTTGTCCCCACGTCATGAAAAATTTAGGACAAAAGGAGCATGGTGCTTTGCTCAGCCAGCTTCAATGTTTTTCACTGCAGTGACAATGTCTTCAGATACAGAGTCCATTCTAACTCATAAAAAATAAAAAAAAAATAAAAAAAAGGAAGGGGGAGAGAGAGGGGGGAAGAGAGAGAGAAGTGTTTGCAAAAGCTGGAGGTCCTTCTTTCTTTCATCTTCTGTTAAACCAGTGCTAGTTTGCTGCTGGTTTCATTTGGGGAATTTTACATTTCTAAAATGTATTTATATTATTTCATTTATTTATTTATTTTAAAATCCTTCCTGCTTCCTCTTTCTCCCCCTTAAAATTAATCACCCAAGCAGATGGATTCAGTGACTTCAGAAGGACTGTTTCCCAGTCTAAGGACTTATGCTTGGAATTTTCAGGGTTGTATCAAAACTTCTGAAGATGAAGATTGGTTTATATCCACAAATATTTTAAACAATGGAACATCTTTTACTTTATACACTGAAATCCTACATCTGTCATTACATAATTATCACATTCACCATTTATTAATACCAGAAATGGTATACAGCTCTTCAAAAATAACGACATTTCTAGGAGAGAAGAAATTGATTGCTCACACTAGACAGATAAGATTTAACCCCACCTAAGTAGGTTGCTTCAAAAGCAATGCTTCCTATTTATTTCCATGGCTGCTACAACAGATGCAAAGAGCACAATAACACTAGTTGGTCGGGCAAATTCTTAGCTACATAACACTAGTTTTCAACATAGTCACCACCATTAGCAATACATTTTAACCAGTGATGAACAAGAGACTGCATGTTGTGTTCGTAAATATCTGTATTACTATCTGGAACATGGCTTCCCTTTCGTGTAGTTGCTACCATGGCTGAAACACACCACCCACTGCCTCAATGTTCTCACCATGCTGTGCTCTACTCTTTGATCTCCAGAAACAGCATCAGTGATTGTCAATGGGTGCCATTTTTTTCCACATGGAGGAATACAGTAACATACCTTTGCTTAATTCACACTTCCACGTCAGACACCATTTTGTCAGACAGCCCCACCATGCTATCTATCATACACAAAAGGTAATAAAATATCAGTGGGAAGATTCTACCTCTACTCCATACCACCAACACCTGCCTCTGATATTGTGTGCCAACACAGTAACATAGGAGGCATTACTTTCAAAGCAGCTCTTGAAAATCAAATCTGCCATTGTTTCTGACTAAAGAAATAAATAAGACTATAAACAACCATAGCATCCTATCTACCAACTCCTTTTGTATGACAATGAAATTAGAATAGCCTTTTTTTTTTTTTGACTCATTCAGCTAACATATTTTTGTGAAGCAGTTCTTATGAATTCCTTTGAACTTAAGAGCAAGAAAACTATTTTAAAGGTGAAGTCGTGCCCTTGAACAGAACTGCGTGCTCTTCATTCCTTACTTCTTGTACCTTATTAATTCAGAACTTTGCATGAAAAAAGCCGTGGTAATTAGCCTTGACATGGACCAGCGCCAGGCTTTCTATCAAGTTTCTTTCCTGTTTATGTTTGAATTACTCAGAGGGTGCCTCTGTGCGCCCTTTTGTCTCAACAAATGTATTTTTTTTCCCTTACTCTCATGGTACAAAGGATGTAATCTCAGTTGACTAGAGTCTGCTGAACATCATATTTTTGCCTTAACTCAGCTGAAGATTCACAAGCTGTAGTAGGGAAAATCACATCTGCTGAATATAAACGGCAAAAGTAAAAGGACTTGCTTTCAAGACAAGGGTTGATTTCCTTGAAATCTTTTGCTTTGTGTACTACAATTTTATGCAGAGGAATCAGTATAAAAATAAGTTTGGTGGTAAGGTGGTAGCTGTTCTTTCTCCCTGAAAATGTAACACTCAGCGCACAGGGATGGCTAATCCTGGATGAATGCCTTTTCTTGTGTCTTACTTACATCTCCAGCCAGATGCTTATACCCAGATGTATAAGAGGTTTTACCTTTTTTTTGCTGTAATCAAAATCTGTTCTGTAAGCACACATCTAATTAAAAAATAGCAAGCTACATTTTATTCCGAAAGTATATATTGTTATTTTAGTATAGCAAATTATGAACTAAATGTGCATTTGAATCATTGAGGTTTTTTTGATGAATAAGATTATTTTAAAAAAAAGTTTAAAATATAATGGAAAACACAAGGAAATAAAAGTGACTATAAGTATTATTTTAAATCATAGTGTCATGGAGCTATCTAGATCAATCTGCGCCCATGACCAGGGATCAACAGGCCTGTAGGCCCCCCCAGCAATAATGGGAAGGGAAAAGACGTAGGGAGACGGGAGCTGGACCCAAAAACAGAACAGCAGCAACGATCTAAGGAGGAAACTTAATTTTACTAAATATGATATTGGAATGCAAAATAAAACAATATAATACAATGCAATTGAAATTGAGGCTAGTAAATCAAATAAAATGAGAGAGTGTGTCCAAAACCGAAAGGCCTACTTTGAACTGAAGGCATACGGCTGTGGAGCACACCCAAACACACTGCCAGGCAGCAAGCAAGGGAACAAAATCCCATGACTTCCTGTTGTGACTTATCTTTCTCTCTGCATGTCCCCTGGGATATGTAGTTCTTCTCTTCTGAGAACCAGGTATCTCGAAAGTTGTCTTTCCCCAGAACTGGAGCATTAACTAGCATTAACTCTTTGATTACCCGTGCTTTACATGATGTTACGATGTGGAATACTGATAACATAACTATAAAAGCATGACACATAGAAACTATGCTGAAGCTAGTTTTCCTAAGCAGCTATTGAACTACTTCAAAATAAATGGTAAATAAATAAATGGTCATATCTATAGGTTACAAGGCACCCTTGCCTAGGAAAGGAACTCATAATATCCATAAGTTAACATAATGGCCGTAAACACAAACAATTCAGGAAAAAAAGATATCCAATTTTTTTTAGCTTATTTCTAAACATAAGTGTGAATGAATTCCAAAAGCCAAGAACTCTAGGCTCCTTCTTCAACATTCTTTTGCAGTAGATATTTGGCACCTGTAAAGTGATTTGATTTTCTAAGAACCTGAACCTGCAGGTTTATCAGATTACACATGTGCTGGATAAAAAACTGCCCTCTCAACTACCAGTTCTTCACAGAAAGAATTCAGTTAAGATCTTTCAAGAGTTTCTGTGCTGTAAAATGATGGCTAGTTGTCTTGGAACATTTCCATATCACATACATAAAAGAAAACAAATAAAAATCCTGAATCTCCTTTGAAATATCATTGAAAACTATTAATTCTTGTTTCTTTGCAATTTTTAACATTGGAAGCTGTTCTTGAAATTGCTGTCATTTGGCATAAAAGAAAACTAACAAAAAAAAGCTAAGCCATGGAGAATAGAATTATGTGTATAATACCTTATCAATAATACTTTATTATTATATACTTTATATATTATATAATATTATATAATATAATATCTAAATATAATAATACTTTATTATCATAATAATACTCATTGCACTGTAAATGCATCTATGTTTCAACAAAGACCCCTGAAATATGGCATCAGTATGAATGTATATTTATATCTCCAGTTATGTTTTCAGTGCAAATGCAAGCTGCTGATACAGCAGCTTTATTTTGTTCCCAGTATAGTTGCCTGAGATTTACTCAATGGGATTCAGAAAGGGCAGGAGTTGAGGCATCCTGCAACTTGTCTGTTTAGATGTATTCCTAAATGCATTTTGATTGTGTGACCTAATTGGGGATTGAACTAAAGTCCCCTGGCTTCTGTCTCAGTACTATCATAGGTGACTTAATGGGTCAACAACATGGTCTGAATTGTCTGTTCCCCGAGCAGATGCAATTTTTCTCTGTCTAATTCCTCTAGCCTTCAGCTATTTACATAGGGTTCTATAGATTTTTTTTTTTTTTTGAATGAATGAATGAACTCTAAAACTATCCCTTCGCTATCGTTTTGTTTGTAAGGTTCACTGATCTCAAAGCTATTCACTATGAGGGCTATTCTGGAGATCATTACAAGGGGAATTTTCTATACGCACAAATGCATGCAATGCACAGAGATTTTGCATCATGAAAAGAATATTCACATATGTTTCAATTCATATGGGAAACAATTTTACATTTCAGAGAATGGATTACAGTTAGCTGAATTCAAAACATGAATTTCATATCACAGATTGCAAGGTTAACGTAAGTACATTGCTAAAACTTCATAAAAAATTATCTTTCCAGCTTCAACATCCAGAGACTAGGTGCTCCCTATTACTAAGATATAATAGTCAGACTTTGTAACAACAGATTCAAGACAGAATTAGTTTGATAATTACACATTAGTTATTATTGTTATTCTCTAATATTATTTTATACAATATATTGTATTATGGTAATAACGGAAGATAACGTGCCTTGGGAATGAAGCATCCCTGAACCTCATTAGAAATAAAGTACATAGAATGAGAATGTGAGAGATAAAATTGCTTTTCTGCCTGCCAGTATAAGTGGCATGGTGTATGACAGGGATGAAATAATGGAATGCTCTTAGAGCAGTAGTGTGAATATGAACAACTCCACTACCTATCTGCAGGAATAAAGTTTAACCTCAAATGCAGGGACACATGCACGTACACACAGCAAGCGAGGATTGTTGACTAGAATTAAAATTTTCAATTGGAGAAGATGGTAAATCTGTGTACTAGCTTTTTACCTTTGGGATCTTGGCATAAATTCAATCATGGGTTCTAATTAAAATGAGTTTGATGGTCTCAGCTTAGCTCCTAATTGATGGCAGTTCACACTACAAAACACATAAGAATTCATTACAGCCCTGCTCAGCTGGCAATTTCTGCTCAGAGGGAGCAGGAGGATATAACTAATGCAGATTCCAGCAACTGGCTTGCATTTTAGACAGGGTGGTCTTTTCTGGGCAATTGGGAAGAGGTCATAAATAGAGCATTTGGGAAAAAAAAAAGTCAAAGTTTTGCTCTACAGTTAACCCAAATGTAGAATGGTAAATGTACTTACTAGCCTTTTCTTTTAAGAGCATGGATATGAAAATTTACATGGTCCAAGAAGAAACACACATAGAATTTCTTCATCTTAAACTGTATAACTTGTTCTCAAAATACAAATGAACTCCAAACAGAAATTTTAGCTTATACTATTCTAAATTATTCTAGAATAACTTTACTCAACAAGGAATATATTCTTCTGTCATGCTGAATATGCTGATGAGAAAAAGCAATTGCAAATTACAGTGCTAGCCGGTACAGAAACCTTATAACTAGCAATGTATACTCCAGCATACAATTTTCCCCTAAGGAGATAAGAAAATACGTTCATAAAAATGTATATATTCCAGAGTGTGGCACCAGGGAAACAAACTGAGTAACAACAACAGAGTAACAGTCTGACTGCGTGTAATTCTAACAACAAACAGATAAGATACCAAGGATGGGGAGAAGAATTTGGGGCATAGAATCATAGAATCACCAAGGTTGAAAAAGACCTAAAAGATCACAACTGAAAGTCTGCCACCCATGCTAAATAAAAATAATAGTGGCCAATAAATTGGTCAAGGTTACATTCGTAACATAACTCTGACATATCTTAACACTCCAGTTATATGAGTTCATGTTTATAAAGACCTAGAAGGCACTTGGATGGGTTTCCTAAAGCGTGCCTCAGTCCTCTTTCTCTAACCAACTCCTGGAACTCTTGTTGAAATACCTACAGCAACCCAGGATACTCCTTCAGGCACATAATTTCTCCCCCAAGAAATGAACCCTGAAGCATTGCTTTGTGCCAGGTGCACTTTTCTACTTGATGAGTACTATTACCTTCAGGATATATCATTTTTCATGTAACAGCACTCACTGCCTAGTTGCTTCTGGACACAGTTCAAGATGTTGATAACTTCTACAGGGTTCCATCTAGTTGTGGTCAAAAGTCTTGGCAGGAAGAAAATTAGGGGAGAACACTCCTTATCCTAAAATTATTTTCTCTTTGTAGCCAAATTAAATCTATGACTTCAGATCTTTGGAAAGCAATTCCCCAAGATTATTACAGTAAAAAGAATGAACAAGCAGTCATCAGCAAAATACACATTAGTGGGAAAATATTGCTTTTGGGGGGTTTCAAACAATTTTTTTCTTCAGTTTCATTTTATTAAAGTTTATGTTCTTTCAGGTGATCTTCACCTAAGAATGGTAAGAAATTAATAAATAATTTATTTAAATAAATTTCTTTTAAATAATAAACTCTTTGCACTTTCAGAGGCAGTCTTCTAAAACACAACATGTAAAGTGAACAAAAATCCATTACTATGTGTCATACTTCATAAAAAGATAAACTATTTCATCCTAAAAGAAAACCTTCTTGGCCTCCTGATATCTATATGAACCAGTTCGATATTTGCAAATTGCATGCATTTTGAGAGATAAACTTTGTCCAAACATCAAGTGCCTTTTTAAACTGACTTGATATTCCCTAAATATTATCTTATCTAACATTTGTGTTAACAAAAATAATATCTCAATGTATTTGGGTCATGGGTCAAATATCCAGAATATCGCTGAGAAGGAAATAACGAAACAAACGAAAAAACAATTTCTTGTTGCATTAGCCCACTGCTCTGGGGAGATAGAGGGTTTATTTCTATCTCCCAATCTATAACTGATCATTTGTAGTGCAGCATTATGT
This sequence comes from Lagopus muta, assembly GCF_023343835.1. Taxonomy (NCBI): domain Eukaryota; kingdom Metazoa; phylum Chordata; class Aves; order Galliformes; family Phasianidae; genus Lagopus; species Lagopus muta. Next base: position 96,988,524 of record NC_064433.1, read on the forward strand.
TTTCTCTGTTACATTTCTTTCTAGCTGATCAGGGATTTTTAAAACAAACTTTTCTTGCTAATCACCAGTGGCTACTTTACCTCTGCTTTTGCCTTCCCACTTCTCTTCAATCCATTTTTTTTTCCCCCATACAGACTGCAAATATTTCTGTTTGTTGAATGTAATTTGTGTTTTCTGCACAAATTTAGTGTTGGTCCTGAGGCTGCTTTAAGACCTATACTGAACAAATTAACATTATTCACTGACCCTAATATTCTGTATACTTTAATCTGTCAATTATAGAATCATAGAATTGCTCAGGTTGGAAAAGACCTTCAAGACCATCAAGTCCAAACATAGCCTAACCTACCATACTACCCTAACTCTAACAAACCTCTGCGAAATCATGTCCCTGAGCACCATATCCAAATAATTTTTAAACACACCCAGGCATGGTGACTCAACCACCTTCCTGGGGAGCATATTCCAATGCTAAACAACTCTTTTCTGTAAAGAAGCTTTTCCTGATATCCAACCTAAACCTCCCCTGGAGCAACTTGAGGCCATTTCTCTAAGTGTTCCCCATTGTGCATTTTGTCTGTGTTACATCAGTCCTTTATAACCAGAATAGTATTGGACTACTTCACTGGCTTCACAGCACAGCAGAATAGCTGCTTCTACAGATGAAGAGGAAAGGCACATGGTGACAGCTATAGGAAACCAAAGTGTATCTGAACTGCTGTTCAGAATCCCTGCATTCTACACTCATCGGCTTGTTTAATGATCATCTTTTGAAAATATTTTTAAGGAACTTAAGTATTTCACTCATTCTTTAATACTTTGAAAATCACAGTTAATTTCGAAGTTTTCTGAAATACAGTTTAAATGCACTTCTTTCTCATTAGACACAATAACACTTTGCTCACAACATTTTGAATTAAAATTGAATTGTTCTTTTATCAACTTTTTGCATTTTTGAGCGAAGTCTAAAACCATCCAGTCAAACAGTTCCTGATGTGAAAAAATACCTGATGTGGAAATTTGCGCAGTAATCCAATCTTCAAAAGCCTCACACAAAGTCTGAGCGACACGAATTGTTACATGCACATCTAAATATCGCACAAAGTACCTAAATTCCTCATGCAAAGCTATGACTTTTTATTCCATGTTCAAAATTCAAACAATCCCTCATCTGAAGCCGTAAGTTAAATAAAAGCATTAATCTAAGAGAACTGTGTATCAAAAATAAAACAAAATAAACCTTCCTGGATTTAGTCCCAGTGCTGTACTAATATGACTGCAAGAAGGTGGAGAAAGCTAAGGATTTTTTTTTTTTCCTTTTGGGGATAGGAAGACCATTTGTAGCATATGTCTTACATCTGGCAGTAGTGCACTGATAAACATGTGTAGCAGCAGGAACCCAATTATCCCTGTTGCCCTTTTAAGAATTACTATGAGTTGTGTTCTTCTCGACAGCGGAAATAACACATGAAGGCAAAAGGCACTGCTCTAAATTTTCCACAGTTACTGGCACAAATCCATAAATTACATGCAGTAACACTCTTCAGGAAAGTCTTTTGCTACTTAAAGTGCAGCATGGCCTGCATCACATTTTAGCCATATACAACACTGCATGTAACTATCAGTGCAGAGAAAAACCACTAATATGTAAAAAAAGTAAATATGATTATTTTGAATCACGCATTTGATCAATCACAAAATAAATTATTACAAGAAGGGGTCTTTCTCATTCTTATTTTTCCCTCATTTCAGCTGCTTTGCCTTCCAAAAGGAACACTTTTCCATTCCTGCAAATCTGATCTTGGGCTGTACCTAGAGAAATTCAGACTAGAGGATAGGAAGCACTGAGTTCTTTGTCTTTAGTACTCATACGCTCATATGTACAGGGTAGTACAGACAATAGGCTGCAAGCATTGCAAAGACTGTGCTTCATTTTGAAAAACTGGTGCCTAAAATACAAAGAAATCCCTGCAATTGATCCCGAGAATGCTGCTGTATAGAAAACAATTGTTCAACCCCTTGATGACTCAGGTGACTGAGCCATGTGAGCAGCATAAGAACTTCCCTCACAGAAACTGAGAACACAAATTTAAGACATTGGCTTTGTTACCAGTATTTTAGTAGATTTTCTTTGGTGTATAAAGAAAAAAAAAAAAGAAGTGACCAGTTACAGCAGATTTTTACTCTCTGCTTCGACGTGATCTGTCGAAGAACTGAGGAAGTTAAGAACTCTTTTGAGCTTTGAAGTAAAAGCATATTAATCACCTTCATCCTTCTTTGCTCTGATCATCTTCCCATCTCTCCACCCCACTTTCGAAGTCCACTTATGTTTACCAGTTGAGGCATCTGAGAGCAAGGGAATTGGTTCTCTGTGTAGGGCCTGCAGGAACTAGCCCAGGCTGTCTTAGTTTAGATACATGCTTTGAAAAGATAAGCATATCAGTGTTTGCCCTGATTATCCTAAATAAAAATTTCTCAAATGATATATACATACCTACTTTATTATTTATTTATTTGATTTATTTATTATCACTGTTCAGAAAGTGCCAACTGCAAGCACCACTAAAAATCACACAAGGAGACTGGTATATGCTGGTTTTCATACCAGAATTAGTGTCATCTTCAAGTTTGAAGTGAGATTAAAATGGTTTTAGTCTACTAATGCACTGAATTAATTTAGAAGTAACTCCAATCTTATAGACAACCAGTATTAGGCTTTACAGTATTCTTTGTGAATGAAGGAAAGTATCACTGTACTTATTTTGGAAGCATTAGGCCCTGGGGTAGATAGCCTATCTGATGACCTTGCCAAGAGCTCCCATTAAATCACAGAATCGCCTGGGTTGAAAAGGACCACAATGATCTTCTAGTTTCAACCCCCTGCTATGTGCAGGGTCACTAACCACCAGATCAGGCTGCCCAGAGCCTCATCCAGCCTGGCCTTGACTGCCTCTAGGGATGGGGCATCCACAACCTCCTCGGGCAACCTGTTCCAGTGCCTCACCACTCTTTGTGTGAAAAACTTCCTCCTAATATCTAACCTAAACTTCCCATGTCTCAGTTTAAAACCATTCCCCTTGTCCTATCACTATACACCTTTGTAAACAGCCGTTCCCACTCCTGTTTATGCACTCCCTTCAAGTACTGGAAGGCCACAATAAGGTCTCCCCAGAATCTTCTCTTTTCCAAGCTAAACAAGCCCAGTTCCCTCAACATTTGTTCAAAGGGAAGATGCTCCAGCCCTCTGATCATCTTAGTGGCCCTCGTCCTGAAACTGCTCTATCCCAGCTCTGTTCCTTATTGCTTTCATCAGGGAGACAAAAAAACTTCCAAACAGTGGAAACACCACCAGAAGTTATGCTGACCTTTAGTATCTTGTGGAATATGAGAAAGCCTACACAGCAGTAGATACATAGCACACTCCATTTTCTTCCGTAACTCCCCATCTGGACAGTTCCTATGCCTCAGAAAAATTGCCACTGGGCTCCCTCTCAACTTCTCTGACAGGAAAAAAAAAAAATCAAACATTCCATAACTGCGTTCTGTCCCGTCAGCTAGCTGGTATACAGTCCAAATCTTTGGATTTTTCCCAAGAGATCCTAAGGAATGCTTCTTTCCTTCTGTCACTGTCCATAACATTGGTTAGTATTTGCAGGAGGGGCATATAAACAGCTGTCCTCACAAAAATGCTACTGCAGTTTCTTATTTCCTTTTTGACTCCACTTAGTTCCTTTCTCAAAACAATTTAACTAAATGCAAAGGATTTGTCAAAGCAGATAGAAATTTCTTAACCCTTTTAAATGCACTGTACTTATGTATTCTTTATGCTCGCAAAAGATTAGGCTACCATCTCAAAGAATGAAAGTAGCTGTGAAATGCAACTGTGTTACCGAGGAAAAGAAATCATATTTAAATGAAATTAGGCATAGATCTCAGGTATGCAGAGCATAAATATTTGATTAGGAATTTCACAAAGGCACTAGATCTACCACCTTTAACTTGGCACATAGAAGATAATTAAATGGCCCCAGATTTTATGAGAACCTCAGATTTCATCTTCCCTTTAAGAAGCTGGCTCCCCAGTGAAAAAAATACAGTGAGAGGCAGATTGTTTGTTAGCTCAGATGGTAGTTTGGCCTTTGGTTTTAATTTCATTAACTTAACAGAATCACAACACTTCTGCATAGAAGTTGGTGATAAACAAAATTTATTCCTGGAGGTTTTAATGGGAATTTATTGCAAGGACCAACTAAGCCTAAAACACTTTAATTTATGAAGTGAATTCCAAAAGAAAAGGCATGATTTCTCATAGAGGTTTATTAATTTTTGTAGCAAAGTCAAAATTACTTTTTTTTTTTTTTTTTTTTTTTTTAGAACTCTTGTCCCAGATAAATCAACTAATAAATAAATCATACATTCAGAAACTGCAACAGGACAAGAATAAGAAAAAAAATAGTTTGATTACAGGAAATATCTCACGTAAAAAACGTCACTTGCTAATTAGAATTTATTTATAGTAAATGCTTCTATAGTGAGATGCTTTTAAAGTAGGAATATTGAAACTAGGAGGAGTCAGAGTAAGTCCAGGAAGTGTAAAAAATAATACTAACATCATTCCATCATATCAATTTAAGCACAGTGGTTTTGAAACAGATGATCTTAAAATACTGGCTAACTTCAGTGATTTCTGCTAAATTAAAGACTAAGAGACACTGTTTTGAAACCTTGATGCAGTCTCTGTCAAAGCAATACTAGTAGGAACTAACACAAGCATTTTATATACAGTCATTATCTCATTTGTAGAGTGAAATTAGGCAAGAATGTAAAATGCGCACAATTAACTTGATAGTGAACTACAAGTGGTTTTACAAGGAAGTTCACACTTTATTCATTAAGGCTGATGGAGAATACATCTTCACATTAATGTGATTTCTTGAGGAGTGTTGGAAGCTGAACAATGGAAAAAATGAATTTGAAATGTTTCAACAATCAGAGATGGTGAGATTTGCAACATGCCACGTGTTTGAACATCTATGCTAGGGAATTAAGTAATAAATTAACATCTTCCTCTATTTATAGAACCAATTAAAACTTGGAGCCAAGTTCTTCCTTGCAAGATTAGATAAAGCCAGTTTTCTAGAGGGGGGCATCAAGAAGGCGATTTATAAACTTCAAAGAGCATGATGTCACTTGGAAAACTCATTTCCCAGTGAATGCAGCTGTCCTGGTTTAGAACAATAACTGTGAGCACAAGTTCTAGTTCAACAGATTTTATCATGTGATTATTAAACCAAGATGACATAGGAAGTAATTATATGAATCTCATCTGCATACAATCCTAATGCTCCATAGCACTAGTTGTGTACCATAATATCCTGGTCAGAATTACAGTTACACTCAAATAATTGGATTTGGGAAGTTTATTGGGTTAAAGTTAGTTACTCGGTTAAAGCACTTCTGAAGAATCCAACAACATATAGCATGTGTACTTCAACATATGAAAATGTTTCCTTTTCCAATAATTATATGAACAATTAACATTGAATTGCCTCTCAATACATTAAATAATAAATACATAACTGAAAAGAGGTGAGCAAGACCAGCCAGAAAAGAAGTGGCAGGTTGTAGTTACTTCTAATACTGTGACAAAACTGAAGAAACAATCAGGCAACTTTTCTTTTTTTTTTTTTTTTTTTTTTTTTTTTTTTTTTTTTTTTAAGGAACATGAAAATACACTAGATATTATTTAAGAAACCTAGGGTTAAAAATACCACAACAAAAAACAAATTCAAATAAACCAGTCTGAAAAGCGTTGAATATGTAATGGTTACATCTATATTATCATTAGGGTATAATGACTGGCTTCCCTATTATAGAAATCTGAATAAATTACCCACAGTGAGTGAAAAGTCAGTAACTTAAATGAGACAATAATTGTGTTCTGTATATGCAGAACAAGTGGCAAAATAGCTTCAGCCTCTCTTCTTAAAACATGACTGAATAAACAGATATTTTATTTCACTGTGGTTTACCTGATACTTAAAATGAGACTTCAGCTCTTGGGAAAGTTGATGGTATATAATTTCCTCTCATTTAGACAGATTGCTTGGAGAAGCATGCTAGCAATAAAGATAAGCTTTATTTATCATAATTACAGTGACTTGTTCTTTTAATTAATTTTCCAATTCACTCTAATGTTTATATATTAAACAATTTACATTACTGCTTAGTGGAAATAATATTGATATTACTCTTTTTTTTTTTTTGAATCACAATTTATGGGACAAATATACACAATTGAACAAGACAGTTTAGCAAATCTGCGTTTTGTGTATCACAGCAGAATTTAGCTCATTAGACTTGTTGTACTTACTAGAGACTAAAGACCAGTAGAAGCATCATGTCCCTTTCTCATCAACTTATCAAACTGTTGCCTGACTGGCACATCCTGATTACATGCTATCTTCTTCATATATTTTCTTACACTTCAGTACCCGGCTCTGTCAGAAAGCGATGGCATCTTTAAATTAACATCCATCCATCTTTAAATTACTTCCATTCACAACTCCTTTGTGTCAAAGCCAAATTAAATTCCAAGGAGCCTAGAAGGGGAAGAGCTTATAAAAGAAAGTGAGGATTAATGCTGCTAAATGCACTTTTTTTTTTTAATATCTCAATGTTCCCTTGCCAATTTTGCTTAGATGTTTTCTGTTCTGCCAAGTTGCTGACAATTGTGACTTTTAAGTTGATTTCATTGTTACAGCATTCAGAAGAATGAAGATTAAATTTAGTAACTATATAATCAGCAGCACCATAAAAAAAAAAGATGCCTTCTCTCCCTCAGTATGTACTTTGTACCATCTCTCTATTTCTGATGTTTGCAGCCAAAATGGAAATTTAATTCAGTCCACTCAGAACTGCAACAGTATTTAGCACTGGAGGACAGGAAAGGCTCTGGAATATTTGTAGGAAGTCAGTCTTCATGGAACACTGTGTTCAGCACCTGACCCGTGGAGGGGAAGTGGCAGGGAAAGCCATGGAAGTGCTGGTAAGGCCAGAGGGTTTGCAGGGAGACTCAAGCCCACAGCAGCTACACTGACATTGGTACTCCCAGTAGGACCATGGGGGGAACATAAGCTTTCCTCCAGACTCTTTTTTTTCTTTCAGTTTTTTCTTTTTTTTTTTTTAAATGACAACTGCTGTCTCTTCTCCCTGCAAAATGGGAGCTGACACTGCACTAAGAAACCTGTGAGTGAATCAAAGTTCATTTGTGCCCTTTGAGTGGAAATGTGTAAAGTTTATTTTTATAAATATTTTTCTACTCATTACAGATATATTCCAAATAACATCCCTCTGAACTCTGATAGATATACTAACTGGGCCCAAATCCTCTGGTTTTAATACTTCCCTTTTTCTGAACTTCAGACTTTTGATAACCTGCCTGTCCTGACAAACTTTTTAAAGAGGTTTCAAGTAGATTCTTGTCCAACATCTTTTACTTCTTCCTCTTGGAAAGTGTATTTATCTTCCCTGTTCCACTTTCCCAATAACTTCAACTTTCTAAAAAACTTTATGAAAAGTGTGAATTTCTGCTCTTACAAAATTTGAAATCAGAATTAACGAAGCTAAGATTTCATCAAAAGACATTTTCTCTCTTAGAATCTGATTTGTAGTAAGAATACCAATTAGTAATAAACGCAGAGCAACAGGGATTAAACTTGATACTTTCCTGGTACTGTCCCTAATTATTGCAGAGTACATCAGTATATTTGCATATTTATATTTGAGGTAAACCATGCTTATAATCAGTTACCAAATAGAATAGGACAATTTTATAAGTTGTGTTCAGTAGGGTTTTGTCTACAAATCAAATGTAGTTTGGCAGGAATGCGGCCAAATAAAGGTGAGAAAAACATGTGTTTATCCATAAACATCATTGATTGTAGTTTTGCATTTTTATATTTGTCTATGTTTCTATTTTAGTGTAAGACAGGGAAATTTTAATGAATAATTCCCTTTGCAATAATCCATCCATTTCAGGTTCTGACACAGAAAGTGGTGTTTCAAATCTAAATGTAAGACAGCTCCTCCAGGTCTGCCTTCTCCCATTAAGTGCATTGCCAATTTGCACTCTTCTGTCTTTTCTCTAAGAGACGGTGTTGGGCACACCCAAAATCAAATGACCATCAATATTTATTTAATTTCATCTCCTATGCAAAATAGAGTATCTAAGGAATGGATATTATTCACATTTTGCTTACAAATTAGCAAATGAGGAGGTTCCAGAAAGGCTTTTCATGTTGTTTAAAGAGAATAACATTTTTTAACATTAAATTTTCTCTATTGCAACAGAATAGGGGACACAAAAACAAACATTCATATATACGGAGTGCTAATTTTATCACAAGCCATGTCATATGGCTAGCAACAAGAGACATTTTCCAGTATCGTACCTCAAAGGTGGTAAGAATAAGAAGTCTCTTTTAGAGGTAAGGGCAAATTTCATATTATGAAAAGTGTATTTTCATTTCCACCACAAATGAAAACTTTGATATTTTTCATTTCTGCCTGCTACATGGAGCAATTTAAAAAGTGTGATAACAATCGCATGCTTGTAGAGTACACAAAGTATTGGGGGCATTTTCAGTAAGTGAATATGATATATTTTATTCAATCACCTTGCAGATTTTTGGGATGGCTTGTACAAAACACTGTGCTCCATGTTGGCAACTGAGAGGAAAGAACAAAGTATAATGGAATATTAGACAAAACACTATTTTTATGTACTTTTTGCATCAATGTGTATTTTGTGTAAAAGAGAATAATATTAGTATCTTACGGTATTTGGAATTTATAGAAAATAAATATTTTATTTTGATTTGTCAGCTGTATAACCAATGATATCTTTTGTTTAAACTGTGTTCACTGGCTCCTAAAAGAACTTAGGCCATCAAAATTTTATGCTCTAAAATACAATCAAAACTCATGCTTTTCAGGAGGGAGGACAGAAGAATAACCATACTCAGTTCCTTTGTTCCTAACCAGCCTTGTCGCTAATCAATTTTTGTCATCCTCTGAATCCATAATTACGGTGTCGCTCTCAGACTGAAATAGAATACCAGGTTTACACAGCATAGGGAGAGATAAACAAGTACTCAGTGCAATTTGAAAGGTTTTGACCTTTAAAAGCTGCTAATCTACACGTGAATTATAATTAATCAATTAAAAGAGATTCAGTCTAGTACCAACATAATTAGATACAATTTTACTGCTGAGTACCACGATAACCACATACAAATGAACACAAAGTCCAGTGCTTCCTTGTATTTTCAAATATCCCAGCTTCACAGCTTTGGCAAAAATATGTATGCTTCCCCAATTGGATTTTTATGGCTTTGAAGAGCAGAAGTGTTAGATCTCTTTCTTGGCTAAATCACATTCAAAGTTCAATACTATGGAATAGCATTTGGAAAACTTTTCTTCTTACAGCATAGAGACTGTCTTTAAATGTTTCCTTTGAGGGGAGAAAAAAAAAAAAAAAAAAAAAAAAGGAAGGAGGAAATGACCCAAGGTACTGCAGTTAGTAAGAAGTGATTGCTAATGACTGTTTTCTGAAGTCTTTTAGACCAAATCCAGAGATAAAAAAGTAAACAAAAAATGCAGAATGTGTTGTATTTAACCACCATAGCTAATAGCCCTCAACCTAAACCTGATGGGAATATACAGTGATTAGAGACACCTGCAGGTTAATAATTGGAGGCATCTAAGCACAGAGGCAATTAATATAGGAGAACTCTCCTGAGGCTGGAAAGGCAGCACTGTTTAAATAAATAAATAAATGCATATAAGTATATATAAAAGAAATAGCTCCAATTCTTCTCAGTAGTCCAGTTTTTTAGAGGGACAAACCAAGTCACTGCTGAAGCATTCTTCAGTGTCAATAGAGTCTTGATCCAGAATAATTTAAAAAAGCCTGGAACTATGTACATATATATTTTATAAAACCTTAGTGGCTTGAGACAATAAAGTGCTTGATTTGGGTGAATATTTTTGGATGGAATTTGGTTTTGAAATGTATTGCCATGGTCAACTCCCTTTAGAGTTGCCCAGTAGAAACTGAATTTTACTTTTAGACGAATTTGTGTGCCTTGATACAGTGTAATGAATGTATCCAAAATTCAGATATGTGAGAGATTATTGAACAGCTTTTCTAGCTTGAATCCACAGAAATATGAAGGGTGTGAGATGTCTCATTTACTAGGAGGAGTGAAGTAATGATTAAGCTTTATAGAAGAGCAGTAATGAGCTTGAGTGGTCCTTTTTTGTGGTCACTGTAACTCTATGCTGTCCTGCTATGTTTTCAAATAAGGAGGAAAAAAAAGAGGTGATATCTGAATCTCTAGAAGAAGCTTGAACTCTGTTTTTGTTATATATAAAGTTAACATAGCTGGCATTTGGAGAAAAAAAAAAAACTAGAGGCAAGTCAGAAGATACTTTTTTTTTTTCCAGGACATTTTCAATATTTCAGGTAAATTTTTCTTCCCAACTATATATGATGCAACTAATGTCTCACTATTCATTTTCCCTTTGAAGCCTGCAGTTAAAGTAGATGTTTCAAGGGTAAGTGACAAAGGATAATGCATTCTTCAGCAAAATGGAAAAATGATAAAATGAAACGGATACATTAAAGGACAACTCTGACCATTTGACCTAAACATACAAATATATATTTTTTTTTCCAGAGAAAGAAATCACAAGCATTATAGAAATGGAAGGTCATAAATTGTTTATAGACCTAAAATTCTTTGGGAAATATAGAATATTTGCCTGTAGATGATTTACTTTAGGTCACCTTAAGCTCTTCCTGTCGCTTTTCCTTCTTATGCTTCTAATAAATAACTTGCTTCAATTTTCCTATGCATTCATATAACAAAACTGATTTTTACCTTAAAAAAGACATCCAAACTATCTAACATTCCTTCAGTATTCCAGTCAGGAGTGCACACGTTTTGGACAGCTGAAACCTATTCAGAGGTGGAAGCCATGAGCCTTAGAACAAATGCTTAATAAAATAAAACACAGCATAACCACAATTGTCTTCCCATTTCTCTACTGGAAAGAAGTGAGGAGACCTTTCTCCTCCTCCTTCTCTTTCCACATGCAGCAAGATTACAACACAGGGACATTACCTACTGTAGCCATATTCTGGCCTGTGCTTGCAATGAAAAATGTCAGAATAAAAGCAGATAACTATGAAAAGAATATACTTGTCAAGAGCAGTACAAAGCCCTGCCTGGTACACCTTCCTGAACTGCCAGGTGATGTATTCCCTGTTCATCTCTTTCTTACAGAAGATGCCATGACAATTTGCATTTTTCTAACTCAATGTGTATTTTCTTGACTAAAACAAACATTGCTAGAAATTCTAATTTATTGCACTACGTTTTCACAACATTTTAGCTAACAATTTGGTCATAACACATTCAAATACAATTATAACATGGCTAAAAGGTCTTTCTGAGAAGAAGTCATTTTTTCGCATTTCTTGCTTTTTTTTTTTTTTTTTTAACATTGTCATGTTAAGTGGGCCATGCTGAATTTTACAAAGATATGCTATTATTACGTTGTGTTCCAAAATCTTCAGAGAAATGCCAGAGATAATTGCCTCTATTATAAATTTAATAAGCAACATTCTTGTGTGCAATGTAGCTATACTTTGTATTCCAGAGTGGAAACACTCAGCACTAGGAGTAATTTCTATGTTCACAGAAAGCCAAAATGTAAGGAGAAAAATTTTTGTGTAAGCATTTCTATCTAAAACAAATTTATAAACCAAAGAAAAAATTCAATCAGAGATGAAAGATGCGTAACAGAAATAGCATAAGACTTTTATTTTCCCTAAACTTTCTCCGCCAAGAATTTTTAAATTCAAAGAAAATGTAATTTTTTCTCCACAAATTTAGTAACAATACTTATCAATAAATCAAATAGTTCTTATCTGCAGTGATGTACGATCTAAATCAAGGCAAAATCAAAATATCTTCAAGATCCTCTAGTAGGTATTTAGCAGAGAGAAGCCATTTTTTTATGAAGAGGATTAAACTTGTTTGTTATCTAATCTTTTCTGTTGTTTTTGGTTGGTTTTTTTTGGGGGGGGGGTTGTTTTTTTTTCTTTCGAAGTACTGTATAGGTAAACATCACCATCACTGAAATATAGATGCTACTGAGAAAGGAATGCAGTACAAATATGCAGCTACCTAATAATACCATATGAAACACATGACACCAGAGGAAGGAATAATGAGATCCTGAAGGTAAAAATCTAACTTGTAGTGGTGCCACAATGCTGAGACAAGTGAGTTTAGTGGCCTGCTTAACTGCTTTCATACGCCCCTCTTGAAGATGATGTTGAAGAACAGGTAATAATGAAATGATAGTGTTTGTGGGAGAAGGATTTGTCCTCCTTTTTCAGATTGATCAGTGATTGCAGTCTGTACAGTAGAGATTTGTTCAGAGTTATCTGATCTTTGTCATTTTGATTTGTTTTAGAAGCAAAAAGTGACTGCATGGAACAAACTAAATTTTAGTTTGTAGTGGTGGAACTGTGAAGTTGTCCAGTAAATGCTTTACTATGTTTATTTTCCCCTCAGCTATCCCTGAGGGCTTTATATCCAAGCCTCTGATAATCCTAACCCAATGAGCAAACAAGTTTTGGACAGCAAATGGAGAGTAACTGGTTTTCCAGGGTCCTACACTCCATAAAGTCTTGAATAAGGTATTATTCCTGAGTCCAAAGTAGCAGTGTAGTTCTAGGATTTTCTTTTAATTTTGGAGTAATCGTAAAACAGAAAGATTAAAAAAATGTAACTTTTGGCTGCTTTGTTAAATAAAATCTCTAATAAATTGCTTGTGTAAGAGATTTGATCAAGAACTGCTCGTGCTTGTCAAGGGATCCAATTTATTTGTTTCACACAGTTTGTTTTCTAAGAATTACATGAACACTGGGTGCCGATCTGAGAGACTGATGAAAGACTGTTTTTCAAGAATTCTAACCATCACTGCTGGCACTATTAATTGCATTTTAAATAAACATTTGAGATTACATTCTTCCATGAACAGAATTGTTGTCTTAGGGCAAGACTTCCTGCTACTCTGCCTAACAGAAGTTAACATACCAATTTACTGTGGCTCTGCACTACTTATTTTCCACTATAGTACTCTATGTGTTATAAACAACCAAAAAAAACCCCAACAAAATATCTCTTACTCTGTATAAAGGATATACAGACATCTGCCTTAGTGTTTTTACACAACTTTTTTCTGGTAACTCACAAGAAGTCCAAATCCAACCAACAAACAAACAAACTAACTTGAAAAATAGTCACAACAAGATTTTCTAACAATGTAATATAAATAATGATAATCTATTCTTGCCAAGAAAGCACAATTGTAATTAGATTATAGAAGTGATATCTGAAACCTGAAAAAAAAACAAAAACAAAAAAAAAAAAACAAAAAACCCAAACTACTTATTCCTCTTAACAGTATGTAGAGTAAAAACTTTAAAATAAGAGTTTATAGAGACCTGATATGGACAAGAAAAATAATTCATGGTGTACAAAAATATTTTTTTTTTATAACCTGCATATTTCCCAGTAAGCCAGTATTTTAAGATCTCTAAAGAATTCAACCAAGTTATAAAGTTAACTTTATTAAACACTTTTTTCTTTCAGCTTTGAAAACTACAGGAAGATCTAGCAAGTAAAAATACTTCAGCATTGTCTCAAGTCCAGCTGCATCCTTTCACTTCAAAGCTGAACAGTTTGTAGCTTATATCAAGTATTTTATTTAAATACTTATATACTATATATACTACATATTTAAACCATTCAGAGTTTTTTTTTCTTTTTCATGCAGAATTCTGAATATCATGACGTTTTTGCAGTTGACATGGTATGTATACTGAATACTGGAAGCAAAAACAGATTGTGATCATGAAGTAGATAAGTAGATTTATGATGTGAGTTTAGTTTAATTATTTAAATGGAGTTCATAAAGACTGTAGACAGAAAGGTCGGTCATTTGTACCCTCACATAACTGTCCTGGGTGTTAATTTTGAAAGTAATCTTTTAAATATGTACCTACAACCTGCTCAGAAAAATACAGCTTTTTTGTTTTGTGGGATAGGGATTAAATACATCTGATAACAATATTGAAAATATTACCACAATCTTGTTATCTGGAATGAATCCAATACATATATTAAAATCAACAAAACTCTGCATTACACGTATTGCATATTCTCTAGATTATGCATTTCCAAGCCTTAAAAATATCTTTGTCACAGGCACAGTGTCTTCTTCACATTGAGATTACCAACGTTGAAAATATTTGCTGACAGCTGAAATTTTGGCTTCATCATTTCACTTTTCAACCCTTTTTGCATTTATCACTAATTCATGGGGTCACACGGAATTTCCAGTCCTCTAGACCTGTTTACCTTTACTACATTTCTCTAAGATTTACTGTTCTCATCTGTATTGACTTAACAATCTGAAGTAATGCTCTTTTAAACGTACCTAATGGAAACTACTGAGTCAAAAGGGGTGACAGTCTTGAAGAAATAATAGAAAACAAAGTACATGAATAAGTCAATATAAGCTCATGGTTTTCTTTCCTGCAGAATAACTCAAGGTTTAGTCCAGAAGATAAAATAGCCAAGGAAAGTATCATAAAGACATATATATATATATATATATATATATATATATAAACTTGTTGACTTGTCACTGACTTGGCTACTCCATTATTGAAAATAGCTGAAACTGAGAAGATTATCTTTCTTGTAAGAAAATACATATTGATTAGAAATAAGTATTTAAAGCTTGAGAAAATAATATGCCACATTAACTCATGGAACACTCCAGGTATCACAGATCTTAACTTTAATTACAATGTAACATTTTTGGGATATGAAGAAGTTAATTATCAATGTAGACAAATCAGTTTGAATGAGACTCTGGGACCTAAGAGCAGAGGAGCAGCAGATCAGCACAGATTTAGCCATTCTTAGAGTCCCACAGCAACAGTGAGAGTAAACTGAGTAAACTGATGCACAGTTGTTTAGCCTTGGATAATTAAATATTTCAATGATTTGTTTTTAATTTTTGGCATAAAATATATCTGCTACACACCTTTGTAATTCTCTGGTCGATGAAATTTTTGGATTCACTAGGCTTAGGCTATTAGAGGCAGTCTAATTGGGAGACTATAAACAAAAGCTTGTAGAAACTACTGAAGACCCCACTGACCTTACAATCTTTAGATCAGACCATGAGAGTACATCTGCTTTCATTTAACATTAGACTAAAGCGAGCTAAAAAAAGAGATATTACCTTTCACATGCATTTTCTTGAAATTCAATATTATCTTTTTTTTTTGTCTAAATGTGCATGCATGGTTCTCTTAACCTTCAAAGCCTTTTGTATATGGTTACTTTAGTAAAGGCAGGCAGCCATAAAACAAATCCAGTTGATGAAACTACTGAAAAACAGAGGTCAAGAAAGGTGTTGGATACCTTCAGAAAAAAATCTACAATTGTTTTGTATTACATTGTTCATATTCGAATGAGTTAGGCGCAGAACAGATCACTTAGTCAACTCCGACAAGAAAGTTTTCCTGTAGCATTTCAGGTTAAGTCAGGGAGTTAATGAAGAATTAACTCTGAAGTTCAGTTTACCACCTGCTAGATTTTAAACATCTCAAAGGAAGTGATTATGAGAATCCAGAAAAACCTGAAGTTCAGATGAGGGCATCCAAGGACTACTTAAACCTATTTTAGATTTTAACAACTGGTTACGTACCAAATGGGGGTATTCTGTCACACATGAAAGTCCATAAAACACAATCTTCTTTTTAAACAGTGTTAAAATATAAGTAAATATGTTCTGGCTTGAGAGAAATAGAGATGAGCATACATATAATCAGCAAAATGTAGGAAATGATTTTATGTTCTTTCCATGTATTGAGTCTACAGATTACATGGGACCACAGACATACTTCAGATAGAGTTGGATGTGATATTGAAGCACAGTTATGTGTTTTATTTTTTAATATACTTTCATGTAATTTTATTTAAAAACATTTTCATGATTATTCAGCAGAAGTTTTTAACTTCTACAAAATTCAGTGTTGGAGTGATTACTTAAAAGGACCAAAGAGAAAATAATTCAGAAAGAAATAACTTTTTAATAAGGAGCTGCTCTAGCTACATAGTTGAGTTTACATAAGTTATTCTCTTGTAAAACCAGTAGGAATGGCTGAGTGATTAACTCATTTGCTAAATGACTGAACTAGATCAGACTCTTGAGAAACTAGTGGATTGAAGAGTAGTTGTTCAGATGTGCAGGTGCCACTACTCAGTTTCTTGAAATTATCCTCTTCTGGCAGCTATTTATTCAGTCTAATTACATCTCAAAATAATTTTTACTTTTCTCATTTTCAAAAGGTTTGAAGGTAATACTGCATGTCTACCCAAAAATACCTGTTGAAGAGGAAAAAAAACTTACAAAGGAAGCGTAGCTCACGTGTAGCAATACGTTGCTCAAGATGACTAGAAGTACACTTTTGCAAATACTTAACGCAAAAAAAAAAAATAATCAGCAGCTACTGATGCTTATAAAATGTTATTAACAGCTTTTTATTTCTCTGATGAAAGTATATTGGATATTTATTTTTCTAAAAACTACTGATCGGTTTTGAATATCATGCTGTTTAATCAGCTAAAGAGTATGGCATGATACAGTGACTATAAAAGGTCAACCAAATGTACTAAAAGATGAAGAGCAGTAGACATAATCTTGCTGGAATTAGAGAGATATCAGATCATCCAGGTCGCCTTTCTGCCAAAGCAGGTTTGATTCTTGGAGCTCATTTTCCAATTATTTGTTTGATTTTTTTAGAGGGCTCACTCAGGGAGTTATCTGGGCATTCATTTTATGCTAAAATCTAAAAAACAGTCTCTTTGGATGAACTTTCCTGTTGATTGTTATAGTTGGAAAATTGTCATGGCTTCTTATTACTGAAGTTTTACCTATTAATTTTAAAATTATTTGAAAATTTTTTCAAAGTTTATTTGAAATAAACTAGAGGTAGGTCAATTTTCTGCATAGATTTCTTGCATTATACTTTTAGGCGTCTTAGGGTTGATTTAAAAAGGAGGTATTGAGTTAAAAAGGCATATTTTCTTTGAGATTCAGGTATGATTAAATGCTTCTAGATGTTTGAGTTGTTAGCGTTCTCCCATACACAACTATCATGGATTTGTATAGACACTAGAATAAGGAGGGTAATGACCTCTACATTCACTGCTGTTATAAGCAGTGTTCCATGAGAATATTCAAGTTGATCTTTAATTGGATTAAAAACTATAGATGAGTGTCTTAAATTAACAGCATCAGGGAGATATCACTTCATGAATATATCTCTCACTCATATGTCCATTTGTTCACTAGCAGAAGTTCATGCATGAAACCAGGATGTAATTCAAGGCAAATATATTTGAAACTACACTCATATGAACCTTGTTAAACATCTACAGAGTGCAACAGTGAACTGTGACAAACTTATAACCATGCTACTAGGGGAAAAAGAATCACTATTAAATAGAAGAGATGGCAGTGGCTAATGGGGTTCATGCAAAAACCATGCTGCCTGTTCTGGTTGGTTGAAATCAAAAGAACATTTTTCATCACTTGGAGTCTGGATTTGCTTTGAAAACCCTAGACTTCCCTCACTTTGATCCAATGAAACGAAGTGAAACGGGTAGCCTCTAGGCAGTTTTTAGGTATTGAAAGATCAAATAGATGTTATTACAGTGCAATTTGCTTGGTGAAGCCTAACAGAAAGGACCTGTTTAAAAGTAACTGCATATTTTACAGACCACAAGGAAGAGAAAAAAGTAACAAAAGTGAAATTATAGTATATTTTTAGTGTTTATGAAAAATACATTCTTTCCTAACACTGGCAAGTTTCAAGAACTGTATGTTCAGCTAAGAAACTAGACCACAATTAGATTTAGCCTTGCAGTACGCAAAATGTGACCTTTGGTTTGACTTAATTACTGTTACTGGTAGCTTATTTTTTTGTTTTGTTTTCTTTTAAAGGGATAGATATGCTTAAGTGGTTAATCAGAATTGAGCTATGCATTTAATTTATATTTTATTTTGTTAATAAGAAATGAATACACAGAAGCAGGGACATTTTTGTTAAATATTTCCATGACTTACTTACTCCACTCAGTTCTAATTTCATTTTTCTCTCATCTCTGATTTCCTAGAGGTTTTTTGATATAGATGGATAATTATTCAATAAGCTTTCAGGATTCCTAAACAATTTTTTTTAATAAATAAAACGGCAGAGTTCCAAATGGCTACACAAGAGAAACCCTAGAAACATACAAATATTCCCTTATCATACTTCATGTTTGCCATGCCCTGATCGTTTTGTAACAGAAAAACTAAGCTAATACAAAAACAGTAATTATCCAATTCAAGAGTATCACAGAATCGTAGGGGTTGGAAGGGACCTCCAGAAATCATCAAGACCAACCCCCTGCCAAAGCAGGTTCCTACACCAAGTCGCACAAGTAGGTGTCCGGGCAGGTTTGAATATCTCCAGAGAAGGAGACTCCACCACCTCCCTGGGCAGCCTGTTCCAGTGCTCCGTCACCCGCGCTGTAAAGAAGTTCTTGCGCATGTTTGTGCAGAACTTCCTATGCTGCAGTTTCTGGCCGTTTCCCCTTGTCCTGTCTCCACACACTGCTGAAAACAGTCCTGCCTCGCCACTCTGCCCCCCACACCTTACATATTTATAGACCCAGATCAGGTCCCCTCTCAGTCTTCTTTTCTCAAGGCTAAACAGACCCAATTCACTTAGCCTTTCTTCATAGGGGAGATGCACAGCACCACAACTTTTCATATAGGAATCTAATGACACAAAGAAACTGCAGCACTGAGGGAAATTTCAAGATTTAAAAATATAGTTCTTAGCATAAAAATAATATAATTCAAAGAGGAGAAAGTGGGCTTGAATCAGTTTTGTTTTTTTTTTATTCAGTTGTGATGCAGTGTGCATTAATTTGGTCCATTGCTCCTGAAACACTTATAAATTATCAAATAATCAATACAGTTGTGCTTACACAAGATGACTGTGAAGATCAAAATATTCTTTAATTCTAGTGTCACTTAGTTTCCAGTTATCTCATATTTCCCATATTTCCAATTGGATAAGACAAATTTTTGCCACATTGTGCAAAAGCAGAGTTGCTTATTCCGCATTCATCCATAAACCTGTTCCTAGAAAACACTGATATTTTTTGCAGTTTAAACTTAAAATACATGTACACGAGTGTTTACAGACATATTGTGCAAAACTTCTATTAGGTATTAATTTATTGTCAGCTGAATGGATTTGTATTTTCCTGGAGCCAGAAGCTTTTGAATCATATTTTCTTGTTTCTTGAATGCAGTTTTGATTTTATAGATCTAATATGTTCAGCTATGCTAACGTGACCCAATAGCTGCTTTTAAAACTGACCTAGCCTTCCAAATTGCTAACGAATATCATTAGTTTAATTCACCAGCAGCCAAGTTGATGAGCAACTACCAGAAAGAAAGTACTTTTAAAAGATATACATATACATATTTAAATTTCAATATTTAAATATATGGTAAGTTCTTTTTTTTTTTTTACCTTATTTCAATTATATACAGACAGTAAAATATTTCATAATACCTATATTGCCTGGGACTAGTACGTTCTGAGATTTTGCAGTGGTTGTCAAGGTGTAAGTCATGTCACATTTTTTAAGTCTAGCAAATCCTACGAAATATTGAGAAGATTTATTGAGATGTATAATTGTTACTTGGATAGCATCATCTTCAAAATTGAAAATATTTCATTGTTTCGCAATAATGACTCACAACTGAAGGACTCAGACTGACAACCATTTCTACTATAGAAGGAACTGTTACTATTAGAAGATAATTCTGTAAATCCTTTTCCTGGGCTACTCTGTTTTTTTCTGTAAGGAAAACAAATCATACCTAAGCACACTTAATAACTTGATTTTATATCTCAGTTGATTAACGGAAGTACAAATTTTTATTCTAAATTACTTTTTCAAGAAAAACAGCATTATAATATTTTTTCCTATCATTTCATTAACTTTCTTCTTCCCAGTAAAGTGAAAGAAGAGAAGCTTTGACCTCCAAAGGCAAACGAGAGATGAAGGTTGAAAATTCAAGATGCTTGATTCCAAGTAAGCATAGATTAAGGACTGACATCAACAAAAACAAACAAACAAACAAAAAATCGCATATACTTCTTTCATCATACATTATTGAGCTCATAGGAAGAGCACTAGCCACAGAAAGCAAGATATTTATTGTGTCCACTGACCTAATGTGTTAGGAGCTTTTGTTTTCAAAAGTATGAGGTCTTGACTATAAAAGATTCAGGTCATTTGTCAGATTTAGAAACATATGAAAGTAGAAATTCGTAGCTGCCCTTCATCACACAGTTTGGGATTTTATTTTAGTTTCTGAATGGTCTGTTTCATTTATGCTTATAATACAAATCAGTAATTTAATTCCACCAATTATGTTAACTTACTCAGCAATATAATGCTGAGGTATCAATTAGAATACATTAGGAAATAAGAGGCATGTCTAAGTTTGCTCTCCTGCTAGAATCAAATAAAAATGTCAAAGTACTGCAATCAGACAGTTCATATATGAATATTCATTGGCAACTGTTCATGACAGATTTATGAATGCTTTCACCTGCTGGTGGAAAAGCATTAAGTTGCAAAATAAAGCTATTAAAGTAAGTGAAAAGGGGAAAAAAAATATACACAGATGGATGATGATCTTGGAATTATGCAATCTTGTGAGAAAAGAATGGTTTTATTTTTCATATTATGAAAACATTTGTTTTATATATGCAGACTTTCAAGGTCTTTGCATTTAACTATCATCATACAACACCCTCCAAACAGTATTCCCAGTTTTTGTGATATGGTGCACATAGCTATCTAACCACCACCTTGAGGCAGAAACACATGCAAGGCTAAGACTTCTATGCTGACTGCAATCTTCCTAAACTGTTATAACAAAAGATGAAATCTCCATTAGAGAAGATCATTTTGTTGACTAAGATAATGGGTTTGATTATAAGTATTCTAATAATAGAAAAGCTTTGCACTTCTAGAGTTCTTTCTGTCTGAAGATTTGAGATTGCCTTAAGTAAATTGTCTTGGGACTTTTAAGAGGAAAGACATAAGTCTTGCTTTGTAGATGGGGAATCTGATGAATACAGAAAAAACTGGTTAGTACAATTTAAAAGAAAAACAAAACACACAAGTTAGAGGAAAATAATGTAATTCAGGGTTTTACTGATGGATTTAACAATTTATGTGTTATAGTACTGGCTTAATTATTTTACGCTGGAGAATCGCCATGATCTGAAGTTGAAATTTATTCAAACCCATGTAGTTGCATTGCCCTTTGCAAAGGGAGAGCACCTTGTACATTCTTTGTAGTATTCTCCTTAATTTTGCAAATTCACCTCCACAGTCTTCACTTCAATTGTATATTGCAAACATAAGTGGAATATTCCAAAATTCAGATTATTTTAATAATCTAATGCAATTAAACTATTTGTACCACAATCTATAAATAACATGCTCACTTCATTGAATTTGTATGGTACTATCTCATATAGCTTCATGAAGGTAAAATCAGAAGAAAACAAAGCAGAATATGAGGTGAAGATGGTAACAACATTTCTTAAAAAAAAAAAAAAAAACAAAGAGGAAGCTACAAAGTGGGGAAACACTCAGCACTGATGCGTTGGCAATGAAAAATAAATGAATGTAAAAGTAAAAATTGAATTGCTTTAAGCTAGAAGGTAGTTTGAATGAGTAGTTTAGCAACAAACATATTGAAGATGGGAAAAAAAGTATACAAAAAAGGTACCAAATAGTGGAACAGCAATGAAAGCAATGCAAGATTTACAAAGGCAGACATTTTTTCCTTGTGAATACATTCTAAGAGAAGTTTTCTTGATTCAGATATTTATGCGTACATGCAAATGAACGGAGTGCAGTAAGTTGAAGCAGCTCATTATTTTGGGATACATTATTAGTTTGCTGATCTTACATGCTTGAAGAGTGAAAAAAAAACCACGCATAACCAAAAATGAAAACCAAAATAAAACCAAACATTAACAACCAAACAAATAAACTGCCAATAAGAGTCAGACCAGACAAGTTAATCTGCCCTAGCTCAGAGAGAAAGAATAGTGGAATACAATTCCTCTCTGTTTTATTATTCAGTGGAAGAAAAAAAAAAAAAAAAAAAAAGATAATTAAGATAATTGCTGCAAAAAAAATTACCCAGAGGGAGAACAAAGAGACCAATATATTTTGCTCAGCTTCTACACTGTGCATACTACATTAAATCTTGCGTAATGTTCATAAACCTGGTGTGATCTTAAAGTATTATTGCATTTCTGGCCATCAGAAATTTAAGCTGTATCCTAAGGCTCTACCTTATATGAGGTGCTTTTTTACAATACCTTTGAGCCCATTTATATGCACACGATCAACAGCCTCCATCAATAACGTACACAATTCAAGCAAGACTTCATTCAAGAAAAAGATCAATGTTATTTTAAACATTCTACCTAGCTATTTAACCAGGTGTCCCCAAGCTTTTATGCTTGAGTTAAAGCAAATTATTGTTCTGTACCTCTTCCCTACTAACATTTCAAGCTTCTTTCTATGTCTCTTACTCCCAAGTGACTTACAACCAAAGTCACAAAGGCTCACTATGGCCGTTTCAGTCCTGTAACATACAGTAGTTTAAAGAACGTGGTCTCAGAAAATACAGAATCGCTGTAAAACTAATTTTCTAAAAAAGCCAGGAGAAAAAGTCTGTAATTATATACTACAGTTACAAAATAAGAAAATACTGAAGAACTTGGAAGTGTCTGAAATTTGTCAAGTATTTGTAAAAATTAAAAAAAAAGTCTTGTGTAATAATTCTTATTTCAATTTCTGATATTTTATTTAATAAATATAATTATAATCCTATAAGATTATAAGATATAAGAAAGTAACAATGTTTTGTGGTGGCAGTAGTGGTGGCTTTGTTTATTTTCCTGTGGGTAAAATAACCAATCTCTGTGATGGATTTTTAGTTTATTCCTATTCTCCATAACTGTTCACTACAGACAAAATAAACATATATATATTTTTTAAGTTACAGAAATATAGCGTTCTTCAATAATTACAAATCTTTGTAGAAATTAATATACTTCACAGAAAAATATAAGAGAATACTACTGAAACTTAAAATGAAAAATTTATTCAGGATGTCTCAACTGCACCTAAACTTACTTAATAGCATATCATTATTAAAACTCCCTCTCAAGTTGCATGAACATTACACTTTTATTTAATGATTTATGAATGATTCCTTCCCATATTTTATGCTTTTAGGATAGAGTAGGATAGAGATTGCTCCATTTATCCTGTTGTGAAACTTGTTTTCCATTTTACTGAACTCTGTTTGACTGTATTTTCCAAATCACTCTTTAAAATTTTTCATCTCAGATATTGCCAGCTTTTTTTTTTTTTGATTGGTTGTTTTTTTTGTGTGTATGTTTTTTTCCCCCAGAAAAGGCATCTACAACAAAAAGATTCATGTAAATATTTTGTTTCTCCAAATTACCAACTTCAATATTTTCTTTCTCCTTTCATGTTAACTTAAAGAACAACATAGGGATATGTTTAATCTGGGTCATGATGTCTGCTTTTGTCTTTGGAGGTTTACTCAGGAAACTAATGTAGAGAGTTAATATTTTCTTCATTTCTTACATACAGAAATTTTAATCAACGTGTACGTCTTTTATATTACTTGGGAGAACCAAAAGCATATCAGTTTTGAAGAAGAAAGAAAAAGATTTTTCCTTGATTTTCATGACATCTGAAAACTAAATGCAAGGGTCATACTGTATTCACAATATGATTTTGTAGTAGCGACATTTTATTGCTATGTTTCTGAACATGAACGAGCACCTATTTTCTGCAGTCTTTTAATTATATTTCAAGCATAAAATATAGATTTCCATTTCATATGTAGAAAACTATTCTAGTATCCTGAGTATTGAATATATCAGTCTTAACTAGCTACCTGTTACATATTATCTTAGAAATAAGTTGACCCACATTACTTTTCCTGCAACATATTCATTCTTACGACTCCCATGTGAGACTGGTTAGTATTATCTTCATTTTATGAAAGGAAAACAGCCTTATGGAAATTTAAAGATAGAATTCTGATTCCATTATAATCAGTAGCAATATTTTCACTAAGTTTAGGCTTTAATTTTAATCATTTTTTCCATTATTATTCAAGACTGCCAAAAGTCAGAAATGAAACTTAATTCTTGCACATCACAGCCTATCCCCTACACTATCTATAATAAAAAATAATTAAATAAAGCCCTCATATCATCTGTAGAACATCCTCCCTCTCACACAGTATTACATTCAATAAGAAAGCACGGATTATTAAAATAGCCAATAGCTTTCAGAATGAAATGTGTTCTCTAAGCTGTAGCACAGAAATTTGCACACGTTTAGGTCTTTTTAATACAACATGGAGTTGTTTAAAAAACTTGCTCTCAAGGTTTTTGTTCCTCTGTTCTCTCCTTCCTTCTCCCCAAATACACTAAACACCCGCTTTTTAAGATTAAAAAAAAAAACAAATGGGATACCAATCCTGTAATTTTTTTCATAGCCAAAACATTGTTAGGCAGAGATGTGGATGAAATATTATCCTAAAGCAATATGGCACATCACTGAATGTATGCTGAATATACTCATTTTCTAAACAAATTATGGGATAACAGCTCTGACATTTCTCATTAAAGGTGTATTTTCTTAATGATTTTCAGATGTATTATATTATAGATGGATTTGTAAATTAAACAAATATGATTGAAACAATGCTGATTCAAAATAAAACAAGTCACCCACCTCTCCTAAGTTAGCTCTTTTACGATTAATAGCATTACAAACAAAAAACAAAATCATACTTCTATTTTATAGAACTCCGTGGTCTGACACGTGTAAGAACTTAAGAGCTTTAAACATCTCTCACTGTTTTTCTATTAATTTCAAAATGAAGTTTTTGATAGCTTAGTGAACCATGATCTATAGAATTATTTCTCAGCAGATTTTCTTTTTCTTTTCATCACTACATGTGTAAAATTAATGAGTATACAGATGCTATAGTATAGCAGAGAGTTCAGCTATGTAGTTGTTACACCAAAGCAAGAAACAGAAAAGATAGGCACACTCACCCATATTCTAGGCTTGCTTAGGAAACTCCAGTGGAGTGGATCTCCAGAAGAGATCCTTATGCCCGATAGTCAGCTCTTAAAGGGTCTAGGAGAGGTGGAGCCAGGCTCCACCCCTTCCAGCAGCACAGGTGAGTTGCCTTCACCTGTGCTTTCATAGCTGACTCATTGCTTGCCTCAGGTGATCAATCAGAGGTTCAGGCTGTGATTCAGCAGTTCCTATACAACATGTGATAAAAATGACCCCCAGTAACAGACAGGTAGGCTGCTTTGACCTTGCACACACGCATGTCAGAAAAATGATAATAGAGTCATGGAATTGTCAAGGTTGGAAAAGGCTTCTAAGATTATCTAGTCCAACCATCCATCTACTTCCAATATAGCTCACTAAGCCGTGTCCCTGAGTATTGCATCTCCCCTTTCTTCTAACATCTCCAGAAGTGCTGACTCAACCACATTCCTGGGTAGCCAGTTCCAGTGCCTGAACATTCTTCTGGAGAAGAAATTTTTCCTAATAACCAACCTGAATCTCCCATGCGCAACTTGAGGCCATTTCCTTTCATCCTCTCATTAGTTATGTGGAAGAAGAGGTAGACCCCCAACCTCTTTTCAAGTAGTTGCAGAAAGCAGTAACATCTCCCAGCCCTCTCTTCTCCAGACTTAACAATCCCAGTTCCCTCAGCTGCTTTCTTAATAGGTCCTAAGCAGCCTATGCTATGAGCAATTCTGCTTGAATTAATTCAGATGGCATTGAGTGATCCCCTCCAACCTTAATCAGTCCCTGTCTCTGTAAGGGCATAGCCCATAAGCTGCATAAGCAACCTGCACTGAGGTGGAGCATACATACTCAGACACTAAACTGTACTGTGGCTAGGAGGCTGCTAAGGGGGAACATGTGGACATGCTACTTATTTCTTCAAAGGTATACAGTCACTTTCCACAGAGAAAAAAAAGAAAAAAAAAACAACAAAAAACCCCACCTATCTTACAATACTTTGCATGGGAGAAGTGGTTGTTTAGAAGGGAGAAAGAAAAGTGTTTGGATGAAAGCTTGCTAAATATTTCAGCAAACAAATGAAATGGTGAATTAGTTTTTATAAAGGAAAATGAATAGTGACACAAGCTGTTTAAAGTGCTGTAGAAAATGAACAAGATTATTGTATTGAATTGTGAGGGAAAAAAACAAACCCAACAGAATACAAAATCTGCAGCAACTAAAATACAGCAGAACAAGGTACTGAATTTGCCTTTAACAGGCTGCTGAACCAAAACCCACAAAACCCAGTGGAGCTGCTGCTGTTCCAGGTTCTGAAGCAAAGAAAATTCCAGATACTTACTAGCAATGTAAACTGCGTTTTTATACTATGAGACAAACTTTCACAAAATTTTTAAACCTTCAATTTATTTTCCAGTTTTCTAATTTACCACTTTTTGAAGGCAGGTAAATATTGGGTAAGTATTCTACCAATACTATCATCAAATTCTCAACAAATTTTCCCTAATCCCTCTACTGACAGTAATAATTTTATGTCATGAATTATCATTTCCTATTTCATTTATATACATATAGATAGAGAAATTGAATGGGAATAAAATTATTTTCCTTGATCCTATCAGAGGTGATAGGCAGTTGTTGTGTATCCAACAGGCAGCTAAGCACAGATGTTCACTCACTAGTAGGATGGGGGAGAGAAGTGGAAGAAGGTAAAACTTGTGAGTTGAGAAATAGAACAGAAAGGGAAGGGAAAATAATGATATTCTGTATATATATATATTTGCATATACATTTACATAAAAAGAATTGATGCACAATGCAGTTGCTAACCACCCTCTAACTAATGCAAGGCAGCACAAAAACAGCAGCAGCATCCCTGGTCACTCCCCTCAGATGTTTGTTCAGCATGGCATCAGAAGGTATGGTACATCCCTTTGGTCAGCTGAGTCAGCTGTCCTTGTTCTGTCCCCTCCCATCTCCCTGTCTACCCCCAGCTCCTGGTTGGCAAGCAGCACAAGGAGCAGGGAAGTCCTTGGCTCTGTGAAGCACTGCTCTGCATCATCCAAAACAGCAGTGAGTTATCAATATTATTCTCATCCTAAATTCAAAATATAGTATCATATCAATCACTGTGAAGAAAATTAACGCTATTCCAGTTGAAAGCAGGACAGAAGTCAAGTTTGAGGCTACTCAGAGGAAGTTAATGTACCATTTTAAAGACTGCAGTAGAAACTTGATCTATATTTTCCTTTATAGGAGTAAGTAACAAAAGGTTTCTTGTTGCTACATTTTGATTGATGATCACGTGCACGTAATAGAAGTGAAAACAGTTATTATGTCAGTTCCTGCTTCATGTCTTTAAATTTAGTCTTACTCAAGTCATTAAATGGAAAGAAATTCCGAGGGCTTGCAGAACATCTGGAAAGGTTTGCATTTAACTTGAGGAATCCCAGGTGAATCTAGAGTTTCCGATATATGCCTGATAGTTGATTGTGACAACTGATATCTAGTCACAAAACAAATTCTATACACATAGTAACATCCTCATGTCACTCTGCTGAAGTCAACTATGATCTGGAGCAACCATTAGAGAGAAAGGAAAGATCAGTTTTTATAGTTGTCTGAAGTCCTAACATTCTAGTTTGAATGTTTGTGCAATGTCTACTCAGAAACTGAAAAATTCCATTCAGATGAGCATGAAAACATCTTTAGCTGAGAGTAATTTCTCCCACTGTCCATCCAGCGGACTATGTCCTGACTCCAGTGCAACTCAGCAGAACGTGGAAAATTGCAAGGCTTTTTTATTCCAGAGGTTCTCCTACAATCCTAAGTTCTGCCTGATCAGGTCTGCAACTTGATTTAACAAAAAGATATCATTTAGCATGCAAGCATTCTTCACACCAAGAAACTTGACTTTAAATTTAGTCCTTCACTATCAGATCAGCTGATCTTTTTTGTGTTACATTTGATAGCGTAAGCACACACACACCCTTATCCAGCATTTCCTTAACTTTTCCAAATACATTTTTTGTTGTTGTTGTTGTTGTTGTTTTTATCCCAGAACTTAACATTGGTAAAAGCCTGATAGTCAGAAAATTATTTCATATCTCCAAAATTCAGAAGGGGTCTTCTACCTTACGATTCTCTCAGTGACAGCTGTTACATCAAGTAGAGAATATATGCTACTGAAATATGAAACAACAAATTTTTGTGATCAGTGTGTAAAAAGAAGATAACAAAGCTCTTATTTTAGTAGGCTGAAATTTCCCCTACTTTTTCTTCAGTCTGGAGACTTTTATGCTTTCTTTCATCCAGGTCACATGAATTTTTTTGTATACTTTATTTGGAAAACAGGAGAACATAACTGCTGGAGTCTACTTCCTTAAAGAAAATTTTGCTGCTGCTGGGTATTTATTCATTTTTTTCCCCATCATGTCAAATTGGTACAGCATCGCACCTAGGAAGAATGACATTGCCAGGCTGTTTCATATATGCTGTTAATATTCCTTTGACACGTCTTGACTTTTTGGCCAAATTTCATCCGTGTTACTGTTCTTCATTTATTGTCTATGTGCATCTAAAAGCAAGAGATTCTTGGAGCATCTTGAGGTCATTAAAGAGCGTAAGTCACAATGACGAATTTACATAATATGTCTGTATGTGTCTGGCATGCCTCTATGGAAAAAGGCTTGCTAGAAAGTTCTAACACCATTCACACTTTCTACAAAGTTACTTTAAAAAGTCAAAGTGCATCATATACTTAAAATGGTTGTATAGCTTTCAGAAGTATTGAAATGTTTTATTAATAATACAACTGATCTCTACATACACGATTAAATTTATATCAAGTCTATTTTCGGATTCTGAATTGAAGTCATTCAAATATATGAGAAAATGACTTAACTTCTGCCTTAGTTCAGTAAAATAAATGCACTAAAGGAACATTTGCTCACAGATTACATTATGGTTAAAAGAAAACAGAAAATCAGAACACTCACTGAACAATGGGAACCAACTGACTATATTCTTTCTATCTAGCTATTGCAATTGATTCCCATTGGCTGTTTCCATGATAAACATAGATGGAAATTTGTCTTTTTATTCCTTGAGAGCAAATGTAAACTTTTTTTTTTCTGTTTTAAATCTTAATTTGTTCAGAAAAAAAGAAAACAAAGTTCTAGCTTCCTTTCTCTCTTTGCTCAGCAAAGTAAAGCTTTTAAATTAGTGATTTGTTTTTCCCCAGAAGAAAGCAACATTTTCAAGGAATTTATTTAAAAAGCACAAATTTCTTCTCACATTCAGAGTAAATTATAAAGACCCAGGATAGGAAAAGGAGCAGTTATTTGTGCTGAACGATGACCTATTTCATCATGGAAAGGAAATAAGATTACAGTGAAGGCAAGAATGCATGCAGAGATGTTGGCCATCAAGAAAAGTACTTGCAGATGGAGGTATAGTTAGAGAATACAAAGCATAGTGAATAAAGCTCCAGGGAAGCTGTTCTAAATGGAAATGTTTAGTGTCACTGCTATTTCTATAGCAGCTAATCAGCAAACAATAAATATATAAGCAGTACAGAATGTTATTCTCTTCCCAAGGGTTGTGAAAACATCTGAGTGTGATGTTGTATCCCTAGAAATCCCAAGTTAGCTACATACAAGAGGAAACTTTCCCCTTGTGTCCTCTCTACAATTTAGTTGAATAACAATGATATAAATGTTTGATTTTTTACATTATAAACATACAGTAAGTTCTAGCGTTGGTTTTTGTTATTGTTTTTGTTTTGAGGGGGAAAGGCATGAATATCAAACTATATAATGAGAGAGGAATAAAGTAATTTTTTGCCATTCGTTTGTAAAATTAATTATTTTTCTGTTTCCATGTAAGATACTTCACTACATGTGGCATCTGTGTCAGAGGTAAAAGAATGGCAATGCCAAATGCAGTAACTTTCCAGCTAGAAATGCAGTAATTTTTATTGTGTAGTACAGTAACAGTATAGCTTTCTAGCTCTTAATCCAAGTATACATCTGTTAAGCAAATTACCATATCACTTTCTTAAGACATAAATACACACAGAAATGTTTCATTAACAGATGAACATTAGATGAACAGATTAATAAATATCTATAAACAGTCAAAAACAATATAGCATAAGCAACAAGTAGACATGAACAATTCTTCAGAGAAAGCAATAGAGAACATACTGCTCTTGAAGTAGGACAGTTTAATATATAACAGGCTATTCTAGTATATAATGGATATATGTAGAGGGTATAAACTTACAAACATATTTTATATACTAGACTATCCTCTATGTCTATGACAGTCAGAAGGTCTAGGATCTGTGCTTGCCTATCATGTAACTGTGTGTCTTATGACTTCAGTTCTGTGAAATTCAGAATGTTGCCAAAATCCTGTATCTACCAGAGCCATATCCTAGAAAGGGCCTAGCAGGCCACTGTTTACATCTGTTTGGAGTGTTAATCCCATTAATTTTTAAAATTATAATACATCACTAAGATACACATTTTTTACTATTAAATTTGCAGGTGGAAAAAGAAAAAAAAAAAACTAAACATGGAGTCTAAATGACTGAAAACAGCAACGAGGTCTTAACACATCTCTGTTCCATTCCCCACCAGCTCATATGTAATATATTAAAATATGTTTTTTAAAAAAATTTTCTAAGGAGAATTATAGCCCACCTTCGAGACAAGAAAAATGTTATAGAATACAACTGATTGCAAAACATGTAAATTTGTCATAATAGCATTTATCTGAAACAATACTTTTTAATGCCATATAAATATAAGCCTTCAATTGTACACAAATCTTTTTTCCATTTGTAAAATAATAAAATATTATTTTCTTAGTGAAAAGAACTATTTTATTTTATAATAAAATAAGTTCTTACAGCACTGAAAAAAGGAATGTTGTTAACACTAATAGAAAGATATGTCAGAGAGCTGCTGTAAAGAGCTATGGGACTGCATTCACTAGCTAGGCCTGAAAGGTGTAGATTCCATAGAAACTCAGTAATGTTTGAAGCTGATGTGGCTAGCCGTAGTGTTAACAGATTTGGAAAAGCCAAGGGTCATGTAAACAAGCTGCTCAGAGTGACAGCAATCTTGATGCACTCTGGTTCTTTCAGCTGTTGCCATAGGATTAATTTGGAGAATTCAAGAGATTATCCACCTGCAGGAACAGAATTGATAGCTGCAGTCCAAGAAGAACAGTGAGATATATGTAAATAGTTGCAGAATAACTTAGCTTTCTGCCAAAGAGAGCAATGTTGCTGTAAAGGGTGATGGATTTTAGCTGCTGCTTTATTACCTTAACATGCCAAATTCACAGCTTTCCATTCCTCAACAAAAAGTCTTTTTGATTTGTCATGTATCATTCTGCCTGTATCAATATTTACATTTACAGTGTCTATCAGCTACACTCATGGCAGGTGACACCAGATCATACAGGTGGTTTTGTCTGACCAACAGGAACTGATTAGGAAAAGAGTCTCACATACACATTTGCCGATGCTCTTCCACTGAGCCTGTCTTCAGTATTTATTTCAGTGGTCCTTGATTCAATGGGATAATTTACACCAGTAAAAATGGAAAGACCATTTCCCTCCTAAAAGCTGAATCTTAATTGTTGCTACCAAGAAATACAGAAACAGAACAAAACAGCAGGGATAATGTCATGGCTTTGTGATTATGGTTACCAGTATTCCACATCATAACATCATGCAGTGCACTGGGAGTTAAGGAGTTAATGCTCCAGTTCTGGGTACCTGTCTGGAAGAACTACATATCCCAGAATAGTTTGCATTCAGGAGGAGATATAAGCATTAGTGGATCACCTGACATTCTCTTTTTTGGCTCTCTCTTGTTTCTGCTGCTTGACCTGACTGCACGTCTCACCTCAGCGTTATGGTGAGGTCTTCAGTCTTTGGACATTTTCTCTCTCATTATATTTGATTTATTAGATTTATTAATATATATATATATATTATTTATAAAAATATATATTTTATATATATTTGATTTATTAAATAACATTGCCACTGTTTTTAATTATTCAGGATCCCCCGTTTCCCCTTTCCAGAGGTGTGGATTTACCACCCCACTAGTCATGGAACCAGGCTGAACCAGTCCATAAAACATTGTCAGATAAAAAACTAATATAGAAGGTAGCAGGGTAAGGGCTGTTTCCATTTGTTCCAAGAATTGTCCAATGAACAAAGATTCCCAAAGTAGCAGCAAGTAGAAGCTAGCAACACATTTTCTATAAACAATTGAAGGAAATATGTGCACATAGTCCACCTGAAGAACTAAGGCTGCCTTTTTCTAATGAAGAACTTCTTTCAGAGATATATTCTGCCAATAAATTTTTATGGTTAACATAAATGCACTTCTACACCCACAATGACACTGAAGTGGGCCAAACTCATGTGCCTGTGGTGAGGCTGTTGCGAGGAGCTCAGGAGGGGGTTGCCCCACATTCACCCATAGTGGGTGGGTCTCTCTGGGAAGACTGCAAGTGGTCTGTAAGAGATAGTTCTGGGCATCATTTCAAAAGTTGTACTAGCATGTTTTGCTATCATCTCTTGCTTCTGGTTGAAGTTAAAGTAAAAAATCAGACTTGGAAACATTGACCAGCATTTCCAGCAGGTCCCACTGGAATCAATCTAAATTACATAAATATTCACACTAATCTTTACAAATATGATTTTGCCTAGGTGTCAAGGAAAAAGTATTGTGCACTGCAAATGATAATGTCTGTGGCAAGAAACATCTGAATAAACACAATTTTGAGCTGTGTCTATGTGGGAAATGTCATCAGAACTTCACAAGACAAAGCAGCAACGGCAGACACAGATCTGAAGTTAGCATTCACGCCTACTGTGGGCATGGAAAATGACAAACTAGAACGGTATAGGAAGCACAAACAATCCCCTAATAACCATAGTTTCTTATAAGAGCACTGTCCTGTGTCCTCTTCCTCAAACCCTGTCCTCAGCTACTGTGTGCTGAGTTGCATCACTTCAGGGTAATGAGACTTCTGGCTGGCAAAGCAAGCCCCTGCTGCTGCCACCACTAACTGTGAACTGCAGGGAGTGTGCAGCAAGTAGCTGCTCCTGCCCTTTCATGTCATACCCATGTTGATCTCCATACCTGTCCTCGATTTTTTATATCAGGAAGTATCTCTGAGAAGTGCAGGATACTGCCAGAGCAAAAATGCTCAGCATAATTTCCCTGCCCCCACTTCACCCCCACCTAACACCCTCCCCCCCATGATGCCTCCATGAACTAGCCTTGCCAAAATCCTTTTCTTTCATGCATAGTGACAGGCATGATATGAATTCTGTACTGTCACATTATTAAAACCTTTTAACATCTAGTAAAAAGCAACACATCTGTACCTCCAAAAAGACTATTATTAGAAATGTGCTTTTGCTCCAATTCATTGTTACCTACTGCTTCTAAATGTGTATTTAATGAAAATGCTCCATAGCAGAACTTCAGAAATATTACTTCAAGAATAACACACCATGATATGATCAGAGTCATGAAGAATTGCTGTTACCTTTTAATGACTGTAGCTTCTTCACAACAGTAACACTAATATTAAGAGGCAAAAAGATACAGTGAAAGTTCAGTGCATACTGTGGTACTGTCATTGACATCATGTAGCTTTTTAATTAGGGAGATAAAAATTTCAGTGAGGATAAATATGTATGATCTCATATTTAAGGGGAGAAAGCTGACTTTAGATCTATGCATAACACAATCACACCATACACAGCAGTTATATTTTAACATATTTCTGGAAAAATAGCAAATGTTTTACAATAGCAACTTTTTTTTATATGTAATGCTGAAGGCATTACATATATAGATAACATTTGGACGTAAGGAAATGTGGAAACAGAGAAAGTACTCTTTGAAAGTAGAAGTCTGAGTGTGGATGAAACAGAAATGTTATTTCCTATTTTAGGTGGAAAACGCAGATATTCACCCTTTCTCAAATTTCTTAGCTTGTAACTCAAAGGTATAAATAGGATACTATGTGCATAACTTTGCTCTATGCCATAAATAGAAGTTTCAAGTAATAATTTAATGTTTTGTTTACATTTTCACTGTATGCTGATATCATTTTTTGTGAGAACCATCTATGTCATTCTCGAATGTAGCCTTTTTCATTTTAGGTGACAAATCAATTGATAAATTAGCTGAAGAATTTAGTGACATTTACCATGAAATCCAATCCAAATGCTTTAGTGTCCCAAGGACTCACATTCTATAGATAAAAAAACAAGATAGAATTTTCTGAATAGGTACTTTGATCTACAAAAAGATATACCCCACGTATGTAAAGTACATAGTTCCGATAAGTAGTTTTCAAATTTTATAAGGAAGATCTTTCAATAAAGAAAGGCAGAAAATCTAAAATGGAATAAAAAAATAAATAAGAATAATTTTGTAAATGACCCAAAGTGTCTCAATTTGTACTGCCCATACAAGTAAGGAAAAGTACAATGGTCTTAATAGACTTGGTTATTGGCTGATGGAAAAAAAAAAAAAAGCTCAGTTTGTCAAATCTTATGACAGAAGACTGGAGGGGAAAAAATGGATTTTTCAGAGGAGACTATGAAGTTTTGAAATGCTTGCACTAATAGATAAGAATTCAAGAAAATTTCCTGTGACTTTATAACCTCGCATACTTGAAAGTTGCCACTAACTTATTTAAACAATGCTAGTTTTTCAACTGATCACTATAATCCAACACTTCCTTTTTCTCTTTTATAGAAAACATACTCTCAGTCTAGAAAAGTACGATCTTCTTAGGAAGACAAAGCTTGGTGGCCTAAAGGCATAAAAGTCATAAAGTTATTCTACGAAAAACAGTGCAGCAAGTTATTGTAATTTAAATAGTGGTTTCATTGTTGTCTTTAGGATGAAATCAGGACTAACTATTTTGTGTATATTATAAAATAAATTGTATTTTAGGCTCCAAACAGAATTGATATTTCTGGTAACACTATCTGGTTTGTTCCTGTTGGACAGTATTTTGAAGCATGACTAGTAGATTTACACAGTACATTTCACTTTCTTTTTAATCCTTGTGAGGACAGTAGATCAAGCTGATGTTGAGTTCAATCATGTACTTCGAATGTTTTTCTGGTGTGCTACATTTCAATAAAAAAAGTAATCAGAAATATATTTTTGCAACTATTTTTGTGAGGAAAAAACACACTGCTATTTTGCAATGCACATATGCTTCATATTAGCAGGTCAGAGAATAAAAGTGGTTACCTAAATATATGAAAATCTCTCTAAAAATGAGAAAGGTAAGCTAATTTCTAAAACTCATAATGCAACGACTCTTTAATGTACAGGAACAGAAAATTTATAACATTTAGATTACAAGGAGATCAAATTATCAATATGTGCCTTCTGTAACAGATGAGAAGCCATTATATCTCAGGTGATATGTTTTACTACTTACACTAAAACACTTTTCACAGCCATTCAATAAACATTTGTGATTGTCTGTGAAAAGATGGGATAGACATGAAATCTCTTCCTGTAAATATTTAGTGTTTAAATTGGTAAATATGCAGAATATATTTTAAAATATAAACTATCATGATACAACTTTGAGTATCACTACTATTAAATCTATTGTTACATGACATGCATTTTACTGTTCACAATTTTGGATAGCTTCAAGCATGCATCTGACATCTAAACAATCTAAGAATATTTTAAAATAATTACATGTGGTTTGTTTGTTTTTTAATTTCTTGGTTCAATTTTGACCATCATGAAGCCTATGTAAATTTTTTTTTGATACAAATCAACTGAAATTCACAAATAAATCTTTACTTCAAATACTATTTTTACATCACTAGGGGTTTGATATAATTGTGTTTTAACTGAGTAGTAACTACATCCTACACTGCTTTCCTTTTTGTGTTAGCTTTTAAAGATCAAGGTTCTTATTTTTTTGAATTCCTTACAGATAAATAAAATTTGACAGATTTGATATTTCTCCCAAGTTCTTGAAAAGCCTGAAACAATCCTCATATTATTAGAGACTTTGCCAAGTTCACCGGAAGTCATTTCCACCTTGTTTCATAGCTCAAATAAGACTTCATTGAGCAAAGAAATCTAATCCAGAGAAAAAATGTTCTTTGGTTCACAGGTCATGGCTTAGTTGACTCTGCTAGGAAATGATCCACTATATTTACCCACCTGAGAAGGTGAGTTACAGTCTTTGTCATTGCTTCATCTGATATATGTTCCTCCAAGTTTTATATAACTTTATCTGTTTCAGTAAGAACACATTTTCTTTCACTGCGTATCTGTTTTATTCTGTCACAGAAGTCTTAGGCAGCATTAAAGCTTTCTAAAATTCCCATGTTTAATCCTTATAAAATGACTTTATATGCTGCTTTATACATTGCAATAGGCACTTCTAGTTTCTATCCCCTTGGGTATCCTTTCCTCAAATTAACACTTAAGAGTACATTCTGTGTAAATAGAGGAGGAGTTTTAGGTTGGACATTAGGAGAAACTTTTTCTCTCAAAGGGTGGTCAGGCACTGGAATGGCTGCCCAGGGAGGTGGTGGAGTCGCCGTCCCTGGCAGTGTTCAAGAGGCGCCTGGATGAGGAGCTACGAGACATGGTTTAGTAGCTTGTGGTACTGATAGGAATGGGAGGGTGGTTGGACTGGATGATCTTGCAGGTCATTTCCAACCTTGCAATTCTGTGATTCTGTGTATTACAGGAGTATAAGTGGAGCAAGTCTTGCTACTCATAATCATGATAAATTAAAATAAAGTTACATAATCTTGTACGGACAGGCCTCAAGTGACAGTTAATGTGAGTCTGGACAATGCTCCAGGAGACAGTTAAGCCACAGGAGAAGCCCGGTGCCCCTTCCCTTAATTTGACTGTTGTCTCAACCTCTCCTGAAAGAGTCCAGAAAAATGCCTGAAAAACAGTCAAGTTGCAGGAGGGGGCCTGGTGTCACCTCCTTTGATTTGGTTGGTGTCTAGTGTCCTAACCAAGATTTGGCTCAGCTCATGACTGGTGTGTCAGCCAATCCTGTAACTGGAGCCAATCACAAATATAAATCAGGGATGGGGGCATCATTCCTTCTCTTTCTTCTCTGTTACTGTAAATATTTGTTGAGGGAGCTGGCCTCTTCCCTTTTTCCATAATTCTATGCCACACAGAAAACGCCCATGAGCAGGTCCAAGGTTGGACCCAGGGCTGGTGGTCTCTCTCTCTTTTTTGACCTCTTTCTCTTTCTATATCTGTAAAAGTTGTTAAGCAATTCTAAGCTTACTTGAAATTCCTATAAAACTGCATAGCTCAGGTGGATATAATAGAAGGAGGCCTGGATGCCTACACATGCAACCTGGTCTAGAGAGCCTGCCTTTGGTGGGTGGTTGGACTCAATGATCTCTAAAGGTCCCTTCCAGCCCCTTTTGTGATTCTCTGATTTATGGAAATCTCCTATTAAAGCTGATGGGTTTTCTTCTTATGTATGGACCATGAATGTCATTTCACCTTAATCTAATTGGAGGTATTTGCAAATCTGGTCATCCATCTACCCTTCATGGTTGGAACATGAAAAACATGAAATAGAAGTATTTTGCCCTGTTATAAGATAGAGGTGTTATTAACATTGCTAAAACATCTACTACAAGCATCTAGAAAAAGTGCACTTTTGGGGCAAAATTCACTTTTGGGGCAAAATTTTTCTCTAATCTGAGCTTGTGCTGGCACTCTGCACACTGTTAAGGGAACTGCAGCGAACCTGCCCACAAATAGGAAGCTGTTAATCTAAGAACAGTAGTAGGCTCGAAAGCACTTTTGTGCAGTACACAGAAGTACAATTGGATAAGGCTGGATTATTATTATTATTATAAATTCTTTTAAGATCAAAATAAGATTAAAATAAGCCCCTAATCTGATCTAGTGACATTTAACTCCCTAAAGGTGAACATGAAAATATTTTCAGGCCATATTTATACATACAAACATAGACACAATATACATGGAGAAGTAGTAATTTTGAGGATAATTTCAGTAATGTTGGGGATTAAGTGAGGTACTGATTTCAAAATATTCCAGAAATCTCTAGAAAGTAAAAACAGAGAACAGGTAACAGGTTACAAGGATGATGATAAAGACATTTCTTGATTTTTACATCTCATTATACAAGAAAAAAAATGAAAACTAGATGCACTTTTAAGTGTGATTTCACTTGCACTCACAAATAGAGTGCAAGTGAATAGAAAAGAAGATATTATCAGCACATACACTGCTCACAAATCAAGTTCAACAGATAGAATGTGGCAGTAGTAGTATGGATACTGGCGAAAATATAAAATAATTTAAGAAATGTACTTTTTTTGGCTATTGTCTTGACTTGACTTGTTCTCCTTGGTACTTTACACAAAACACTCAACACAAGTTCAATTTCCCATCTACTAAATGGGCAGGTAGTTCCTCGGAAGAGATGTTATGCAAAATCAATTATGAGCTGAGCTGTTGCTCTGAGCTGGGAAGAGGCATAACAGCCTGTGATGAGATAAAAATTTGGCTGCAGATTGGTTTGAGACTACTCATATCATCCTCTGGCACCAGATCCTGCTAGTTAGAGTCCAGATCCAGGCTTGTGAACTGTCAGCAGAGAGCAATAAGCAAATAAAAACCATCCAAGTGTTGTGGTGGGGTCAAGGTGGTCTTTACTTTGGTTAAGTGATGATAAGAACTATGTAGAAATACCTAAGATCTTGCTTGCAAATAAGTTAGTAGGTAATGTTAAATTCAAGATTTTCTCAGGTTTTCTAGATCCTAGATGAAGGTATCTTATTTGTTACAGAGAAACTTAAATTCCATAAATCATGGGGTAAGAAAAAAGTGATGAATTTTAATTAAGCTTGCCAAACAAGTTTGTGATTACTATTGTCTCTATCACCTGGTAAAGCTCTGATGTTACATTTGTTGTCAGGAAATCAGCATCATTCTCAAGAGGCTATACTTAAAATCAGTCAGAAACTAAACAACACTCATGGTAGCTCTGAAACATTCACTCATAAATGATACCTATGATACCTATCTGCACAAGGCAATATCCTGGTTCCCAGCATATATGAGGAAGGAGACTTCTGAAACAAAGTCAAACTGAGTTCAATGGAAACAGAGGGTAGTGCAGAGATGGAAAAGATATGAAATTGTTAGAATTGATCCACAAACACCTCTAGAGACAGTATCCAAGCCTGTCATTAAGTGTACTTGTTTCCCAGGCTTCAAAGAGGCACCTGTCACAGCTGCCTAGTACTCCCCAGTGTGGCTGCAATAGGGCTGGAACTTGAACTCAGACAAAAACAATAATTATAAGAGAATAAAGGCAAGGAAAAGATTCCCTTGAGATTAAGCTTGAGAGAGTAAGTTCTGTAGCTGGAGAATGGACTGAGAAGCGGACTGATGTTATGATAACTTTTAGCAGTGGAAAACTTGACTCTTTGACCCTGGCTTATTTATTGTATAATAAAATATATTAGTTTTCAAAGTAAAATGTATAGGACTCAAATAAAAGGATATAAAGATATAAGAGATAAGGCAGCATGACCACACACTGGCAGGAAACTTAAAGAGGGGCAAAAACTTCTCCCACATTGCTTACATAATTATCTCTATGGAAAGCTAAATCAAAGTATAAGGAAAACCTGCATTTTGACACAGACTTAACATTCTTTGTGCGAAAAGCTTTTAGAAATGCAGAATAAAAAGCACTCAATTTTGGCTTAGTCAATCACAAAAATTTTTTACAAACTGATAAAATGCCATTATTTGTATGCAACTACAAAATGCTCTTTCATAAGCAGTGGACTGAAAGCCATCTGTTAAATATTGAAAGTGATAAAAATGTTAAAAGCCTTGAAGGCATAATTTTAAGACTAGCTACTGCCCTTTGCATACATTCTCGAGTATAAATGACTACATGAACAAACGGGACTAGAATATGAATCCTTGTATATGATAATATATTTTTACCTAAATAGCTACTTTTACACACTATCCAATAATTTCTTATTCAAATAAAAGTAAAAAAGACCAAATTGGTAATTGCAGCTCTTGATAGGAATTACTAAGTAAATATTCCTGTGTAAATATTCCTGCATTTTAACTTAGAGTGAATGAAAGAAAAACCATAATCATAACAGCTTTAATTATATCCAGTAAGCCTCAGAATAAAATATCAGTAGAGTAAACCAAATGTAGACTATTACACCATTCATAATAAAGTGCACGCTACAAAAATATTTGCAAAATTGTCACTAATATCCTCACATCTCTTAGTGTTTTCTTTACTGAGAGGACATCAGATGCACATGTGCAGAGAAGCTCTGAGATGTGTACAGAGCTGAAGAGAAAGAATAGTTGCAAATAACCTTTTTTTTTTTTTTTTCCTTCTTCTTTTTAGCTGGCTGCCTGACTGCTGTGTGTCCATGTGCTGGAATTGGAGTTGTTATCCCATACCCCAAAAATGTGAGGGTCATTCCGAGGTACTAGAGAGAGGATGAAGGATGGTCTCTTGTGTCAAGTATGAGTTAAAGTTGGAGAGATTAGAGGGAAAATTGATTAAAAAAAAATCAGACAAAATGGTATTACTTCAGAACAATTCTAAGACAGAGATCACTATACCTCACATCACTATACATACATCTCTTATTCATAGAAGAATGGAAGTCGGAGAGAAGTATGAGTGAAAGAAGCTTCAACTCAATGGCATAAAAGCTATTCTGATTTAACAAAGAACAATCAGATCAACATTTGTGATGATTTTGGATGAGATTATTCCACTTTGTTCCCTGCTGTAGCACATTTAATGCACTAGGATGGTGAATGGTAAGAGGGAAGTAAAAAGAGTGAGAAAGAAAATGATCATTTTTCAGTGCTAACTGTTTTCATTCCATCCCTTGTGCAAGTGAATTAAGGTATATTTACACAGTTCAGCAATAAAACTCTTGTATCTCCTGAAAACATGAAGTTTTACACACAAATTTACATCAAGTTTCAATGCATAATCAGACTTTTCGTTTGATTCCAGCAGTGATGCTTTGCTCATCTGTAACTACTGTCAAAGCAGTAGAAGTTCATGCCCACTTTCATGTGAACTTTCATGCTTCATTTAAGTGTTGTCAACTTGTAACTGCCATTTTTTGCATGCTAGATTTTGAAACACAACTGACATTTGCAAAGTGTTTGAGACAGCAGTTTTGGTTTAGCAATGTTCAATTAAATAGGTAGATAGCTATAGTGCCATTTGCTTGTGAGGGAGAGAAAAGAGGTGCCAGATTTCCCTGTTGCTCAGTTTATCTATAACAGAAGTTATTATTTTTTTTGTCAGAGCAAAAGTGATCAACTGAAGGCAGAGATTTTGTGTATAATATCATATAAAAAATCAGTGGCACAACAAAACTGGGGGTTAGATCATTTTTTCTTGAGAGCAAGTGAAAGAATGAAGGATGTGGATGTAGGAGCTGCAGAAATTAAATAAATAATTGGGTGTTCTTTCTTATTGTTTACGCTGAATTTTCCAAGTGTACTGGATTACTATTGCTGCAACACATTACACAACAGAATAAATTCAGACTCCGTCCATATTTGCCCTTTGCCCCAAATCCTCATTACTTGATTTAGATACAGATCTCTGTCTTATGGATGATAGCTTACCTCTAAGAATTACATCCAAAACTTAACAAAGAAATTCTTTGCATGAGGTGCTATTGCAATAAATCACACTATCCAAATAAAACCTTCCAAACATTCCTGACTTTTAAAAAAGTACTTCTCTGGAGTTTCCATGCTTTACATTATGCTGCTGTCATTCTGTTATCACAATAATTTTCAAATGAGTGAGAAGAAGGAAGGATAAGGGAACTGTTGTCTGAGCAAAGGAAGCCTGTGGCACTCACTGCTGTTCCACATAAGAATGGATAAGAAATATTTATATAAAAAAATTG
This sequence comes from Lagopus muta, assembly GCF_023343835.1. Classification (NCBI taxonomy): domain Eukaryota; kingdom Metazoa; phylum Chordata; class Aves; order Galliformes; family Phasianidae; genus Lagopus; species Lagopus muta. The sequence continues at coordinate 97,031,001 of NC_064433.1, forward strand.
CATTGTTAGTACTCATCAAAAATCACCTTTGGAACAAAGAATCTTACTCAAATTTAGGCCATACCTCCAGAGAATTCACAGGTTTGTGTTTTTCATTCCTCTTTTCTCATGGTTTGTAACTAATCAAATTTTCTCGAATAGGTGATATTTTGAGAAATCACTTACAAACAAAAATGAATCTGCTGTTATTAAAAGTAGGCCAGAGAATCCACCCAACTCAGCCCAGAATCAAGGATTCTAGAAAGCCTTGTGTAGAGGAAAACATAAATAACTGAAGAAGGACAAATTCCTGGTGGACTTACATTAAACAAATCCTGTGTTTAAAACGATTCCAGGAGGTGGCCAATATAAACAACCTCTGACTGAACCCAGCATACCTAGGATGGAACTTATAAGTTCAAATGCACAACATCTGGCTTATAGACTAAAAGGGGCTCAACGTTAGTGTTAACTACACTTTTTAAATGGCACAGTGAGTTTCCCTTGAACTCTGCGAATGCCATTATTTTGCATAAGTCATTCCTGTGGCTGGATATGAAGTCACCAAAAAAAAAAAAAAAAAAAAAAAAAAAGTTATCTATGACCATAACTCGAGTAAAATCTTCAAATTAAGAGAAGAAATTAAATGAGCAACAGGTAACATGTTCTATCAATATTAAATTTTATCTAAGACAATTCCTTTTCCTTTTACAACACAATGATACAATATGCTTGGGGGAGAAGCAGTAAAATCCACAGGCTATGAGTTTAATAAGATAGTACCTTACATGACTATCTCATAAATAAGATGCAGAACTCAGTCTAGATGAAACCACTATGAAACTGTTGCACAACATAACAAGTCTATACACAGTGTGAACAAGACCAGATTTCCAGCAATAATTTACTCATGTTCTTAAGGTTTAACTGTTCATTAGAAAAAAAAGCAGAATCAAGCTGGGCTTTATCAGAGTCCACACTGACCTCACACTTCGATCAGAAGGATAGAAAACTGGCTTTAAATTTGCATTAGAATGCAATGAGTTAAACGCTTTGAAAACCAAGCTTAAAATTCAAGGATATGTTTATGCTGAATTGAAGATTTATAGGAGATAATATGGGAAGTGGTAAAGTCAAACTGAAGTGTGGACAATTTAAGATAGGTAAAACATCTAAAGTAGGAAAACCATCTGAGTTGAAAGAACTCAGTTGATCAGTTAAGTACTGGAATAAATTGCCCAGACAAATCTTTAAGAATAGATTTCACAAAGATTTGTGACTATTTTGGGATAGGGGAAGAATTAGTGATTTCTTTTCTCCCTGAGGTTCTATTTCCTATGTATGCTAAAATACATGTATCTAAATAATATTTCAAAATGGACACTGCATTTTAGTGATAGAAGTACTCTATGGGCAAGAAATGGAAATGCATCCTACATCATAATAAATCTGAGTTCGATTCAGATAAGAGGGAAAGAAAAGGAGCATGTCATTATCTTTTATTCCAGTGTTTCCTATTAGAAAAAAAAAAATATATATATATATGTATATAAAAAGAATTCTTTCAAGGATATTCTGCAAGGATACACGTTACTAATACAACCATATGTCATCTGCTCATAAAAGTGATTTTTACTGAAGTCTCCTCCTCTATCATGCCAAGAATAATTTCATTTGTAGACTGCATAAACAATAATAAAATTGGACTAAAGTCTCCTACACATCCTGAATTTGATTGTCAAACAATTTACTTCTTTGACAAGATGTGTATGCAGTTCAGTACAAAGAGACAGTATATTCTACTTTCAGATATTGCATGGCATCTACTAAAACTTGGAAAAAAGATTTTTAAAATTTGGTCAAAAAAGGTTTTTGAGTCTGTGAGATCCTGATTCATGTACAATAATCAAGGCATTTCTTCAATTTGAATGTATCCATTATTTAAACACCTTATCAGCACAATGGTTGGCATTATATTACTCCTATAATACTATAATACTCCTTTTTGTCTAGTATTTATATGAATCACTACAGCCTTAAAGCAATTTAGACAATTAAAAAATTATGTCTGTTGGTCATAGACTGGCAGAGAACACCATTTAAAGTGATTCAGTTGACAAAAGATTGTTTCTTCCCAGCCTGTAAACAGCCTATGGAACTCCATGGGGGAGCATACATAAGGGAAGATAAAAACATTTTTTAAACTTAGTTCTTGGATACTAAATGTCCATATCTACAGCACTGATAACGGAAACCTAAATGAAATTTCACACTCTCAGATTCATACCAGCTTCTAACAGGTACATAATAAGACCAAATATGGCAGGCAAACACACCTCACATCTCCCTGCTGAGGAGATCTTACATATTTCATGGACCCATCAGTTACTGGCATGTGTCAAATCCAGGATACTAGAGGAAACAGACAGCAAACTGGCTTAGATTAGTGCTCCGGGTGCTGGCATGCAGCCCCCAGTGGCTCTGCTATTGCTAGGATTCTGAGCGTAGTGCCATATTGGGAATCCAATAAATAATTCTATGACAGAACAGGGAACGTTGCTTAAGCCCAATTCCTCAGTCATGGATGTCTAAATCAAACCACCAATATTTAATAATGCAAATTTAAATCACTACTCTGTGGTGGTTTTATTCTGCCATGTTTTTTTAACCTGTCTCTTCTTTGATTAAAGAGATTCTATCTGTAAAACAAAGGTGAATACATCCATTTAGTTCTCAGTAGCCTTATAAAGCATAATTATTTTTCAAAAAGCTGACTGAAAGCCCATGGTAAATCCAGAAAAAATGTATGATCCTCCCTCAGTGACAAGAAAGAAAAAATTACTTGTGACAGAAACATTTACTCCCAAACTCTGCTTCTATCTTCATCAATTTGTTTGATATTTCTGAGGAATTGTCCAATTTGGGTGCAGGTTGATGTCTTGCTATCATCCCAACACCATGATTTCATAACCTCAAAGGAAAATAAGGAAATCTAAAGAAACTGGAAGACATTTAAAAGAAATTAAAAAATGAATTTTGTTCCTTTTTTTTTTCAGCATCATGCATGAGTACTATAACTCAACAGAATTGTGATAGGAGAAACCAGTAATTCATCAACAGCTGAAAGCTGCACACAGTGACAAGGACACGTGTGCATAAAAGGGGAAATTCTTATGCTTGTAAAAAATGTCTGAATAGTAAATGGTTGGACTGAAGAGAAAACCACTTTAGAAAAAGTAACTCAATCAGTTGTTGTTTGATATGTGCTCAGTGGAAAAGACCTTGTATTCTGATGAATTTATTACTTTATCCCACTCACAAATAAAACATTCAGCATGTAGATTATTATTGATATTATGGTCCTTTATAGATATACAGAAATATAATTAAGGTTGATCTTGTAAGAATGAAAAAGCTTCAAAACAGTTTGAAAACTTTATGTTGTTAGCAACTAAGATTTCACAGTGAACAGAAGAGGAATTATTTTTGTATTCAGGAAGACACGACTCTAGACAAATTCACACTCCTAAAAATTCAACAAGATATTTCACAATCATCCATATGGTCTTTGTGTTAATGTCACTTCACAAGCTGGCTTATAGATCTCTTATGATTATTAAAATGTGTTACTAAGCTCCTGAAATTGTGAAGACAAAAAGATCAGTTAGTGAACTCAGTGCACTACGAAGGCACATCATTTTAATTCCCTTATTCCAACTGATTTTTGTCTTTGTCATGTAACCGAGCAGGCAAAAGATGCTGCTTTACTGTTTGAAAAATAAGCTTGTACCACAAAGGAGGAGTTCTTCCTGGCCTTTTTCAATTCAGAAAGCAGCTTTTTAAGTGTTCACTAAATTGGAAGCAACAGAAAGTGACAGGAGCTGTGACAATATCAACCTAAAAACTGTAAAAAAAATAGGAAAATCACAGAGCACTTCCAACTAGGGAATGAAATTGAGGTTATGGCATGGCTGTTCCAGTGACTGAAAACATTAGGAGGTAAATCATGAAGTGGCCACAGTCCAAACAGGATCCAAACAAATAGCTCTGCTCTTCCTATGGCAGGAATTCCACCTCAGTGACAAGAGGTGAAGTATGTGGCTGAGCACAGCCCTAGGAATTAATGAAGCAACCTGGGAGGTTCAAGGTGTCGCAATTCTTTCCCACCATTTACTTTGCAGTAGCTGCTGCAGGTCACAACAAACACTACTAAAATGATCTTCTCTGCCAGTGTTAAGTCTTTATCAAAACTACAAAGTGATATTAAATTTGTCACATATTTTGTAGCCAAATAGCATGCAGAGATATTTTAGTCATAATAGAGCAGAGAAAACTAGAAGGGTAGGGCATAAGTTCTGTTACTTCTAAGTGGAATTAAGAAAAGCTGCTTGTATATGGAATAAGACTTGGAGTTCTGTAAAGATATTAATTGATAACTTTCCCCAAAATGAGACTCAGTGAGACTTCCATGCATCACAGTAGAAGTACCATTCATTCACTCCGGATTTCTCCAGCTTGGGGCTGTTTAAGCTTAAGCTTCTTGAACTTTGCGTAACATGAAGTAATTAATATAGGATGCCAGTGCAATACATTGCATATGTTATATGCATTGTATTTATTCTGTGAAACATTTTTTTGCATGTTGTACAACAGATCCCCACAATTATGATGTCAATCAATTTAAAAGCACAGATCAGGTCAGCACAATGCAATTCAGTAGTCTAAGAGGTGCGCAAATGGGAAGCAACAGGTAGGACAGAGGGGGAAGGAAGAATAGGGAACAAAATGGTACCATCAGACATAAGCATCCTGAAGAATATTTTCAACATCCTGAAGAATATTTTCAACATCCACCCAGACAGCTTTGTCTGTTTCCTGGAGCAGCAGCTAAGTAGCTACAACCCAAAGGAACCTAAGAAACCTAGAACAAAGAACTCTTAGCTATAAGAAGATGATATTTGCAGCTACGTGAGCACAGCCCTAGCACCCTGTTATTCCTTGTTTTCTGGAATATGCATTTATTCTCCCTTTTAGTATCACTAGCTGTTTCAGAGATTTCCATACTATAGTACTGTGCTATACTGATAGTCTGACTGCACCATGCTGACATCCTGAGTGACAAAGGTGAAGGAGGAGAGACAAAGTTAAAAATATGGTCAATATGGTCACAGTCTTTTCCACCATTTTTTCCACCATTTCATGGCTTCTCATTAAAAAACAGCAAATAGAAACCAGCTCTTTGAAATAATAATTGTTCCCTGACAAAATTCAAACAAAAATCAACAACAAAATCGTGGCAATGCAAGTAAGACAAAGAATTTGAGAGACAAGAAAAGGTTTCAAAGAATTTTAAACACAAATGTTGTACAGATGTTTAGTAAATGAAACCACAAAGTCTAATCAAATAAACATTTTTAGGCAGTTTATAGCCATGGGAAGAAAGTAGAAAGAGATGGGAAATCTAGCTTTGATCATGCAGCTAGTATCGAGGAAACAGCTATTTTCAATTTCACTGGATGTTTAGAAAGTGCTGTTTAATAGATGTGTCACCACCCTCCACTGCCTCCACCCTTTCTGTGGAGGCAGGCTGCAGTCCACTCAGACAGAGAACAGGCTTCACAAGACTCTGGATGCCAGGAATATGCATTTACTTTGCTTTTGTTTGAGAAATATCGTAAAAGCTGTTCTGAAAAACCTTCAAAAAAGTTATGTGCTACATTAATAAATAAATAAATAAATATTCTGTTTCGCTTCATCCTCTATTATCTCAATTAAAATGTACACACAAGATAATCAGTTACAGCATTGACAACACCATCCAATCACTCCTCTTTAGAAGTTTTGCTTTTAGCATCACAGAGCACTTTGACTTACTTTCTTTATATAATTTACATCACTTACATCTGATTTTCATTTTTTCTGACAACCTAGAATTTTCACTGGAAATATAAGAGGCAAGGATTACATGAAAAAGCTTCAAAATCTCTTGTATATAATGTTAATCAGAAGGATTCTGCTTTTGTGAAGACTTGTGCCTATGCATTTAATGTTAAGGATAAAGATATTAGCATTCAGTTTTACCATGCACTTACATCTTTTTTTTTTTTTTAAAACTTACTGATCAAGGTGTGATACGTGACATTGGAAGGGAAGGTCTGTACATTTCTTCTATCGTTACCTCTTTGAGCAGCTTAGCCATTCTAGTTTAACTGTAGGCTCTATCCTTCATACAGCTTCCAGGACGCAGGCATCACATTTGTAAGTCAGAAAACAAGACAGAGAACAAACCACATGGAAGCTGTGAATGAATATGTGACACTCAAATCATATCTGTCAAGATTCAACATTCTAGCTAGAGGTGAGAAACTTAAACAAGCAACTCCAGAAAGCTTTCAGACCTTTAACTGTATCACACAATGTAACTCCTTGTTATATTTCAATAACAGCTGGTGGATGAGGGTAAGGCTGTGGATATAATCTACCAAGACTTTAGTAAAGCCTTTAACTCTTTCTCCCACACTATTTTCCCAGAGAAGCTGGCAGCCTATGGCTTGGACAGGTGTACTTTTCACTGGGTGAAAAAGTGGAGCTCAAGTCTTATGGGAAGCAGTTGAGGATACTGGGATAGTTTAGTTTGGAGAAAAGGAGGGTCAGGGGAGACCTCATTGCTCTCAACAACTACCTGAAAGGAGGTTGTGGTGAGGTGAGGTTTGGCCTCTTTTCTCACGTAACAGCAATAAGACTAGAGGGAATGTCTTCAAGTTGTGCCAGGGCTCAAGTTGAATATTAGGAAAAATTTATTCTTGGAAAGAGTGGTAACGTGTTAGAACAGGCTGCCCAGAGAAGTGTGGACTCATCATCTCTGGAAGTGAGAACCATGTGAATGTGGCACTGAGGGACATGGTTTAGTGGGCAGTATTGGTAGTATATGGATTGTTGAACTAAATGATCTTAGAGGTCTTTTCCAACCTTAATGATTCTATGATTCTAAATGTTTTTGAGGATTGGACATTTTTTAAAACGCTCTATATCAGTTTGCCTCAGACCTGTTTCCTTATGATATCAATACATAAGGTAGGCTGAAAAAAGCTTCGCAGCAGCCAAAAGGAAAGCCCATTTGACTAAGCTGCAGAGTATTCCAAGCCTGGGCTGCATCAAGCAACTTGCACCTCTGCCACGCTCTGCCCCAGTAGTGATTGCTGTGTCTACTATTTGAGTGGTCTCTATACCCATGGAACAACAGATCAAGTTCCCACTGCCCCCAAGAGCGACATTCAAACTGTGGGAAAGCTAGGTGTTTTCTGTGGCCTCTCCATCTGCCTATATATGTAATAAAAAATTGCAAAGTTACTACACAGCAAGCTTACTAATAACTAGGCCCATTATCTATCAGAATCAAATCCATCACTAATAGAATTTCAGAACCTTTAGAAAATGAACATATTCAAAATGAGTTTAGGCTAAAGACATAATTCCAAGTTTACAACCAATATTAATCTTCATTTTTCAGAACAGCTTCTGGACTTTACAATCTAAACACAGCATAGCTAAAGATAACAGATGGTTTAGATCAAAGCTAAAAGCATACTGCATATTAACTTCTGAGACAAAGTAAATCTCCAAATGATATATATCTATTTATTTGCAGTAAAACTAATGTTTCCTCAGAATTCTAGAAGCTCTGGCTTCCCCAACCCCTGTCCCCATCTCCAACCCAAATAACTTTCTGATAAAAATGTTCCTGAAGGTGTCCTGAAATCTGAAAATTCCAAAAAATTGTTTGTGCCAGTTACTGACAAGAACCATGTAGTACAATCCATCTTGAAAACGGATGAAAATCTTAGTGTCTCCTAATTTTCAGTCTACAGAGAATAGGATGATATGTAAGATCAAGATCAATAATGTATAGAACTCTCTCATGAGCTAATAGATCAGGCAATTATTCTGACCAATTATTTGCAAGATTTGTAGTTTAAAAGAAAAAAAAAAAGCAATATGAATGCTATCGTACACTTCAGAATTCACGAAACAGAGAAACATATTTAAGCAGAAAACAAGATGCACTTCCATTGAATCAATATTTGTAAGCATTTGTTCAGAAGAATCCTAATCAGCCCCAGTTGATCAAAACTGGTACACTATATGAAAAGTGAAATGCTACATGTAATATAACATTTTTTTACAATGCAACTCTGAGCTTTAAGTGCGCTCTAATAATAAAACCATAATAAAATTATATTTTCCTTTGAATTTTTAAATCTGAGTTGACTGGCAAGACTTTCTTAGTTACCATATCTAAGCATACAAAATTAACAATGATTTTGAAGTCATTGAGCTAAATATCTAAGCCACCTTGTAAAATACTAAGTATTGCACTTTTCTTTCCACAAAATTCTCAGTTATGTAATGCTTTGAGTTTGCATATACTTTTTTTTAAAATCAAAACACTGCTCACATAATCTAAGTATGTGCATAAATTGATGCTGACTTGGAGCCTCACAACAGAATTGAAGGATACTTGCCCTCTACAATAACACCAGATCTTTCAACCTACAAGAGATCCAAGGCACATCTGCAGCATCAGGTGTATCTCTGACCATTCCAAAAGTGGGAACAAATAGTCATTTTGTTAACACAGTTAGTTTTGGATTATATTATGCTAAGCAGGATACAAATCATTTGTGCATTCAGAAGTAGTAGCGTAACAATGTCTTGTGTTGTTCTCCAGAGGATAACAGGTACTTTCAAGCAGTCCTCTAAAAAGTCTAGGTAACTTCTTTATTCTGCTGATGCTATCAAATGCAAAAAATGAGCTTCCTTTCACTTGAGTTAAAAGAACTTTCATTTCTATTTCTTTATTTGTGATAATCTGAAAGGCAATCTCCTATATGAACTAAAGATATTAAAATTAAATTTTTACTGAAGAATATAGACAGCAGAGTCACCATATACCTTAAAGACAAGTTTTGGATAGTGGAAAGTTCTACAGAGTACAAGTGATGAGGATTTCTATACATATATAAGCTTTTTGGATTTTTTTTTTTTTTTCATTTCATAGGAGAGCCAAATTTAGGTCTGGCTTAGGAAATATTCATATCAGTCATAGCTAACCAGCTGATCAGTAAGAGAATCCCAAATGGAACAGTGAATGAGAGTTCACACATTAGGTTTTTGCACACTATGCAGAAACAAGAATAATGCCTCTGACTGAGGTTCTTCGTATGCCTTCTCCTACACTTTTCTTCGTAATGCCACACATGTGGCATTGAGACTGAAATCAGCTCCAGGACTCTAAATTGCTGCTTTGGATGATGGAAAACACTGGAAAAAAAGAAAGTGATTTCTTGAGCCTAAAGGGGTATTTTGGTTTTCCTTGTCTAATCAAATTTCCTGGCTTCTTAGCCCACATTAGCTGCTGTTTTTTTGCTCCAAAAGGTTGCAAGAATATTAACAAGAGGCCAGGAATGTATAGCAAAAACTCTTTGTAAAAGAAATAAATTATTTTACATAGTTTGAGGAACACACGGTTCCTCAATACAGCCCATATGCATGGTGATTATTTATAGGCATACAAATTATATTCAAAAAAGAGCCAGATGGCTTTAGCAACACATCTGCTGTCTTCAAGGCAGATCTTCAGAAGTAAACTTGGGACAGTAAATCCTATTATAGAGTAGTCAAGAACCAGTAGGACTTCATTCTGCTTTGTAGTCTGTAAGAGTTGCATCTTCCTACACATAAGTTGAATTTAACCTGAAGTCAACACCAAAGACAGGCTGCAATATTCTGCATTTTAACAGGGTTGTCATGCTGTTACTAACTAAATCTAAGGCTAGGAAGGTAGATCATTGCAAAGGCAAAAGCCAAGTCAAACCAAACCTCACACATGCTAAGCTAAGCAGTTACATAAATCTTCTTGGAGGAAAAGGTTCATATTTAGAGATAATATTCAGAAATGATTGAAAGATGCCTTACACACGGAGATCAGAACTGCAAAGAAGAGGTTCCATGGTATATGGATTTACATTATTGAGGCAGACAGGAGGGAGGAAATTAACTATTACCTATTGAAGTTATATGTATGTAAAATATGCATTTGAAAGTATCTTTTACTGAGAAGAGAAATTGGAAAAGAGCTACTCTGAGTAGTACTAATGCTTTTTTTTTTAATTTATAGCCAGCTTTTCAGAAATTACTGTGGGAACAGCTCCTCTTTCTCCCTCCCCTTAATCTCCTTGCTACAAAAACTAATTAATAATAATTACTAATAATTATTATTAATAATAAAAATCTGATCATGTTCCTGCTAGAATGGATTCACTCTTCAGAGTGCAGCTTTGCCCACTTTGAGATGGTATGTTCTTTTTCTGAAAGAGTAGATAAATCTGGACGCTTGTTCTGCGGCGAACATGAGGAAGTCCCAGCACTGTTGGTTTCAAACCCCATAATTGCTGGAAGGACAGCCAGTCTCTTTGTTCTCTGAGGCTACCTGTATTCTCCACCGAGAGTTTAAAGGGCAGAAAAGAGCAGTGGAAGTTGTGCAAAGCATTACAACACTTGTTAGGCAACATTCAACTGTATCAGCATCTCTCTTCCTGGATAGACACCTACAGCATCACCCTGTTTTACTTCCCAGCCAGCTAACATTCTTTGAAGCCACAAAGGTGTTTGGGATGAAATACAGAGCAGAACCATTCTGCTTCTTCATACAAGGCATATCAAGCCTCCAGAAAGCATGGCAGTTCTTTAGGTAACCTCTTGTAGTGCTATTTCTTTTAATTACCTCAAAAAAATTGTCAGGAGTAACTTCATTTAAGCAAGACTCAAAAGACTGATGAGTGTACATGCCTAAATATTCTGTATGAAACAGAATAAGTTCAACTCTTGGAAAGTTAACTCTCTTGTAAGAAATAAATGAACTGCAAGTGAAATTCTAATTAGAAGGGTAAACGTTGAAGTATATACAGATACATTTCCAAATTTTGAAGGTGTCCTGAAATCTGAAAATTCCAAATATCAATTCTTTCTCCTACCTCTGTTAGCTAAGATACTACAGCCAATATTAATGGATACTCTGTTCCTTTAAATTTTCAAAAGCTTCTGGAGTGATTTGGAGTAAGTCCTTTTGCACTGTATCAAAATAAAAAAATAACCTCTTTTTCCTTATGTCCCTTAAATTTGTTAGGCTAATTTCATTTTCCCAAATAAGCTATTAAGAATTTGCTATGAGAGGGAGTAAATTTGACCCCTTTGAAATGCTAATTGAATTCCTTATCTGCAAAACCAATATTTGTATTGCAGAGCTCAACAATGGAGAAAAAAAGCCCATAAGCCTGATGAAAAGATAAAATGCATTTATTTAACTAAATCATTAAAATTAAACAGTGCTTATTCTAGGTTCTTATTTCAATTCACATAAGATAAGGAAAAAAGAAAAAGAACAAACAGAAAAACCAAACATATGCTAGAGATCACAAGTTCCCACAAAAATTCCACAGCAATGCCCTTTCAGTTTAACCAAATCATAGTAAAACTTAGATATTCAACTCTTTTATGGTTGTTATTCTCAACCATAATATTACATGTACAACTTGGACTATTCCAAATGAGCTACTCTGGAAGAAACTTTCTCTTTAAACAGTGCTTTCTATTAGCCTTTAACATGAAAATGCTTTATCACACATATGCACACAGTAATTTACACTTCTTGCTGCTCCTGGGAAGGAGAAGGACATTATGGTGTCATAGATAATAGGATTTTTAAAGCAAACAGAAGTTTCAGAACCACTGGGATGTTGTGTCAAACCTGCTTCACTGTAGACTGAGTTAAGGGAACTGCTATACTGCCATTTGTTTCTACTACAGCCTGGGCTGCGCAGTTATAATCAGGGAAGGGAATAACTTTGGTTAAATATTTGACTGCATTTCCCTTTGGAGAACATGGAAACATACCAGAAATACTGATTCTTCAGAACAGAGAAATGTCTGTAGTTTCTGTATCTGCCTCATTAACTGCATGTGCAAGGTTCCTTCACTCTCTCAGAGAGAAGTTTCTGCAGGGTTAATGCTTCTCTTTTAACATGTAAGATTAGGTCTTCGTAGTGTTGGCTTCTTCCACCAACCGTAAAAGCAAAGATCAGAATACTGGGATTAGTTTGTTTTAAATCAATAAAAGCACATGCCAGCATTGCATCTTTATAAAGCTATTAGTGACAGTTATCAGTGCATTCCCTATGCTTCTTAATATAACTACTATAATAAATCATACACGTTCAGTCATTCCTTCACTTCCTTGTAACTGTATGTGGAAGAAGAATACTAGCATTGGAATTGATTTCATCTCCAGTGAAAACTTCTGTTTTGAAATTGCCCACCATAGACAAATTCCTTTTTGTATTAAACTAATGTTACATGAATTCTAGGGGACAATTTAGAAAATGAGTTCTGTTTAATATGTGTGTGATAAACTCCAAATAATGTATGTAAAAAGTAAAAGCAATATGCTTATACATGTTACAACTAGAAAAAAAAATATATTTCTTCAGAAAATTATTGTATTGTCTTTGGATGACATAATGCATATTTGGGAAAGAAATGAAGATGACTTAGATACTTCTACAATTTTCCGTTCAAAAAATATCTAATAGATTATGTGAGAATTTTTTTTTTTTTTTGGTGAAAATTGTTTACTAAATAAAAGTCAGTGGAAAATCTTGCTGTTAAAGCCACCTTTTTCTCTGCTTCATGCTCAAAACTACATGCACATGCACACATGAAAATGAAGAATGGATTAGATATAGATGAGCATTCTGACCTAGAGGATTGACTGAATATAAATTAATTTTAGGTACAGTGAGATGGTGTCATCCAGGACCAGGCTTAAATTCTAAATATGCAGGCAAATGTGAACTGAGTAATTATTAGTGCCCAAATAATGATATAATATGGATTGGGAAAATATATACGTTGGGTTCTCTGTAATCAAATTGTAGAAGCGTAATTGTAGGTCATATTTAAGTCAGTTTTAAAGATAATAAGGTCTCATACAGATAGGGGAGATTTTGAGGGAAGATGTACAATTGTTACAAAATTTTAGAAGTGTTAGTACAAAAGACCCTTGAAATTAAAATTAACACTGATACCTCACTACTTAAGTTGTCTTGAAACCTTGTGATTTATATCATCGGTCTGGTTACAGAAAAATGAATAGACCTATGTAAATAGTCACGTTAAAGTTGAAATCCTTGACAAATTTGGGATATTTCAATTTCAAACACAAAATCTAATCAGTAGCAATTGCTGAGAAGGCCCCCAAAAGAGCGTTATTTTATTCTGAAACAAGTTTTTACTAAGAGCCTCTGAGCTTCAGAAAGAGCTCCATCTCAGAAGAAGGATCTCAACTCAAGTGCTAAGCGGATTCATGTCTCCAGGTGAAATTTAAGGTTTTGCAAACGTGGTTATTTCCAGAGTACTCAAAGAATTGGCATGAACCCCTGCTAGACAAAACCACAGAAGAGTAACTCCACTTGACTTCAGGTCAAGTCAAACAGGATCAAGTACAATATTTTGGATGTTTGTGAAGCTGAATATGATGAGTCACAAATGTAAGAGAGTTGGTGGAGGAAAAGAGACTGAAAGGCAGGAGAAGGAGCTTTTAGGGTCCTCTTAGAGATAACACTTAACTCCTAAGGATGTTTTCTTACTTCTTGCTGAATACCTACCAGTATGGAAAAAAATTCTTTGCACATGTGGACAAATATATTTTTCATGTATTAATTTTGCTTAATTTCTGGAATATATTTGATCTTTCACCCTCCCAAATAATTATCTATGGATGTGTAATAAACACACTGTGGTGAAATCTGTGGTGTTTTAATGTATTAAAATTTATGAAATACTGCATGTTTTGCCAAAAAAGATTTTAATAATGAAAAAAACCCACAAGATTAAAACAGATATCACACAACTGCTACTGTGAAATCTAATTTCACAACCATATAAAATCCAATTAAATAATTCCAGAAGGGATAATATTACACTCAAAGAACTCAAACTGGAAAGCAAGAATAATAATAGCAACCATAGTTTGCCATCCCCAAAGATGGAGCAAGGGTGAGTAGTAACTGTTCAGTGATAATAAACTGTAGTTAAACTCATTTATAATACAGATCTCTACTGAATAGAAGCTATCATGCATAATAAGTTTACTGTCCCTTCATAAATTCATAAGGCTGGCATAGTGTTGCAAGAATTCCATGCTTTTTTTCAGTTGTCTTTAAAATGAATTCATCTAATAATGAGCATTAGAAAATCTATTGATTTTAAGAAGTTTTGGAGAATATCTAAGGTGAGATGAAGAAAAAGTAATTGATTTGGTTCTTGGGGAAGAAACAAAGGATTTCAATAAAACAGGTAAAATGTTGGTCTCAGAAAAAGGAAAAGTCATACTCAAAACTAGTACTAAAGTTAAACAAAATCTCTGTAACTTTTTAATTCCAAACTGATGGAACAGGAAGATTGAATACCTCATTATCTACGATTCTATATCCCCATTCATTACAGGGGAGTTGGTCTAGGTGACCTCAAAAAGGTCCCTTCCAATTCAAATGATTTTCTGACTTCTTGCTTCTTAATGCTAGTCTATTTCTAATTACTATAAATTGAAAATAATTTAATCTATTTCAAGTAATCACACTATAGTTTTTCTCCAAGTCAGGTTATACATAATCTAGCATATTTTAGCACTGGCACTATCTTCATTTCAGCTGAGACAGAATTGTTTTCTTCAGACTGGATAGTGTAATGCTATGTTTTTAGTTCTGGGAGAAAAACAATAATAACCCTAATGTTTATAGTTGCTACTAAGTAGTGCTGTATAGAGCAAAGGCCATTCTCAGTGAAGGGCCCAAGGAACTGGATGGGAACAGAACTAGGACAGCTGACAAAGCAGCCATAGGGATATTCCATACTATATGACATCAAGCAGAAAGAGTTTTGAAGGGGGTGGAAATTCAACTCTCTCTCTTCCACTCACTGAGGGGCTAGCTAAGAAGTAAGCAACTGCTAGTTGATATATGCATTGATCTCAATGCATATATCACTGCTTGATATATGCATTCATATACATTTTATATACGTGCATATATATATATATATTCATAACTAATTTCCTTTTTTCTATCTTAGTAAATATATTTTTTTAATCTCAATCCCTAAGTTCCACTTTTTTCCCCACTGATTCTCTCCCTCACCCCACTAGAAAGGTGAGGGGATCTAGCTTAACCACCTGCTGGTTTAAACCACAACACAAGCTGATGAGGAATCCTCATTCCTCAAAGAGGAATGGCTAGCATCATCATCACTAGATGGGAACAGAGATTTGTATCTTGATTTCAAAGAGGAAGAAATATTTCTATATCTCCACTGACAAGAGAAGTCTTAACATTGTATGCTTTTCAAATAAAAGACTTTCAGGGCAATGATCGTACAAAGGACCAAATCAAAACAAATCAAAAAAGAAGGCAAAAAAAATATTCTGCTTCTTGCTGAAGAAAAAAAGAAAAAAAAATTTTTTTTTGTAATCTCATTCACTAAGAAAACTCATTAATTTATAATTTAATTGCACCCAGCTGAAGTAGTAAATATAATGATAGATTTTTACTTACGGATCATTACCTGCGTGGTTAAATGATTACAAAAAAAAGATATGAAAACTGTGGTGGCATTTAGCATTTAAATACTGACTTTCTTTGCACCTCTAATGCCATTAGAGTGGAAAAAGCTGATGCAGATTGTTTTTTGGCTTGTAACATGGCACTGTTAAAGCAATATTTGCAGATCTTTCCCAGACTCAGTTCTACAATGTGAGTATATAATAAATATGCTTTTCAGCAGGATTTATTACCCACTCATATTTTCTCTTTTGGTTTTGCTCAACACATTGTAAAATTCTTCTGCAAGAGAAGTGGTAGGTTATTTTGACAGCAAAGGACAAAATATAATGCTGGATATGAAGAAGGACAATAATATATACTAATACATATGTAAGTATGTATAAAGGAGGTACTGCCGATATTGGAAGATCTCTTGCTCTCTATCGTCACTGACTTAATTGAAAGCTTATCAGAATAAAACTAAATTAATAGTTGAACACTTTTTATTCACCTATTAAAGGTACATAGTCACAAAATAGCCATGGCTTTATGTGACAGAAAGTATAGAAATTCAAAATAGATTTTAAAAAAAGCAACAAAAAAGTTTAAAAAGTATACTTTTTCCCTTCCATCCCTTAATTTATACACAAGAAGATAGCTGAGGTAAATAAACCTTCACATTTGTCTTTGAATGGGAAGTTTCCTTTTATTCATGCTATCTTCAATAGCAAAATATCCTCAATAGCTGCTTCCATAGCAGCTTTTAGAGGTGACTGATTCTCAATGTCTTCACTGAAACTGGTGTGGGAATATACACTCCATGAGACACAATGCTGCTAAGAAGCATTCTGAGGGTGTTATGTGTGCATCACAGTAACAGCTACAAGTTAAGAAATGCAGCCCTGATAAGCCTGTAATAATGATCATAATAAAATGCATTTAATACGAAGGCCCTGGTAATTTTGCAGAAAATGTATATGTATTAAAATAGAGAAAATGGTGCCTTTCAACAGGAAAAAAAATGTGACTGTTCAGTGCACCAGAACCTTGAAGAGGTCAAAACTGAAAAATTGGCAACCTGGGCTTGAATATTCTAAATACTTTGAATTCAGAAGGAGCAAAGCTGTGGGAAAATGGAGGCAGAAATTAGCTAATTTTTTTTTTTTTTTTTAAGTATTTATTCCATTTTATAATCAATTCTACATATTCAATTCTTCTAAACACCCTTTCTGGGATATGACTACTAAAAGAATATAAATGTAATTAAAAATTAACTTATCTTCTAAGAGACAGTCCCTACAGTTTTTATCTACTTCTAACACTAGCTGTAAGAGTTCACTGACAGTAAACTGTACCATGCAATTCATATGAACTCAACACCGACAGAATTATACAGTTTCCCCAGATACAAAACTGTGTATTTATTTATTCTGAAAGCAGATAGGGTCAACTTGTGGAACAATCTTATCTGCCCTTGAGAAGTTTCACAACAAGAACATCAAAGTTGGTTTGTGATGAGTTGTCCAGAGTTATCCAGAGTTATTTGAGCAGACACTTCAAGAGTCAATGATAATTTTGTGATTGTCTTTGGGAAAAGAGTACCTGTTAGATCTGCAGCAGCACTAAACTGACTGTCTGCTACAAACAAGTCCTCCATTACTCTGTTTTCAACTTCTTTTCCTAGTATTGTTTGGAAAGATCTCATAGAGATTTTACAGTGCCATAAACTACTTCATCTCATTCATACCTGGTATACTCAGTCCAGGGAAAGGCTATACCTGTCAATATTACATGATTTAAAATCAAATGAAGGTAAGTAGTTTCTTCCTTTCTTAACCTGCTATTATATTTTCTTAGATTCTCTTCCGTTGTTCTGACATCTGCTCCTTCATAAAAGTAATTTAGCACAAGTACATGGATCAAATAAAGGAAAAAAGAACAAGTTGTGATGTACTGGTTCTTGTTTTGTTTGTTCTTGACAATATTTGTTATACATCATCCATTAATAGCAACTATTTCTGCCCTGAATCCTTCTTTCCTTGTTTCAAACTCTTAGCATATTTTTCATTTATTGTCTTCTATTAGTTGTTGTTTGTTTTTTTTTTAATTCCCATGTGTTGCCATTAATGTACCCAATTAAAACAAAAGAAATTAGTTGGAGCAAAATTTATTTTCTTGCTGCTGTATCACATTCCACCATCAAAGTAGTATGAAGTAGCTTATGTTCCCTCAGCCTTGTCAACGCTCTTGGGGTGAGATAGAAGGTTAAAGGGAGGTGACAAGGTTAAATGATTTGAATAACACCCAAAACAAGGCTTAATATCATTATGAGTCTACCTCAGCTTTCTAATAACATAGGTAACGAAGGAGAACTGGAAGCTTCCCACACCACTAGCTCATGCAGAAATGATTTGTTTCTCTTTATACCCTTGCTAAAATAGGCATCTATATATTTCTTTTAAGAATGTTGTCATGGCCCACTAAATTACCGTTGGGCAGCACTATCAGTGGTGCTCCACTTTGCCCCTTTATTTCTTTCTATGACATTACTCTGCACAAGGGTTACTAGAAAGACAGATGAAGCAGGAGTAGATGGGTCTCTAAGGAGTGATATATTGCAGATACATAATAGAAAAAAGTGAGGATGGTGTTGTGAAATGAATTTTCATTTCTTTTTCCTCATTTCCAGGAGAAATTTTAGACATTGGAAATCCATTGTGCCATGGTTATCAGGTTTAGCTTTCCTTAGTCTCCAACTTCTTTTCATGGAACTTTATTCCTAATGGTCCTATACTTTTTCCTCCTCCTTTTTTTTTTTTTTTTTTTTTTTTTTTTTCTTTTTCAAAACACCAAAGAAAAGTTTTCAGTGGATTAGAGAACTCCTGATGAATTCTTTCATCATCCTTTATATTGAGCAGTATTTTAATTGAAATTAAAGTCCTATAATGAATATGTCAAAGATTGACCAAGAACACAGTTTCTGAATGTTTCATTTAGACTAGCAATAAAAACAATTGCTCTAGCAGTAAGGATGTTGAAGGAATGTTGGATAATTTTTGGAAAGTTGGTGTTAAGTTTCTCAAATGAAGTTGCTTATGTCCCGAAGGATTTTTAATAGTTCCTCAGAGTCACTATGGCCCATCACCCCTATGAGTATTAAGGGACTCCTGTATTCATGAACAGATAGTTTGACTGCCACACTTGCACAGTAAATCCACATCCTTAAAGCTCTCATTAAATCTGTTCATTTGTTAAGTGAAATTAACTGTGTGTTTCTTAAGAAAAGTAGTTATTTGCTTCCTCCTTCTATAGATCCCATTATTTACCAGTGTCATTGTATAGATGAGGATAGATTTCCACAGTCATGTTGAAAAACACATCCTATTATTGACAACTGGAAATACTAGTTTTTAACTTTTTCAGATCACTTGTATCACTACTAAGCATCAAATGAAGAAATTTGTATAGATGGATACACGTTCCATTTTGGCCTAGCAGACACATAGAAAGCTTTACAAATTACTGACTTTGTTGTTGGACACATCAGTTTGTGGACAGACTTGTCCAACTGATTTATTAAACTTTGTGCTAGATTAATTTGTTTCAATTGTGAGAGCATAATCAATCCATTTTGTCCATGGCAATTAAATTAAAACCTCTAAAAACCTGTGGAAACCTGTGTGATTCAAGTCATCACCATACAATCACCACAGGTAAGAAGACTGGTCAAAATCATTATTTGAGAGTAACTAAACAATTACTTCAGAAATATCACTAAATTTGTGTTTCTGCAAGAAAAATACTGATTTTAAACTTGCTTTGACAGTTAATAACAAATTACGTATCTTTTCAGCTTTGTTTAAATCTGAACTCAACATAAATATGATTAAAATGGCAGTAATAAGATATTCTTTGCTTTATAAAGTAAGTGTTTTCAAGAAAACATTTGCACAAATACTTTTTATTAACATGGTATAAGCTTGCATAACATGCAATATCAATGAAATGAACTTCAAATTTTCACTGCTTGGGGAACACCGTTCACCTTCCAGAATCAAGTCCCTACGCAGCATGTACAACTGTTTCATGTCAGTTTTGTGGGAGGAAGTTAATTTGACTGCATGAATAAAATAACTTACTTTCTTAATTAGACATTCTAATCAGAGATCCATTAGCTAATCAGAGCTAATCAGTCTTTCATCTAGACTGTAAATAGGCAACTTAGAATAAGATGGTCAGGACTCACAGGCTTGCATGCATAATAGGAAGTTGTGATATGTGAAGTTTTCTCATTGAAAAAAGGCCCTAAAAGATTCTCAAAATGTTGATGGAGAAGGCTGAGCAAACAAACAAAAAAAAAAGAAAAAAAAAAAAAAAAAACAACCCACAGCAATAAGTCATTCTTTACCACCAAATGCTCATTACAAAAATTTCTGCAATGAGTAGATATGAAAATTGGTGCTCCTTTTCCAGTAACACCTGGCTACCTAAAAGCCTTAGAATTCGATCTTATCTAGCGAGTAGGGCAGTCACATTATGCTGGTATTTACATTTACTCTGTGTTTTTCAAAGCTTCAACCCTAACTGAATCTCTGCAAAAGACAATTAAGCATTCACATTATGCTTTTTAAAGATTGGTGCATTTTAATTAGATTCTCAGATTTGTATGTAGGTAATTGTTAATGTTTGGAAAAAGAGTAAAATCAAAGAAAAAATAGGCTAATGAGAAAATAATGCTAATTCACTCTATGACTTGCTAGACTAAATATTTGCAACTATTTAAGCATCAAGCTGAAGTTGTACAAAGTACAACTGTACCCTTTTGAGCATGACTTTTATCCTTAAGCTCGCTACTGGAAAGAAAGATGCACTATAATTGCAGTCACACGGTGCAGAAATAATTAAGTATTAACTTATTCCACACAATAGTTTTTATATGTTTCACACAGAACAACTGTGGTAATAACTGTATTATCCAGCCAACTACTGTGTTTTCCCTTTCTCTGATACCTTAGGCTATCTAGGAATTTTCAAAGTTGCATAAGAATTAGTTGATTAAACATATGTATGTAAATATCTACTGTGACTGTTTCAATACACTTACAAATTGTCCTGAAAATTAGGTTTTAAAATTCACTTCTTTCTCCTCCCCCCTTATATAATTGATCTTTTACTTTTAAAATTGATATCAGTTCAAACTAAGAAGAAAATCTGTCTATAAATAAATTCCTAGTAAACAAGAAGTTCTTTCAAAGGAGAGGAAGGAAAGGAAAAAGCAGATAAATCTTTTCCTCAGCATTGGTCAAACTGAACAAAGCTACAGTTTCATCCATTTAGCAGTCCTATTTGGGGTCAAAAGTAAGCCTACCATTCAGAAGGAACAATTTTATTTCCCCCCAACCTTAAAGTATAGTTGCATCAGAAAAGATGCTTGCTTTCAATATTAAGTTACTATTTGCATACTAAAATAGATCTAGCTACTTCAAGAAGATGCCATATGGTCTGTGCATTTGTACAGTGTCAATTTGTTAAATACATTTTTCTGACTTCAATGTATGCCAAGAAGTTAGACAGAGTGGTTTAACAACTGTTGTTTAAAGCCATCACAGAGGCTCTGATTCACTATACAAATTTAATGGGAAAAAATGGAGCTCACAGAGAGGTTAAAATGAAGGAGAAATGTCATAGTATACAATCCTCATTAGACAGACCCCTGACATTGATAGTAAATTGACTTGTAAGACTGATTAGGAAATAAGTAGTCCTCCTGCTATCGTACACTGCACAGCACATATATACTACCATTAAAATCAAACTGCCTGTTTGTCCATCCAGATCATCTGCACTTTCACCTTCAAAATGAGAATGACAACTTTGATCATCTTAAGGTCTATCAATTTTCTTCGTTCTATTTTTTACTTTGATTTTATCTAAGATTCTTTCTTATATTTTCCTGAAATGTGAAGCAATATATTGTCACACATTTCAACAATGAATAGGAAAAAAGGTCCCAATTTCTATGTACTCAAATAGACTTAGAAAATTCATATGGGTAGTGGCACAGAAGTAATATACATTTGATAAGCTATAGTATTTCCATCCCCAAAACACATGAAATAAGAGTATATAGAGAAGAAAAATAAAACTAATCAATGGATCTCACACACAAATTCCTCTTCCAGCACTTCTTTCCAGTGATCATGATTTTATCTGTGAATTTCTCTAACCCTTCTCAGATCAGATGACAGCAGTAAATAAGTGCGCAAGAGCAGTACCCACAAGAGGAGAACCCTTTTGATCCTAAGAGATAATCAAACATAGATCAGGTAAAAAGGATATAGAAGATGGAGAACACTAAATACTTCACACCCATTATCTATTGTTCTTCCACTTGCTAATGGCTGGGGAATATACAGTTCTCTAATGGTTATGGACCCAGTCAATCTAATATGTTTACTTAATCCTCTTTGTACTAGGGTATTGCTTTATAACACAGGAGGAGATGAAAGGAGACTTAGAAAGAGCTTGAGTTTGTTACAGCTCATTACTTAGAAAGACTGCATGCTTCTATCACAGCACCTTATGACACCAGATGCTATATTGCCTCCCCAATAAGCACTAAATCAATAAAGCTTACTGGATTTGGCCTGTTCCACCTTGAGGATCATATGAGATCCATGCTTCCTAAGATGCAATCCCCAGAAAAAAAAATATAAATAAATAACCAGAGATGTATGAATAAGATGCAGAAATTCCTTGGCAGTGAGGACAACTGTGAGCTCCACTTGTATTTATGATTCCAAATACACAAAACCCTTGGCATATTCATGCTTCAGAAAGACTCCCCCAGGCTCAGAGGAGTGCCATTTTACAATCAATTTCATGGCTGGAATCTCAATACGTATAATTTAAACAAAATAAATTGAATTGATGGGTCATCAGGTCACTTGGAAAGAATACTTTTCCTACAATCAGTCCAGTCTGTTCTTTTTTCCTGTAATAATCTTCACCCTATAAAGCAGGGGAGTCAGACAAAGTCATCATTTATGCTTGCATTTTATTATATACAGTCCCAAGTTAACAATGAATTCATAGGTTATCATAATAAAATATTACAGTGGTGTCTGGGTGTGCTGCTGCAGTTAAGTGTATTATCTTTTTTATTCCCTGTTCCTGCTTCAATATAAGCTAAATATAAAAATGTGTTCTAGGTGAGAAGTTAGCAAACTAAACCTAAGCACAATATTTTATTTTGGGCAGCATTATAAAATATGTCTTTTCGTGTATCTTCAAAAACTTTGTGCATATATGAAATTATGTGGATAAGTAACTTTTTTTAGAGTTTCTTTTTTTAAATTTCCCCCTCCCCCCTCCCCCCCCAAAAAAAGCCTTTATGTCATATTATTTTTGAAAGACTGTTTTTCTTTTGAAAACAAACTGGAAATGAGATTAAACTATGATAACCAGCTTCAAAAGAAAAACAAGCCTAGGCAGACAGAGGAGATAAAGGATGTTTTAACAAAATTCTATCCAAGATACCCATTTATCTAAATTCATTGCCTTCAGACTCCATACAAAAGCTTAGTGATTAAAATTTTTTTTTATATATCCAAGTCTTTTGAAACCCTACTCAAAGATGAAAGAGGTTATTCCAAAGAAAAGCTCAAGATTACAAAACAGATTGACTAATTCTTTGTACATTAGTATGTAGCATTTTCTTAACATTCATGTCATGGCTCTCTAATTCCACAAGACACCTTCTTGTGCTTTACGCTGGTTTAATTCCAGTTATTCTATGACATTTTAGCAACAATATTTTGAAGCTTGCTTCCTTCAGCTTTAAAAGAAATACCATGTCTGAGACATTTTTAAGAAATCAGTTTTTAGAAGAAGGTCATACTTGTGTCATATGTAATCTAACTAATTAGATCCTTGCAAAAAAACAAAAACAAAAAACAAAACCACCCACAAACAATTAATGAAATAATACATCTCTGTGTTTCTAACAAGTACATATCTTGATATATCTAATAATTAAACATCAAGTAATAAATGAATATTACTCTTTTTAGTTTGATATGAATATAGGCTTATCCTGTTGTACGGCAATTGTTTCTTGTTACTTCCCACAATATTTTTCTTAATTCCTAACCATGTTAACCAAAAAAAGATAAATCTTTCTGTTTTCCAAATTCATAGGATAAGCCAGAATAGATTGAATCCCAGATCCAAAACATTTGCAACGACTATTCAATTTGAGTTTCTTCAGACCTGAAAATTTTCCCCAATAGCAAGTTCAGTTCTTGTCTTCCACAAAGCAGATCAGCAAAATGGTATATTTTTTTAGACTAACCATCAATACAAGTTTAAGAACTACGTAGGTCACTGAAAATTAATGTCTCCTATTTATTTACATACTGAAACTGTAACAGAGCACAATAACAGTAGATGATAGAGAAAATTCTCAGCTACAAAACTCCAACTTTTCAACATCATCACCACCATTAGCTATGAATTTTTGCCAGCAATGAACCTGCATGCCACACCCAAAAATCTGCACGAAGAGGTGACCCACTGTTGCTGTTGCCACTGCTGATATAAGCCAGCCACCACCTCACTGTGCTCACATCCACTGTTTGGTGCCCAACAGCATTCAGCAATTGGATGTGAATTTCAGTGGGTGCAATTTTTTTCCCTGCATGAAGGAATTCACTGACGCACCTTTGCTTCATCCACACTTCCATGTCAAATGCCATTTTTCCAGACTACCCCTCTGCTGCCATCTCTCACACAGCAATAAAATGTAATGGAATACTGGTGGGAAGGTTCAACCTCTACTGCCATACCACCAACATCTGCCTCTGATGACTTGGAACAAAAAAATAAAAGTTGAAGATATTATTTTCAAAGCAGCCCTCGTACATAGACAAACATTTCAGATAAATCAATACCATTTATCAGAATCTAAACCCAAATCCATCCACTGTTATGAATGACATTTTGTTTGCATATACAGTGCAGAATAAACGTGGTTAGAACAAGGTTAAAAACTAATATCATAGAAATAATGCTGATTAGGGGCTTTCTAGGCTTTCCCGAATTAATTATGTCTTTAAAAGAATATAAACAAAACTAAAAGCAATTTAGTTTTCAAAAGTGTTCAGAACCTAAGAAGTGGTGTGTAACAGCAGATTTGGACACTGCTACTCATCAAATAATGACTGAAAATAACAGTGAAATCAGCACTGGCAGGAACCAAGAGAACAGTTTAAAATACACATTTTTATAACCTTCTGTAATATTGCTATTTTAATTATTTAATAAGAATTCAAAGTGGGAGGTTAATAAAATGTATCAGTAGGTGTTCCTATCAATGAGCAGAACTGTGAAGCCTGCATGATGGTCTATTGATAAACCAAGAAGACTGAATTTTTTCATTAAATTGAAAGAAGAAATGTATGTATTTCAATGCAAGACACTTATATACAGTAGGCTAATTTCAAGGGTGAACACAGCTGGAGTGAAAACATTACAAGCGAGAACTAATTTTCTGCAGAATCCTGTGGTGTAAAGAGATCCAAAAGTTAAATCAATCTGTTTTCATAGTAGAAAAGAGGTGCCCGTCCAGTCTTGACAGGAGAAATGAATTAGATGACTAAGTATAAAACTGCAATGTATCATCCAAATTTAGTTTGAACTGCATCATGACTTCTATCAAGTAACTGAAAAGCTATCACATCAGAACAGCCTTTTTATACCTGAATTAAGAAGATTTAGGCAATCTTGGAAGTTCTGGATATACAAAAATAAAGCATCACAGAGATCAGCAAGAGAGTAAAACCCAGAACACCCTGATCTTGATTTAAGGTTCTTCTTGCTTCCATGGAGGTGAAGAGTAAGATCATTCCTGCTCACTGCTCAAGGAGATTACTGCTCTCCACACTATCAAGTCAGCTGCTCACTCAAGAACTCTGAGATGCCTCAGCCTTTCTAAGCCAATACTAACAAAACCTTCTTATCCTATCTAGTCTACCTTAAGAACCTAAGGAGACAGAAACATGCATAGCTGAGAAGGTCCGCTGAAGGGAACAACAATGTGATTTTGGAAGAAGTGAAGGTATTGTCATTTCGGTCAGCTTAGGCAGAAGGAAAAAGAACTTGCAAAATGGCTTATACCAGAAATGCATTTAAGCTGATGGTGTAGACATTAAAATTCTGCTTTATTTGAAAGAAAAAAAAACAACACAATTTTAAGAAGTCAGATTTACACTGGGACTTGAGTACTTTCTGAAGTAGTTCTAACTGAACAACTGGACTTGAAACTGTGAGAGAAAGTGACAAATCTTCAGGTAATACCTTTTTAAAAAGAAAAAAAAAAAAATTGCTTAGATTTCCATTTGGCTTTACCCATCATCTTTTCTGGAAGCTAAACATGTTGAGGATTACTAGAATTAGAGTTCTTAATATTAAGACAGACAACATGCACGACTTTCATAAAAAGGGAATTCATTTTGCAATCCATTTTGCTTTCACTTTTTCGTACATGGAGAAACAAGTCTATCACTGATGGAATTTCTTGCAGCTGTGATGTACATCAGGATTGTACATAATAGTTTTAATTCACTACATATTCAGTGACCAAATACATGTCAGAATAAAATTTAAGATGCCCATTAAATGCATTCATTCTTGCACAGAGCAACACGCATAAATTATTTTTGCATTTGTATCTGTCTGCCTCACTACTTTCTCATGACAAATTCTCAACACAGAGCTGGGAAAGAAACACCAAAGTTGGAAAAAAACCTACAAGATCATCCAGTCCAAACATCCACCTATCACCAATAGCTCTCACTAAACCATGTCCCTCAACACAATGTCCAAACGTTTCTTGAACACCTCCAGGGTCAGTGACACTAACACCTCCCTGGGCAGCCCATTCTAGTGCCTGGCCACTCCTTCAGACAAGTAGTATTTCCTAACATCCAGCCTAAATCTCCCCTGGTGCAGCTTGAAGCCATTTCCTCTAGTCCTATCACCAATTACACGAGAAAAGAGGCCGATCCCCAACTCAGTACAACCTCCCTTCAGGTAGTTATAGAGAGCAATAAGATCTCCCCTGAGCCTCCTCTTCTCCAGACTGAACAATCCCAGCTTCCTCAGCCGCTCCTCACAAGCCCTGTGCTCCAGACCCCTCACCAGTTTTGTCACCCTTCTTTGAACCCATTCCAGTGCCTCAATGTCTTTCTTGCAGTGAGAGGCCCAAAACTGGATGCAGTACTTGAGATGTGGCCTCACCAGTGCTGAGTACAGGGAGACAATCACTTCCCTGTTTCTGCTGGCAGCACTGTTTCTGATGCAAGCCAGGATGCCATTGGCCTTCTTGGCCACCTGGGCACACTGCTGGCTCATGTTCAGCTGAGCGTCAATCAATACCCCCAGGTCCATTTCCTTTCATGTAGAATCATAGAATCATAGAATCACCAAGGTTGGAAAAGACCTAAAAGATCATCCAGTCCAACCGTTCACCCATTCCCAATAGCTCCCACTAAACCATGTCCCTGAACACAACATCCAGCCAGTGTTCAGTGTGTGGAGGAGCTCTAATGGTGGTTTCAGTGCTTTTATTTGAATAAACTTTCTATGTGATCTGGGTCACTGATTCAGACAGTATGGACTGCACTTCTTTCTGCAACTTGCATAGGTAGTGAGGACTGGATTATACCCATTTAAGATTGTAACGTTATACATAAAACCAGTGTCAATCTCTACATCTTTGAGTTCCACACATGTGCTCCATTTTATGATCGCTACCTTATATAAGAAGGTCATTCAAGATTACATTTTTTTTAAATAATTTCAAATTGGAAATAAAGTAGAATCGCAGTGTTCAGATTCAGGTAGATGGAAAGACAGCAATATAAAGAGTCACACTTTCACCCTTTAGCCCTTTTACATTATACTAATAACTCACCGTTAATACATGATTTGAAGGATGCTAAATTCTGATAGGAAACTAAGGAAAGCGTACTTTTTTCTCAGGACTCAAAGATAGTACTAACCAGCATGCTGACAGTTTTCATCATTTATGTCTGGAAATCTCAGTAGATAAGAAGTACAAACACTCAAGAAACAAAGCCAAAATTAGCAGTATGAGAAAGATCACAAGCATTTTTATGGTTCTCTCACACTTCTCGTTTCTCCAGGACTGTTATTGCTTGAGCCTGCAACTAAGAGTTAACATATAAGCCACGAAAAAGCTATATCAAAATATTGCATTAGGATGATATTTCAGATTGCTATACAGCTTTTCTAAAATGATTAAAGCTAATTCTAAGAAATCAGAGTAATAGCTGCTATTAAAAACTAAATCCAACTCTTGGGCTTCCTGGAAAGTTTGACATGACAGATATCTGCAAGACATTAATAAAACAGAATAAAAGTTAAGAGACCTTGGATCTGCTCCCAGCTGTGATATAAATTATTTGGATTATCTTTGGACAGGGTCTAAACTCATGTGTATTTGAGATGGACCTGCACTAATATCTATGAAACCACGCAGCGAAGGCAAAGCAGACATCTGACCACCTCACTGCAAAGGTAGATAAAGGCTAGTTCTTCATCTGTAAAAACAGGTAAAAGCACTTCTACATTACCCACCAAAGTTTCCAAAACATATGATTGCACATACATTCAAGTTCATGAATATACATATGGAAGTGAACGGAGCAGTAAGTCATTTAAAGAGCTCACCAACTTGCAGCAGCCTGCAAAGACAGCCAGATCTGGTATGAATCTGCACAGTTCAGTGCTGAAATGCAGTGTATAACTCAGTCCTCCTTGTCCACAGTTAAGTTGTCGACTACCCTTCACAGATGTCTCTAAGAGCACATGAATAAAGCAGATCGGTTTCCAACATAACACACAGATGTCTGCATTTTGTCCTCTACTGAAATAACTACTGTTTGCAAACCACACTCCTTTTTTTTTCTTACTTGGTAGTATTTACACAAGAGATAAAGAGCCAGACTGCTATTTTCAAGGAAGTCCTTTCCTAAATCAAGAAACTAACTCAATGAACAAATAAATAAAAACCCAACCACTTCCTGAAATGATTTTGTTTACTGTCTGATGAGAGTTGTCCTAAACTTCACAGCATTTTAACAGATGCATTGGCATTGGATTAGTTCCACCAAGCACTTCCTTCCAAGCAGGATCTCCTCCCATCTCCTGATAACGTTATTACTTGAGCGTGCAACTTTGTAATGTTATCTTTTGAGCCAAGACAACTTTACAGATGAAAGTTATTAAAAGTGGTTCTCTATTTTAATTAGAAATGCGACCTTGTCTCAACTTAAATATTAATTTTTAACCTTCAGAGAAAATTGAAATGCTAACAATTCTTGCAACAATTCTGTTCTTTGATGGTAGCGCCATTGAGCACTTGCAATGGAGAACCAGATAAATTTTGTCCTAATTTCTAGGCAGGATATTTCCCCATTATCTCTGTACTAGAAACTGATAATGAATTTTTGAGGCACTAAAACACACTAACAGATTATCTTTTACTGTTATCTATGCTTATGCTATTGTCTACAAAGAGCATTGATTCATTCATTCCAGATTAAACCCCTAAAGCTTTAGTCAGTCCCTCTGTTGTCACTGATGAGTAGTGATAATAAAGTATTTCTGATAGTGATAAACAGATTTTCTTTCCTTTTTTTTTTTTTTTTTTTTTTTTTTGTGTGTGTGTGTGTGTGTGTGTGTGTGTGTGTGTATGTGTGTGTAGTATAAAATGCTCCATTCAAAAGTTTTGGAAAACAAAAGCAAGAATTTTCATTACCATGTTGAAAGTTGTATTGTAAGTGAGGAAACCAACCAACAGACAGATTGTACAACCTATTTCCTCAGAAGGCAGGGAATGTAATTCTTGCTATTGTTATCATTTCAGGATAAGAACTCTACAAACACAGTATGATGTGTTAGGGATAAAGCAAAAACCAAAACCTTCGCTTAATAAGGTTTCCAATCTTTTCCATGACAGAGATCCAAAAGAACCCAACAGACCAAGCAATTCAAAACAAAAATGCACTCAAAGTCTTGGGAGTTTTGTTTTAGTCTGTTGTTCACATAACAAATAAATCTGTAGAACTGAAAGGAAACAGATCACAAAGATTAAGATTAGATCTCCAAATTTCTTGCAGGAGGTTGGAGACCAGTCTCCAATGGGCAGGGAGAAAAGGAAAAAAATAAAAAAGAAAAAAGAAAAAGAAAAAGAAAAAACCAAAAATGAGGAGCTGAAATGCTCCTCCATGGAAATGCTGCTGACTACTTTCTTTTGTTGAAATATGAAATTAACCATAGCAATCTGTAAAATACTTGTGGTAAGAATTATTCTGAGCTTAAAGGTTCCACCAGTCAGAAGAAACAGTGAGAATAATTTACCGTGCATATCTACTTGCTATCTTAATGAAAATAAAAGATAAATCCCTCAAGAGCCTGATTTTGTGTAGATGTGCTCTTTGAAAATACCGAACTTCTACTTCAATAGGGTTTCCTGAGATTAAAGCAAAGTGAGCCAGTTTTGAGTTTTCCCCTTAACAGAAATCAGGTCTAAAAACAACACTGGCAAAGAATCATATATTTCCAAAGAACCGACAATCTATGTTTATAGGTGTCATAGCTATTCAGTGACAATAAGTAACACAGGTAAGGCAACAAGAATTTGCCAAATTCAAAAGTAAAACACCAGTATCACTTTCGTAGGTGGGAACAGGAGGGCTCAGGAAAACATCCTTGTATATGTTATTTCCTGCTCATTTTGATTCAAGCACAACCAAAACAGAAGAGGATGCTGTTTTATTATTTTTGAATATTTAATTTTCTTCCCGCATACACCATGTCAACTTCTTACTCTATTCAAATCTCTAGCACCAAATTACCTTAGAACGTGGCCATCTCATTTAGAAAGTGAAGTTGATGTGGTACTAAGAGACATGGTTTAGGAAGAGGTACTTTTAGTAGAAAAAGAAAAGATGTTGTCTCCACAGGCCAGTATATATTAATCTGTATATTCATCTGTAAACAAATATCTAAGGACAGGTTAGACTTGGTTAGTCTATATATTGTATAAAATCAGATGCAGATTCTTTAATCAGCCTGTTTTGTCTGCTACTTCCACCACTTAGTCAAAAAACAGCCTCAAAGGCAACCGTTAGTGCACCTGCATTTCATTTCATCAATTTGTTGGTTGAAGAACAAAATAGTATGTCTTGCCTGAAAGTTAAAATTAGTTATATGAGATACATTAAGCAATACAATACAATAATAATATAAATTAGAGAACATCTTGTAACATTCTTAGTGCAAGAGGTAAAAGAAAAATCATACAGAACTGTGCCAGGAACCAACTTACTGTAGTCAAATATTAAATTTCTCTCGTAGTGCTCCTTTTTATAATAATAGAAGATTTTGAAAGAAGATGTTATTTTGAATTTTGAAATATATGATAATAGCCTAAAAAATACCTAAACTAAATTCTCTCTTCCACACTACTTCCTCTCAACGCACTGACCCTTTCTGATTATCCTGTTTTAGTTTTTCCCCAGAAGTCACAATGAAAATCTTTATCCCCCAAACAAATCATTCCACTTCCAACAAAGAACTGGCACTAAAATACCACTACTGCCCTATTTTTTTATTTTTAACTTAAAAAAGAACAACAAATAGCAATATCTGTGTTCATCACAGTTTCAAGTTAGATACAAGAACTGTGAGATGGCCTCTTTGGTTCCTCCACATTATTTATTCCGAAGCCAAGAACAAATCACTCATCCAGCCAAGAGCAGATAATAAACAGCAATAACGTGTTACCAGATATCCAAAATGCTTTAGCACTGCTTTTAGTACTGCAGACATTGACACTTGTTGGCCCATCTTCGATATTTTAATTTCAACAGGAATATATAAGAAAATGAGAGAAACTAAAGTGGGCTCCCATTATTACATTGTCACAGAGATGGTGTGATTAACTGCTGGTCACTGTTAAGTAAGGGGCTGCTCTGTCACAGATTTGTGAAGCCAGCTGTTTTTCTTCCAATAGCACAAATCAGATGGTGTTGTCACATCACTCCCTGTATAATTTTTGTGTTTCAAGGAAATAAGATAAAACATCTACCTTAACATAGAAGCGACAACTGACCAAAAAAAATTGTTTTTTTTTTTCCAGATAATCACACAACTTTTATGTATCCTCAGAACTGTGATCTTTTCCAGTGCTCAAGTTAACTAATTCTCTACCTCAATGTCGACTTCAAGAAATGAAAAATCAAATGAAGCACTTCTGCCTCTGTGCTGTTCTTTAAAGGGTGTATCAAGTACAGAGAGAGATTTGTAAGAAATAACTGCAGTCAAACAGGAAAAATGAGAGGCTCTTCCAGGAGTAATACAGACCATCTTCCTTGAACGGATGTCAGCTAGTGGGAGCACCTATCAGAGTATTCTTGAGCTCTGTGACCCATTAGCTTCCTTGACATCAATTCTGATTTTCTTTACAATAACTACTCTTAAAAGCAAAATGTTATGTATAATATATTCCCACACACTCAAATATGTGTATGAAATTCAGATAAAGGCTTTGTCCATGGTGTACTAAAAAATTCATGAAGTCATGCTCCAGCTCATATTCAGCTTCAAAATCTAAATGCCATTTCTGATAATTTCATCAAAAAGTACATACATGCAGACAGTATTTTAAGATTAATTGAATTCATACAGGGATTAAGGGTTAGAGTTATTACTCACCTCAGAAATGTTTCTAATAGATCTGGTTAGCAATTATTGTACACTGTAAGAACCCATAAGAAGTCATAGGCTTTTGATAGCAGATAAGTTGTGTAATGAATTTGAATGGAGTTTTCAGCTCCTGGACGAACCAACTATTATGTCCTTTCTAAAGCATTATTTCACACTAATTGAAACTAGCATGCCAGCAGTTAAACATCCATTAGAATTCAATTCACAATGCTTGGTAAATGTAGTTTTGTTATTTTATACAAAAACAAAACAAAACACCTGCTATTAACTTCAATTAGAAGTATTAATACCATCCCAACTCACACATTGCGCTTACTTCAAAATACAATACAATTACAGTACATCCTTCCTGTTAAAACATTTTTGGTAGTGCTAAAAAGATTCTTGGTTACAATAGGAAACTGAATAGTTGCTGTACCTTGAATAAAACAAGCAATATTTACAACTAAGTGATTCTGTAAGCTTAGGCGGCAAATAACTTATTATCAATCACAAACAGAATCCCTAAACAAGACACAACCAGAACACAAGTCTAACACACTGGCATTAAAATACATAGGAAAAGTATACTATTTGTGATAAAGAAGGAGACAAACTAATTTTTTTCTTGTCTCTGGTCATCCATCTGTATATACACATATATTTAACTCTCAAATTAAGGGGAAAAAAACAATCATTAATACTTATGCAAACAAGTGTTTAAGAGCTGCACTTATTTGTACAACCAGCCTTCTCAAATACTGGCTGTGTTTTCTGTAGACTGCCTATAAACTTAAGCCTCAACCTATATTTGCAGTGCCATATCAGAAACAGGAAATCCATGCATAAAATGAGAAAAAAAAAAAAATAACAAATTACATTTTAAAGTTAAAAAAAAAACTAAATTGTTCTACTAGATCACACATGACCTTTCATATAAGGGAAAGAAACTTAACGAGATCATATCTGTTTCTCACAGTGACACTTTATTTCATTTCTTCCTGACCTAACTAAGATAAAAAATTAATACAGAATCACAGTATTGTAGGGGTTGGAAGGGACCTCCAGAGATCATCGAGTCCAACTCCCTGCCAAAGCAGGTTCCCTACACTAGGGAACCTATATATACACCCTATGTCAGCAATGAACAGTAGGCATTACTATATAATGACAACATGTACTTTATTTGACAAAAGGATCATCTGTAACTGAGTTTCTGAGTTCAGAAACCTTCAGCAAAGCTCACTGATTTTTAAACATCCCAGTTGCAAAATAGCACAAGAATGCCTATATTAATGTATTTTTGCTCTACCTATTTTGTGATAGCAATCTTCAAGAAACACGGCTCTTAATATGTAGTTTTTAACAATTTCATGACATCTTCTATAGAGAGAATATGTTTCCTGAAGGCATTCAGGTATCCTGAAGATATTTGTCCAAAGTTAGAAAATAGAAAGTAAATTTTTAGTGGGCCGTGTAGGTCCCTTGAGGCATGAAAAATATTTTAGCATGGCATGGACATTGCAATCTCTCATTAGCCACCTAAAAATATTACTGTATCCCGTTGGGGCACTGTGCATTTCTAAATATAGGATATCCCTTTTCTCGTGCTTACATAAAATTATGCTCTTGGGAGACATAAAAAAAAAAAAATAGGTACACTTGCAAGTGCAGCTCTGCAAGTGCCAGCACACAAGCAGTAAGGACACCAAAAGAACTATTTTGTCAGATAGGAGAAGAAAGATCCAATCTTCACCAAATAAAAGGAACCACAATGAGGTTGTCATTGTGAAAGAGGCCAGCTCCAGGACACCCTTCCTTCAGGTCTGCCATCAGAAGTCCAAATGGCATGTGGGGAGGCAGCCAGAAGAAAGGCTTTCCTTTTCTCCAGCATGCCTCAGGCCAGACTCTGCCAGACAGGGCAAGAAGATGCAATATTTTTCACCTCTCTCTACCTCCCTCCCTCATACTGAGATATCATTGCTGCTCCTATATCCCATCTTTGCACGGGAGAATATTAATTTAAGCAGGAAAGGAGAGAAACAAGGAAGAAAAAACGTGCCTTTTGTGCTGCTGTTCCAAAAACTCATGGAAGAAGGGCTCATACAAAGGTAAAATCCTTAGCTAACAATATACCCATTAACACAGGGACAAGCTACCATTATCTTTTTGTAGTCTTCCACAGAAAAAAATGGCTTAGAAAAGAGGCCCAGAGTTGCCTAAGGAAGTTGACTGTTCTTTTACCAAAGACTAGTCTTTTAAAGTCTACTTCTGGTTCTGCTTCTCCTATTCCTAATACCTCAATTAACAATTACTAGGGTTTGGCTGCCTTGAGACTACAGACTATATCAAGCAATCGTTGTGGCTAATGTATGATCAAACAATTCTAAGCCTTCAGCATAGCAGATACAATGGTTTCTGCAACAGGGATCAATAATTTTCATCAATATTATTTCTGCAAAATGTTAATGATATGAATGACATTAAGCCAAATTGATCCAAACAAATATAAACACTTGGTTTTAATATATGGGCTATATTCAGCCCATGTTGTTGCTATAGTAAAGTTAAAAGATCAATTCAAGCATTGCCAAATAATAAGCTACTAACAACCAAAAAAAAAAAAAAACCACACCAACAAACAAAAAACCCAAAAACAAACAAACAAAACAAAACAAAAAGATGGACAAATGAAAGATCATCTTAACCACCTGTTTTGATTTGGTAAAATACTATGAACCAAGATTGCTTTTTACTGAATCTTCTTATATACATACTGAGTGAATGTCAGTGACCTTTTATTAAGTGTTGAACTTCTCCCTGCTTGGTTTCAGCTGTGACTCACAGCAACAGTTTTAAAGCCCTTGATAGATTTCAAAGTCTCAAATAAGTTTTCACTAATAAGAAAATATGCAAGGCTCATTCATCCCACAGTGCTCTCTAGTCAGCTGCTTCTGATAATCACCAAGACTACAAATGATTGAAAAGGAATGCAGATTAGTGTTCTGAATACTCCAGAACCTTGACCAGGGTATCCACAGAGGCCTGCAGAGAGGATCCATAGAAGGAATCAAGAGAAGCCAAAAAGAAACTTGCACTGCTGTGATGTCACTCCATTACTGTCTCCATAAAACAATGAAGATGAACTAATAGACTATCTGCTCAATTTTCAAAATTAACTTTAGTCTTTTCACATAAAAGAATCCTTAAGGATGATAAAGCATTATCATCAGAAGACATTATAAAATCATCATTTTTACTGCCATAACAGAATATTTCAATAACTAAAAATAAATCTAATTTTATTATGCTAAAGTAAACATTACAACAAACTAAATGACAACTAGCATGTATTACTACATAATTTATTCACAGTTATTTACACTGAGGTCATTATTACATACTTACATATCTGAACAAGCACTCCCTATACATCTGATATTTACTGCAATCCAGTCACAATTCTACATTAAAAAGCATCACATCTTGGGGAGAAGATGGCCAATTATATTTTGAATATATAAAAATTCAGCATCTTCATATACTACATATTTACCTAAGATTATGTCAAGAACTGTAGCATTACATATTCAACATTTTAGCTGTGTAAGAAAGGTTACAAGAAGTATAACAACATTACATTAGCATAACCAATCTTAAGTTAACAAAAAAGAAAAGCTATTAAAAAAAAGAAAGAAAGAAAATGGAAATAAAGCTTACTACAGGGAAAGAATAAAAAGGAGAAGACATATTACTATGGTCTGGATAATGTCACATTCCATTATTGATTAAAATGATTTTACCATGACATTTCATTCATCAGATTCCATTTCTCATTACACACAAACCCTGAATATTTATCAAGCTTACACGGAGGCTTTTCTTCTCATCAAGCAATGCATTTCCACTCCCTTTTAAAGCAAGGTTATATTATGTTGAAGGGTCCACACTGTCTTTGAACTCTCTCCTTCTCACACTTGACCTTACAGCCATCACTTTTTATCTCATTATAATGGATGCTATTAAGTATTTATATCTAACAAGGTGATTTCAATGGCTCATCCTTTTTAAACAATCCTGTGATCATTTTCTGTTAGCAGGAAATAAAGATATTTTATGAAATCAAGATCTATTTGCTACCACTCAGTATTAATATTCTTTTCAGTCAGGACATTTAAGATCTTCATCATATACAATTACAATCTATTTCTGATGGGAAGAGACTGAATTCTCCAATCCTTTTATGTGCAGTATTAACATTAATTTCAAAGACTGATTTTAGCTTTTTAGGTGATCTATACTCAATACCTTCATTAAAGATACAAGTTGAAGCTGGAGCATATTATTCTGTTCTTTCAGACACCTAGGGAAAGCCAAAAGAAACTGCAGGTACAAAGAAGACAGCTCTAGATGAAATAAGTATTTCTGTCAACAATTCAAACTATATCAACATATACTGTATATTAATGTTAATTACTTATGGGGAAAAATCATGTGAAAATAATTAAAGAAAAAAAAAAACCAAAACAACTGGTTAACATGGCAAAAAGAGCTGGCAAGTAAAAGTGATTCAGCATTCTGTAAACTTTCCCCTAAATCACATCCAGTAAAATATGTTTTGCAAAGTATATGTAGAAACATAAAAATTTCACGTCTTGTACACTGCAGACCATGAAAAAGCTCCTATTGATTTCAATAGCCTTTTCACCAAATTTCATAAGATTAGCTATCACATCACTTTACTGAAGTTACCTAGAAGACAAAGTACCTACTCTTAATGTTAAATACAACATTGATTTATCT
This sequence comes from Lagopus muta, assembly GCF_023343835.1. Taxonomy (NCBI): domain Eukaryota; kingdom Metazoa; phylum Chordata; class Aves; order Galliformes; family Phasianidae; genus Lagopus; species Lagopus muta. Next base: position 97,068,230 of record NC_064433.1, read on the forward strand.
CCATACCATGTTTCCATAAGCAGTACCAAACTCTACTATCAAAATAAACCAGTCGTACTGACTGATTTGCAGAACTTCAAAGAATCTTCAATTCAGCTTTTTCCATACAGACTGACATATTTATGATGCTCTCAACTTTATTACTGAAGGCAATTCACAGCTCAGAAGTGCTCATTCAAACAATGTATGACAAGAAAACAGTCGACCAACTCCCCTCCTACCTCAACTTAATAACAAACAATGAAATATTTTCCCTAATATTCACCCAGCTTTGACAAAGAATAAAATGAAATTCAAGAATGTTTTAAGAAAACCTGCATCTAAGAGCTTGATAACAAAAATATTTTGCTGTGCCTAAACTTGAGAAATAAATTAGTATTTGACCAACATCACAAACTCTTACCAGAACAATTCATTCTAGATTTTGGCCTGAGAAAGACAATGCATTTAATAAATCTTTATCATTTCCCCACACAGTCTGAACCTTTAAGTTCTAAGATTCAGCACATATAGCAGGTTTCTAAGATTGCCTAAGAAAAAATCATAGCTGCAGTATGATGAATTATAATAGAACATACAGACAGCACATGGCAGGTAAGAACATGTAAAAGATATTACACAAGAATTTGACACTAACAGCTACATTATTTCCACTCCCAAGAATTGAAACAATCTTACTCGCCATAGCAAAGCAGTGGTCGATAAAAGCAATCATGCCAGCTAAATTGTAGTTGAAGACAGTGGCACTATTATTTTAAAAGAAGTGACATACCAGTGAAAACATTCCACTGAAGATGAAGAGCCAGACAAGTATCTAAAAAGCAGATCCATCTGGAAGAGCAGCTGAAATAGTGAACAGAATGAATTTCCCACTTTTAGGTGTCTTGCATAATTTCTTAACCCTTGCCCTTAAATTTCAACAGATCTCTTCAATCTGAGGCTTCCAGTGTTTAAATAGCAGTCCCAGACTAAAGTCTTAAAAAACGGCCTCAGTTTCTTGAGGCTCCTTAACAGTAGAGTTTTCATACAGAAATAAAAAGAAATAATTTTCCCCGCATACAGCACTGCTATCCTGCTTAATCTTTACCTTTCTCTATGGCTGTATTTTGGATTTCATCTGTTGTTATTTCATTTTGTACCTTCAAAATAGAAATTATTTGTGTGTTGGTGCATATTTATGAGACTGTAATGTGTAAGAACTCAAGCTGTGAGGAAGTCTTTAGTCTGAGATCCCTATGGTCCCTCCAAACTCTCCTCAGCTGTTGCAAACCCACAGGAGACCTATTTGTTTATGGAAGTGTGCCAGGTGTTTCTCTTTCATAAATATTTAATTAATCAATCTTGCGAGGAAAAAAATGCAGACTGCACAACACTCATAGTAATGAATACGTGTTAGCTGTCTCCATTTTTTCCCCTCAGAATTTGATTAGTTATGTCAAAGAAAAGAGATCTATTGTTTTTCTAAAGCAGAAACAGAATAGAGTGGTTTGAGGGGGAGAAGTTTATATCAAATAAGACACACACACAAAAAAGGAACTGTTTAAAAACAATAGCTGTTAGCAAAAAGGAATGCCAAAGGCTAATGGACTGAATGATAATTATTTTCTTTAATTTATTATGAAAAGGAGTCAGTTCAAAGGACTTCCTCTGCACAGGTGGCTTACCTGGATAACAGGCCACCTCACTGTGCAATGTCTTCTCAACTCCTTCCAAGTTCACAAATTCATTCCCCTCCTTTCACAAACAAGAACCTACATACAGCTCACATCTCACTAGACGTAAGCATCAGTAAGCCTAAACTCACTTGGAAAGAAGGAAAAAATAAGCATATCTACAGAAGTATAGGACGTGTGTATCTTACAATTACATTTTCTAAAGTGGCCTATGTTGTCAAAGATTTAAGTTGCTTTACTTTTGAAGGAAATATAACTCTAAGTATGTGGTTAGCAGTACATCTTGGAATAGCAAGTGAAAAGACAAAAGTACCATCAGAGCACTGCTTGGAGGACTTTATATTTTATGCTTAACTCCACATGGTGAAGATCTATCCGAGAGGCAGCAAAGAGCTCTGTCACAGATGGAATGTGCTCAGGCTTTGCTCAGGGGTTGTGGAGAATCAGACTGCAAAGCTGAGTAAGTGTACTCAAGCTTTAACATTAACTCAGGATTTAAAATCATGAAAGAATCAAAAGGAACTCCACTGTCTGGCCAATATTAAATAATACATTAAAACTAAACTAAAACCATACAGCAACTATCACAAAGCGAAAGAAACCTGAAATTGACCTCGTCTTTTACACTCACCTTCAGGTCTGCCTACAGTTTCCAAATACCTAAAAAAAGTATTTCATTTTTCTTTAAGGAAAAGCTTATAGCAAGCCTATAGCATTACATTTAGCTTCAGTGCAAGGTTATTTCAAGGTTATTCTCTATAACATCTCCTGATGTATGTCACCTAAACAGGCACCTAACTTCTATAGAAAATTGAGTCATTATGTAGTCAAAAGAAGGATTATGCAGAAATACTGTAACGCTAAACTGACTGTACAAGTTAGCATAAATGCAAAACAGAGCACAGCTGGTAAAATTCTGCAAAATAAAAGAGGGGTGGTGGGTGAAGCAGAGGTCTAAGTGCCTGATCGTCCATACTGGTTACGTTACTAACTAGTTCTGTCTGGGTCACTCAAGTCTTTCTTTCCAAATTAAATATTTTTTGGGGGAAAACCTTTTAACAGTGGCCTGGACTTAGACAGTAAAGCAGGCAGTATGCTCAGCACTGAGACCAGAGATTTGTTTCTTGTCTTCTGCAATACATGCATATCCATAATGCCTTGCATTAGGTTTAAGATACCAAAAGACTAGCTGAAAATGTAGCCCTAATGAAATTTTTAGGAAAAAATCTAATCAACTTCACTTGAGTAAGGCTCTCATTTGTGTGAACTGTTACTTGGGAATGAAGTTATTTTGAGTCTAGCAAAAGCTGGTATTTTAACTCTTTTAAAAGGAAAGACTAAAGGTGGAGAAATCAACTTAAGCACAGAGTAATTAAGACTTTTATCCCTCTGGAACAAATTAAATAAACTTCAAAGTTCTAACAAAGAGCTTTCCATTATCACTTTTAGTTTCTCACTATGATTTCCATTTTAAAAGTGTAACATTCCATCACATATCTATGGTATAGCAATTAAGTGAGTATACTATGTATGCATCCATCATGCTCAGATTGTATACAGTACGTCATACCAGGCTACCTCAGTGCCCTCTGCTCTTCCGTTCTTGGAATATCACAAACCAACATTTTTCTTTTATGTGGGGCTATAAATCTTTGCTCATTACAAGTATGATAAGCACCTCTTCCTTAGCTGTTTACTGTGATCTATGAAATCTCAAAAGAAGTATACATATCTATGTGAATTATGATCTAGACAGCTGTGTTACTGTACAGCTCCATGGTATGTGTGGGAGGTCACACAGCAGTGAAGAGATAATCCCCAGGACTGCCAGAGCATGTCTTTTACTCATTCAGGCCACTTTGGCACACATTCCTGTTACCACCGTTCTACCAATTTAATTTCTGTGACTACTGCTGTTTTCTGTCCACTGTCAAACAGTTCCACCTAAAAAGATATTGTATTCAACGACAGCAATGACTTACTAGTTTTGGAAAAATGATACAATCTAGAGTAGTTGATATAGCAAAACATGCTATAATAGGAATTTTACAGTTGTTTTTATTTTATCATTTGAAAGGACATTTCCTCATAATTCTTGTTGACCTTGAGAGGCATTTAATGGTATAGAAACTAGGAGAGGCATGCAAAATGGTTGTTGTCATCACCTAACAAGGCAACATTTATATCAATTCTTATAGCAAGGTAAAGGTAATAAAGACAGTATAACTCTAAGTTGAGAAAGATATAATTACTGTATTTAGCTAGACATTTACTCATAAGCAGAATGTTCATATAGATGACAGTATACGTTACTTAACTATGGTTAATATTACTTTAAGATTCATGTTTGAGGTTGAGCAGTGCTGTCTGACCAAATGATAATGTACTTCGGCTTTGCTGTATATTTTGCAGAGGTAACTCAACACACAGTATTATCTGTCTTATTTAGGCTATTCAGCTTGCAAAAACTTGATTCTTAGTATTTCATCTTGGTTTTGCTTACTTGCACAAAAATCAGGCTAATATTTTCTCCTCACATTTCAGTTGCATGAGAACAAGAGCATAAAAATTTCTGATTTAATTTAATGGTGATATTGTGAGATGTTATTCCATGTCATTTAAGAGTTCAATGCTCATGCTTACTATAGCAGAAAATTCAAAAATCAAATATTTGGTGATATGTAACATCTGAGAATCATGGACACACTTCTGTAACTTTTACATAAGTGAAGTGTAACTTTTACTCAAATGTAATTTCTATTTTTCTGAATTATGAGTTTTCACATACATCTCTCTTCCCCCTGTTTCTTCACATTTTTTATTCACACAGAACCCAGAAAAAATAAACATGCAAAGTTGCACTCTTGAAAAAAAAAAAAAAAAAGCCAACCACCAAAAATATGTCTGCTTTTAAGCAACAAAGTATGAAAATGACTCCACCATTTCATAATTCCTTTTGGAGACTTCATGTAGTACAAAACTGCATTATCTAATGCAGATACCTGCTGAAAAGTAACTTTGGCATTCCAAAGCACACTGTTCATTAGTTGATTTTAGTGTTTATTCAAGTGATTTTTTAAAGGACCATCAAATACAAAATGATGATGGCAGAATAACGTGAATTGGGACAAAGTACTTACATTACATCAGCTGACAACATCTTTAATGTGAAACATCTGACTATACAAGATTTCTTAAATGTCTCATAAATATTCAATTTCTCTATATAACACAAATATAAATGTAAAATTAATAACATAAAAATATCTTAGGAGTTATCTTCACAATCCTTTTTCATTTTAGAGTCTAATCTTCTATTTACACTTGTACTCTGCAAAATATAAAAAAATGAAATTCATGAAGATAATTATATTATGAACATTAAAGGAGAAATAATGGAGACATTTTCTTTCAAAGACAAAAAAAAAAAGTCAAAATTGACAAATGTATAGCTGTGTGGCATTGATATTATCTACACAGAATTTTCTCTTCAGAATATCATGTTCCTAAGATTTTGAGAGAAGTATTGGTGTAGATGTTTGTCAAGAGATGCTCCAGAATCCTGAAGCTTCCCTACTGCATAAGCATACAGGCTGTAAACATTCATCCTTTGCCTCATTCTTCCCCCCTGTATCTAATCTATAATATATCTGAAGTAGAGTTTAGTATAAACAAAAATGATTACAGAGTTTTTCAATGGCAGACAATGCAATATTTAGTAATGATTGAGTTCACAGACAATAAAGATATCTCTTTTGTTACAAACCTTATTATAAATTATTGTTAGATGTACTGAAAAACATGGGCATATTTATGTCTACATCTGACCGTGTTCATTTAAAGAAGTCACATAAGAATAGGAAAGGTTATTTGATGACATACAGGATTATCTGCCTTAATTGTTATTCCCTCTTTGACTTTATGCCTCTTGACCTTTTTCATCTATCCCAAGAGGAAACAAATGCAATTTCAAAGAAACATTCAGGAATTGCTCTATCGATATTCAACTGCACAGATATTAAGTTACCACATTCAGATATTTAGGGTTTCTTAAGGGAAGTACTGTTACTGAATATAACTTCTGCAGAAATTTGTCCAAAATTTTATTATCGTCCAAATTTATTATTGTTGACAGAAAAATAAACTGTGGATAATACGTTAAAATCTACATTCCTTCCAGGAAAGGCCAATAATATCAAATGCTTAACGTAAATTTTCACTGATAAATATCTGTCCAACATTACTTCAACAATAATTATCATCTCAAAGGGTGTAGTTGTATTATCTAGCTCCCAAGAGGATAAATTATGAGATCAATTATAGTGAGAAATATACCTGTTATTGAAAAATGACACAGCACTGGTTTTGATGTGGTTTTGCCTAGCATTCTTAAGCAGTTGAGTTCTTCTTTCAATTTTTTATCATTTTATATGAAATTAAAACTTGACAAAGAAAAATACTATCTCTACCAGGAATGACACACAAGAAAAAATACGCAGAAAGCATCAAAAAAGATTGGAAGACTGTGAATCAGATACATACACAGCGACAGATTCCAAATCCTGCTTATGCTTGCAAAATTCTCCATTAAAAAATAATAATAATAATAAAATAAAAGGATTTGCATTTTTACTAAGGCTTCTATACAATGGTGTATTATGCACATCTCTCACGTATAGCTTAGTAACTCTCACAATTAGTGACATTCCAGCTCCAGGAAGTCATGTAGCACCATTGAGGAAAGTGTTAGTGAATCTGTTTTTCGGTACCAGCAATCTCCCTAGTGATTCAGTGAGTCAGCCCTGGCAGTTTACCTGCTTCATATGCTACAAAATTAAGTGTAAGGTGGTCATTTCACCTTCAATGTTATCCTGTTGTTATTTACTCCAATGACATAGTGGAGCTCAATGGTTATCATTGGTTCATTCATGGGTTACTCTAATAGAAAGGTAAGGCCATTTCATAACCAATGAGAATGCTGAACCTAGAAGTCTTACAGCTAGTGAATACTGGTTCCTGAGCAGGCATGGCTCATGGTAAGGCTCGCTGTTGCATGACTGAGCATGTACTCCAAGGAAAGGGTTATAGAATCACAGAATCGTTTGAGTTGGAAAGGACCTTTAAAAATCATCTATCCCAACTCCACTGCCATGAACGAGGACATGCACAGCTAGATCAGGTTGCCCAGAGCTGACTCCTGAGGAACACCACTCATCACTGATCTCCATCCAGAAACTAAGTCATTGGCCACCACCCTCTGATCCTGCATCCAGTTCTTTATCCATTGAACAGTCCACCCATCAAATTCATATCTTTCCAATTTGGAGAGAAGGATGTTATGGGGTACCATGTCAAAGGCCTTACTGAAGTGGAGATAGATGACATCAGTGGCTCTTCCCTTGCCCATTGACGCAGGGAGATCATCATAAAAGGCCAGTAGTTTAGTCAAATGGAATTTGCTCTTTGTGAAGCCATGCTGGTTCTCCTATATCACCTCCCTGTCTTCCATGTGGCTTAGCATGGCTTCCAGAAGAATCTGCTCCACGATCTTTCTTAGCACAGAGGTGAGACTGACAGGTCAGTATTTCCCAGGGTCATCCTTTTTACCCTTCTTAAAAATGGGTCCCCACGAGTGGGACATTCTTAACTCCTTTTCCCCAGGAGATTATTGAACAAGTATTCCCACTGTATTCCCATTTCAGTAAGGTTTGTCCTCTGCTCAGATGACTTCTTTCAGAAAAATACTTCTCTAGGCCAGTTTTTGACTCCACCAATATGTATGAATACAATTAAAAAATAATAATAATATCAAAATGGATTGAAATTCTCCACAGGCACAGTTATTGGGTGTGGACAGGGAGGGACAACATGCTGATGAACAAGTGGAATACAGACCTTTTTTCTTGGGAAATAGACTCAATAGTAGTAAGAGAATGGACAGGACAGGGAGTACAGCACACACAGGGTTGGTCAGATGGGATTCCAGAAGGGACAATGGTTCTTGGTGAACAGCTAATGCCATCTAAAATTGCATAGAAAATACAGACAAAAACCTTGCCTTTGCTGAAATCATGGTAGAGAATAATTGTCCTTGATTTATTTCCACATATCAATATAACAGGTATCATCATACAGTTAGCACAGTCAATTGTAAGCAGACTACTTACTGCTAGTTATGTTACTAAAGCAAGCTACTTAATAAGGTGCCATGGTTTGAAAGATTAACCATGTGACACCCCTTCCTCCCCATGGGAGGGGAAAGGAAGAGGGAAAAATCTGATTGAGACAGGAGAAAGTAATTTATTAAAAGGAATGTGAGATAATACAGAATAATTAAGAGTAATAAATCAAAATGAACCAAAAATAAAACTAGAGGAGAGAGAATCTGTCTGAATCTTAATTGGCAGGCCCCCTCACCCCTTACCTCCCAGTAAACAAAACAGAGAGCTGTTCCCCCAATACCCAGAATTGGAAATCATATGGAGGATCCTGGGAAGTGCAGTACATGCCAGTGCATCTTCCCCTTGGAGAGTCAGAACTCATGTGAGACTGCTAGAAATAAAAAGCAAACACAGCTCCTCAGTGCACAGTGTTTTCTGTGCTCAACCCAAAGCCTTTTGCATGATGTTATGTTATGGAATACTGATAAAACCAGGACGCTACAACTTTTGCAAAACACAAACGCATAATGCTACATTTCAATAGGACTCACTTTAAATCTGTTGCTGTGACTGTCAAAACAAAACAAAACAAAACAAGCAAATCCAATCAGCTGTGCTTATGAATTTGCTTCAGAACTTGTAAGGAGAAAAACTTTAGAGCATATTCCACTTGAGCCCATAGCATTTGGAGAGAATATATAGCCACATTAAAGCCATATACATTATTATAACCATATAAATTATTGTAAAGAAATCTATACCTTTTGTACAATATTTAAGAACTACTATTTGAATAACTTTTTTCTACTGTGCAATTATTAAGAAGCATTGACTGTTTCAGCTACCCTAGCATTTATTTAATATCGATAATAAAAATATTTTTTCCTTTATGGCAAAGGGTAACCTAAGAAAAGTAACATAAACTTCCTTAAAGTATGTCTTTTTAGAGTTGCAGTTGGTGAGGGTCAGACTGAATAAAACTTAAGATGCTTTATTTTTCCTCTAAGCATAACAAATTCTTCCAAAGAGAAAGCACATATGTGGATCTATGTGTTTTTAAAGATCATTAGTGATCTGAATGCAGAAATTTATATTGTTACTACTCACATTATCAAACTAACAACATTACCTTCTCAAAAGATTCATGTTAGTGTCAATATAGATGCATATATCTTTTTTTTTTTTTCTGGAGTTGGTCAATTGTCTGTAGTTCACTTTAGCACTTTAGGTACGTTAGCAGGAACACTGAAACAAGACTATTGTAAGAAAACTGAAAGAATGAAGCTATAAAATGGGTGTTTTGGAACCTTCGTGAAAGATTGATGATAGGCATAGAAAACATAGCTTACTGATCTGTTATATTATAGGCAGGGGCAAACAAAAAAACAGGTTTGAGACTATTAACATGTATAATTATATTCATTCATTCCTTTTAAAACTGCTTAAAGCTCAGCTGGATTTAATATTTCCTTCAATCAACAACAGGCAGGATGTGCTGAAGAATAAATTATGATTAAAATACAGACAATATGAAGCAAAGAAATGTAGGCCATTAATTTAATTCATGACATTTTCAACACCACTTTTATGAAAGTCGCAGATTTTATTCAAATGGACTTTATAGAGCTTTTGATGTAAGCAGTCTTTGAAGTTCTTTCTTTATTTGTTGTTACACTTATCATGAAATGTCAAAGAAAAAATGGCTTATTACTATCAGAGGTGCTTTATTACTCATTTTAGGAGGATTATCAAAATGAGAATCTCCATCCAAGGACAGATTTATCAGGTCATAAATTTTGCACATTATTTTGATAATAAAAATTGGCATTGTAATTATCTATTTTCCCCAGATATTTCCTCTGGATGAATAAAACTGACAAAAAATCCACCAACTTACAAAAGTTTGCCTATTCCCACACTTTTCTTTTTTTTTTTTTTTTTTTTTTTTTGCCTGATGAGACATATCAATTGCTAAAGAAAAAGGAAAAAAAAGAAAGTCTAGAAACTCACGTGTTTGTTACCTACGGACTAGTCTCTGTCACTTCAGAAGCTGGTCAAAATTTACAGAAACATTTTGAATTTAAAAGAATGAGGACTTTTCATGCTTACTAACATTATCAAAATTGTTCTAAATTATTTTCATAGAATGGTAGTTAAAAGAGTCGATGAGGGTTAATAATCAGCAATAAAAAAAAACACTAAGTGATTTTCAATTAAGACAATGGTAATCCATGTCTAGAAGGAATCAGAGGCAGTACTGGAAGAAAGAAAAGTAGATACAACCAAATTTGCAAGGATGCTTCATACCTCACTTTCACTTCAGCATCAATTGACAGAGATATGGGATTCTATCTGTCCAAGGTTGATATAACATAATTGGGACAGAAAAATAAGGAAGATTTGCATTAGGATGCATGAAATTTTCATTCAGGATTACAAATGGAATTCTGAATAGAATTTTCACTTCACCCTGATAGGGAAGATATAATGAGAACCTTTCGGTGTAAACAACATCAAATTTTGGTATTGGCTTTACTTCTATGCATATGGTTTATATACATGCCTAAGCACAGAAAATAACACCTATGCACTTTAAATTTACTCATATCAAATTATGCAGTAATACTGTGAGTCTAATACAGTATAGTCTGATGGAGAAAAAAAAGGCTCTTAATAACCTATACAGTGTAATGCTGATTAAATAAATAAATAAATACATAAAAAGGTAATGAGTTAAGAAATTTGAACTGATCCTCTGAACAATCATTTTGTTTGACTGAAAAGTTGTATAATTAAATAATGCATTTTATAACACTGAAAGTACCAATACCATAGTCATATTAATGTTTGCTGGTTAACAGAATACTTATCTCTTTCTTCCAAAGGGTTTATTTAGGAAAAGGATTGCATGGCTTTGAAATGCATGCTTTATAAATACATTTCCAAGCTCTCTACTTATTGAGACTTCTTTGAATATACATCAGAGATACATAAAAATTACAAAGATTTCTTTTTCTGGATCTAGTCAGCTGGTTTCCTATAATTAGTGTCCAAACATCTTTGAGGGCATCTTTTTCTGAAATCCATTTCTGCATATTACCAAAGTTTTTTGTTTTGTTTTGCTTTGGTTTTTTTGAGGGAAATGGCTGCTACTATCACAACTGAGGATAGCATAATAGAAAACAGTAATCTATTTGCCCTAAATCTTTACAACCACAGCAGTGCAAGTAAAAAGGTAACTCAACATTTGAACAAAAAGAACAATATAAAGGATTAAATTCCCTATTCAGTTTTTCCAAGAATTGATGCACTGAAAAGGATCTCATTTAAATGTTTATTAAGAGGACTTGATGTTTCTGTTAAATATAAGTGGGTTTTAACTGTAGATGTACATTTTATCTGTTGATGCTCCAGATTTGTAATGGATCGTTTCCAATTTTACAATAGAAAATGATGATATAAGATCTTGTGCAAAATCTTTAAGCAACCCCTTACAAAAACTAAATCTGCTTTCAAAGTCTAACTGCATTCCGGACTTTTACCAAAATCAAGCATACTAGGCAAGGTTTCAGGAAGCTCTGCAGTCTTTTGCCATTCTTGGGTAAGAAAGCTTTGCTTTTCAGAACTGAGGAGTATGTGCACAGCTTAAAAGTTTTTATACCTGGGAACTCCAAGCATTGACCAAAGCCTCATAAAACCTGGCAAAACATTTAGATCCAATCCTTACAGAAAATACTAGGCAACAAGTAAGTAAAAAATATGGTGGTCACCCCAGTAGTTGTGAATTCAATATTTCTGAAGAATAGCCAAAGGTAAAATCCCTAATTTCACAAGCAATATGTATGGCTGTTAGCAGGCGCGTTTCATAAAGGATTGTTTCACGCCTCAAAGAGATCTGAATGAGAATGTGATCATGATGAGCAAAGAAATGTTTAACTTCAGAACACTTCTCTATGAGACTGGATATTAAAAACTACAGAGGTGCCTAAAGTGTTTCCAGCAACTGCTTTCTTCTGAGGGCAGATCCCACAGAATCACACAGAATCACACAGAATCCCCTCAATATCCTCTTTCCAAAACTTAGCTGAAGACAGTACATTCTTACAAATTGGGGATGGATGAGCTTCTTTCAAATAATAATAATAATAGTAATAATAGTAATAATGATAATAATAATAATGACAGTACTGATTGAAAAAAATAAAACATCAACAACAAGTGAGCATGACTGCAAAGTTGTGATTCTCAGAAGTGGGCTACATAATAGATCTCGAAGTCTTTGGTTCGGATCTTATGGCCTCTGGGACTGCTTTACATCATCTGCACTAGAGCAGGAAAACATGGTCCCCTTTTCTTGTAAGGGGATCAGTTCCAGCTCTCCTTGGAGGCCTGCAGGAGTTTAATGCTTACATCAGTCAGATACTTTCTAAATATTTACCATTTATTTCAGTTATTAAAATAAATACTTCATTGCATAAACCAGATTCAGCAAGTAGATATTTCATTCTCCAGTGCCAAATGGATGTCAGTCATCATGAACAATAGATCAGAGGCCTCTTTTGGCTCTAAATGAAAGAGCCACTCTGGAGTTGTTTCTAATTAGGACACCATAAGTTAAATGCATTGCTGACAGTCAGTCTTGCAGATTTTCAGGGCCTTCCATACTTAAAGTGACGATGAAGGTGAAGAAAAGTATATATTACATAAAGACAGTCAATAACACTATTTTTAAGGAAAAAGAAATAAAAGCCTTTTGTGGCAAAACATTCCGTCTAGAATCACCATGGGCTTGCAAAAGTCCATGTGAAATCAACAGAAATTGCACTGCAGGGCTCAGCACAAAAGGAAAAGGAATTGCATTTAATTAAATGTATGAAAAATGAGCATATGGATGGGGTGAGTGGGTGTATTTTGTGTTTTAAAACTCAGATCCAGATTAGGAAAGATTTTATCTTTGTACCATCAGTTGCTCCATTATAAAGCCATAGCAAAATCTGAACAGAGCTTCATCCATCAAGATAGGGCCTGGAATGCGGGTCTGAATCCCCACCTTACTATATTCAGTACTGACATTCAGACAAACAACTTTTTAATCTTCCCCTCACTGCCTGAAATTTCACTGGTGTCAAGGAATAGGAAGGAAAGTAAATACTGCAAATGTAAAGGCACAAAGCACTCAAGAGACTTGCAGTTGAAACTTTAGCAACCTATTGTTTGCAAACATTTACTTTTAGCTCTATGCAAAAATAGTAGGTTTTGTTATATGAATTCTGAAAATGAAAATTGACTTGAAAGGTGAGTAAATGGAATTTTAGATCATGTTTGTTATCCACTAAATAATTCATTGTTCCATTTTATACATGCACCCTTTAATTAACTTACTGACTCAGAGGCATGATACTACTAATCCATTCATTTCCCCAAGCCCACGGAAAAGTATGAAACATGTGTGGGCACAAGCAAAAGACTGGGAGTTTATTAAGAAGGAATTTTTAATCAGAAAGCCTCAGACAGCTGGATCCTCTTCTTCCAGCTATGAAGACCAGATTGAGGAATGATTGGTAACACCTGTTAACTATTAGCTTTTTCCTGAAGCTGTTGAGTCGTAAGCCTGTACAACTCTTTTTTGCCTAATACTAGCCACAATAGCACAATGCAGATATTTCAGCCTAACAGGCTTCTTTTAAATTGGCCATATTTATCAAACATCCAATTTCTGTTTGACTGGAAAACATATATGGGAAAATAGCCTTTATATGAGAAGTAGAACTTGGATGATTTGTCCTAAAATACATACATACATATGTACGTACATATGAATACATCTGAAGAAGATGCCTGTTTCAAACCTATTGTGTGTTTCATATCTGCAAGAGTATCCAACTTCTTTTCTCAGACCAACCCTCATCTACTTATTTACTTATATGCTGTTTTACTTTACAGATGTCTTCATGCATCTGCCTTTGGGGACATACAGTTTTTTCAGCAATGAAATACAGGACAAAGGGAAAATCAGTAATTGGAAACACATTAGTTTCCGATAGCATCCAACTATACAATAGCCAGCCTATAAAAATGAAACAATACATAAGGTATTGAAAATCAAAAAAGAAACTATTATCATGACACTTCAGTAGCACTTCAATTATCCTTTTCTCTGTTTCAGATAGGGTATCTGTGTTTTGCTTAAAGATTTCACTATTTTATGTAGACCTGATTTTCTCTATTTTCTGTATTGCCTTTTTTCATCAAAGCAAGGCTTTTAACAAAATTGTATCAAAAACTGTTTTCTGAGGATGTAATCTATAGGAGTTGAGAGACAGATGCAGTTCCTCCATTTCCCCCCTTGATCCTAGTCTACATAATTAAGTATCAGACTAGACAATCCCTTAGGTCTGCTCATTATTCCAGTCTATTTAATAGCAGCATATCACTCTGGGACAGGTTACTGTGCTCTTATATGCCCTGAAAAGTATAGGTTAAAAGATTTGCAAGGTAACCGAAGTTGTGACCTCCCTCCTGGGGGAAGGGAAGAGGCATGAAAGAAAGAATAATTCAGAAAAATGTGGTTTAAGTACAGCACTAGAGCTATAACCCCTGAAGTTATTTAAGCCTTTGTCTTCTACCAGCTTCCAAATAAACCCTGCTGGGTGAAATCTCCAGTTGGCCTAAAAGACTTAATCACCTCTGGCTGGATGAGTATTAGCAGTTCATTTGCATAAGTACTTGTCATTATCATTAAGTGTGTTTGCTTTCAGATATATTTAAGTCCAAATTAACTCCTTCTTGCCTGAATTTAGGATCTCAAATTGGCAGCAGTTTTATTGTACTTCATCTGAACTGAAGTTTCCTACTTAAGATATATAGGGTAGATGTATTCCTTAAATACACATCAAAGGGATTTGATTCTATCTACTACAAGAAAATTTTAAGACACATAATTTTTGTGCAAAGTCAAGATCTGGCCACACAGATGTGAAAATACAGACTGCAAAGCAAAATACAGTAATAGTAAACGGAGTAGAGCAAACGACTATCCAGAACAACTCTTGAAGTCTCAGAAGACTGTAGTTGTAATCACAGTTCTACATAATATTGATGGCTGCTCTTCAAAAAGGTTTGCAACAAGTAAAAATTTTCAGTGCTTGTATCTCAATGTAAAGTGAAACCCTAGTGTTAGGTATCCACTCAACATATATGAGGTACAAATTTACCAGTAGAATTCAGGAGGGTCTTACATCCTGACAAGTTTTATTCATTGTCATGTATTCCCATGTTAGGCTGAACTGTGGAGTCCTTTTTTTCCTCTCCTTCACTGCAGTTGGCTTCATGAACCCATCACGATCACTGAGAAGAGGTGACACCTTAGAAAGATGAATCTAAGTGCAGAATCTCTTCTACAGTTCTACTGTGTAGAGCTGGCAATCCTACCTTCTGTCCTTTGTTGCAATCCTGAACATACACTATCAAGCATTTCCCACTTCGTCCCCAGTATTTGAATACTGTAGACCTTCTAAAACAAAGCTAACTGCTCTTATGAGGCTGGAGCACTGAAGTCAAGAATGGAGGATGCTCCACAGGATAGAGAAATTATTTACCTGCTAGTTTTAGTAGATAATCAGAAGGAAAGTCTTGAGTCTATGGTTTACTTTCTTTAATTTTATATGTTATCAACTGCTGAAAACAGAATAATTCTGAGACACTGAGCTGAAATCTAGCATCGCTCATGAACATGAAATATCTGTCAGGCTAAAGAAGCATTCTCCTTCTGTCTGCATATTCCTCCAGAGTTTGTTACTCCTGAGAACCCCTTTTTCTACCTTAATTTGGAGAGTGACCAAATCGGAAAACTTATTACTGTGATTAGGAAGTAAGGACTTTGGCTGAAAAAAAAATTAAATCTTGGCGTTGCACTTCCTAATAAAGCAACCAAAGAATAAAGCTATTAACATGTGACCTAAGGAGCCTTGCAATCTTACAGAGCCTCCAGTGGCTTTACTTTAAAAATGTTTAAGCATTGTTTTAAAAAATATATATATATTTTCCCTAAAACAGATTTTATAAGCATTTTCTAAGAAACCAGTTTCATCTGACATATTCCAGAAATATTCAGAGTTTACCTATCTGACGGGGCATTCAGGGCATTTAAGTACCAGGATATCTTTGTGGACTTCAGTTATCTGACAAAGACCAGGTCAGTTCTAAGTCTGCTACATAATGTTTATCTTATTAAATGAAAGAGATTACAAGAAATTTTCAAGGGTTTCCTAGTAAGATCAGACATTCCTAAACTTTTCATCTCAACCTTTGAGCAGGGTTTTTGTACCACAATTTTTACTTCAGATGTCATATCCCCTGTTCATCTTTTCAATATAACTGTTTACATTTCCAGGCTCTCCTCTGACAATGAACAGCATACTGCTGTCTGGATCTGCAAAACACATAACATAGTATTTCAGAATATTTCCTCACACCTCGGTGGTGAAATCTTTCCTTATTGATTCCTGAAATCCTGGATTGCAACGACTGTTATTAGCTCTGTTATTAACTCCGAGTGTTTTCCTTTCTGCAGCAGGGACAAACCACACCATAATGACAGCCTCAGGCTTCCCCTCATAAAAGTTAGGTGACAAACATCTTGAAAACCTCTCTTGCATTTTCATAGCATGAGACTTTAGGCAAAAAGACTAATATCATCTGTTGTTTCATCAAACTAGTTTATTACATATTCAGGTCACATTAATAATTAATATCCTACATATGGTATAAAATACACATTTTTTTGTATCTATTATTTTTCTTGAGAATAACATATGTGAACTGTATTTTGCACACAGCTTTATTTATACTTTTGGTAAACTACATATCAACACGTGTTTGTGCACCGGGAATGGATGTTTTTAATAAAAATTAGTCATATTCAGGATTCTTAACTCATTGTTTTCTCCTATCTTACTCTTGAAACTGCTTGTGACATAAACAAGAGGAATCAAGCCACAAAAGAATGCATTTTATTTTTATTTATCTCCCTTCCTGCTTCAGCACTGATCACAGAAACCAAAGATGGAGGATGGATGAAAATAGGCTTGTTTAGAAATCTTAAATGATTAACATAAATGAAGTGAGTATAGTTTGGTAGAAAGCAACGAGGTAGAATTATAATCCTTGGAGGACCTTTATCTGTACCTTGATTGGGTATAACACTGATTGGCAAGTTTTCATACACTTATTTCCGAAATTGAAAAGTCCTTGCAATATTTTCAGCAGGTCTGAACATATCTACCTGCTTATGCTAACAGGCACTAGGTCATGCATATGTTCAGCAATTCATATTAAATCCAAGTTATCTCTACGCATACTTGTGATAACCTTCTAAACTTGTAAACAACATTCATCAACATATTCACAGCTGAAATTCATTTTACACCTTTTCCACTAACCCTCTGTTTCAAGAGTCTTGATAAAACTAATTTCATGATAAAGTAGAAATGTCAGTCATTTTCCCAAATTGTAATTTCAGGCATAGTCACCTTACTTTCTGAAAATATCAACAAATATTTTTTAAAAGCAAGCAGGATTTTAAATTCATAAATCTGAAATTGATGTAGTTAAAAATTATCATGGGGACAGATAAATTGCAAACCACCTTTGGTAACTGAGTTAGCATGAATGCTTCCATCATTGTTTGCAGCACAGACAGACTCTACACTGAATGAAGCCTGTACACAACTGATAGAAGAACCCCTTGAATATGTTCTACATATGTATTGGGAAGATCCCTTTCAGTCAAACCACTGTTCCTTAATTTCTACCTGAGGATGAACGAAGTATGATGGCTTTATATGTCTGCTATTCTCAGTATAACCCTAACTATTAAATGCATCAAATATAACCAAGAATGTGTGACTTACAAAATAATTCCAATCAAAATATGTTAATTTTTATTTTACAAATACATATATATGCATTTATCTACCGTAAGCATGAAGGGCACGTTCACTGAATGCAAGCACATCTTAAGGATAGTATTGTATCCATAGTTATGATTTTCAGAGTTGAACGATGGTAATAGTTTTTAATTATCATTTTATTTTACAGACGAGACAGAGACTTGGGCAAAAGATTAAAACAAACTCCCATTTGGGAGCCAGTAATTTTGTTTGTTTGAGATAACTCTTCTATTTCTTTTAGATGAAATTTGGAAAGGATGGTGTTAACATTTAAAACCATACATTATTACACAAATATAACTGCCTTTGATATAATGCTAATCAATCCAAAGCTCATTCTACATAGGTAAACAATCTGAAACAAATTGCAGAAGTCAGTGGAAAGTTACAATACATTTTTTGCCTGATCTCTATAGTCACTGGGCCAAGCATCATGGAAAGGAAGATTCTAAGTCATGAAGTCCGTTAATTGCCAATAGAATTCTCCCCAGAATGCACTTCAGTCTCTATTCATATTAAGCTCTTCACAATAATAATTTAAAAAGCTATTTTCTAGACAATGCTAAAATAAAAATAAAAACAAAGGATCATTAAGTAAATGGGTTTTTACCTAATGGCAGTTAACTCCAGTCATTAGGTAAACTATATTAATGCACATTACTCCTTAAGTCAATAATTTAATATGCCCCAAAATAATTTACACATACAGATAAGGATTTAAGAAAATAGAATTAATTTAATGCTCCCTTCATCAATAAATGGGACTGTGAAGGCAGTGCCTATTGTTACTTATAGAAGATAGTGGGAAGGGTATTCAGGCATGGATTTCCAGGGGGAGAAGGGAACTTTAGGTCTCCATAATTGGCATCACCAAGTGCCACAAATCATTGTGACAACTGCCAAGTTTATGAATTAAGAGCTGGAATTAAATACCCCAAATTTGTACCTTGCTGCCATTAAATATCAAATTTAGACTCCTAAGTACTGAAGATATGTGCCATTAGATATCAAGTTTAGATTCATAAATGATAATGACATACGTGGAATAATTAATATTATAGAAAGACCACGTCTGTATTCAAAGAAAAGACCTTTCTATGCTGTCTACATAAATGCTCAGAATAAAAGAAAATGAGTACTGTGTTCTTTATGTGCAGTGTGGCATGATATTGCTTTTTATTTTGACTTAAAAAAACTGCATGGCAACTGAGAGCTGAATGATTGTTATACTTATTGCCTTTCTCAGCTAAAAAGATAGCTGTCTTACAGTATCTATTTAAAACTGTAATATATTTACTAAAGGAACAATTTAGAGATGCCATAATCATAGCTACTGCAGAACAGTATAATCTCAAAGGGAAGAGAGAAATCTTGCATCTTCCTGCAAATACCCCCTTCTTCTCTTTCATATCATTCTATTTGAGCTTAAACTGAAACTTTGGATGTTTTTATTATGGAACACATGAGGAAAAGGATGTGCACTGATCAATTACCTTAGTTTACAAATTCTGATCCTCTCATTCTATTTCATGCTAAAATATTGCAAATGACCACCGCAGGAAAATGCAAACCCTGTACTGTTTCTCTCCACTTGAGTACTTTTGCTAAGGTGTGCAATTCCTTTGGTTACTTTAATTGAAAGGCTCTATAAATCATACGAACTCTATAAACCTCACTTGTTAGACACTTAAGTTTTAACAATTAAGTTTAATTGTTTTTCAACAATGTCCCCTTCAGTACGTATGGGGTAAACACAAATTTTCTTATCAAGCAGGAACTTTTCCATTGCAATAGCATTGTTTTTTTTAATCATTCTGTTGAGGTGAATCATTAGTGCAAATAGGAGATCAATTTTCATCATTTATTTGATATCTTTGCATTATTCAATGGTATGAAACAGAGACGGTACATCTCAGACCAACAACCTAAATGTTTCTTCTTACTCTTTCTTTAAAACAACGTCCTTCACTTCTTCATTTGATATCCTTTAAGAAGTTCCAAATAATGCATGTCTTGGTAGCCTCTCAAGCTTTTACCACAAAATGGAATGTCACTATATTGATCAAAAGAAGTATTTCTCTAACTCTGTTTTACTGGGAAAAACAACATTATTATTTTTTTTCTAACCTACTTTTTGGCTTTTCCTGTGGAACTTTTAAATGAAAGGAAATTGAATTTCTCTGATGCTAAACAGATACTGTGATGTTTGAATCAGAGGGACTGGAAGAATATGTACAGGTGTGTATTAAAATTCAGAGAAATGTCCTTGTCTGGGAGTCTACATCTTCCATTTCTTTACTGTTACATCTTACATTCAGATCTGAATGTCAGATTTTCCACAACACAATGACACTTCAAAGCAGCACTTGTCTCTGCTTGAGTTATGTGATGGCAGAATTAAAGGGATCATCCACAATCTGGTGTAAAGTAGAACTCATTAAAAATAAGAACATTCTCCATAATTTTAAGGTGAAAATATATCTTTTATCAGACTTTAAAATTTGCATTAGCTTTACAGGGAGGCAGCATCTGAGCTGTTAAGTAAGATGGTAGCTGTTTGGACATACATGTTAACATTCTCTGACCCTGTTTCTACTAACACATGTGGGACCATGTGTATGACTGTGCTTCAGTCTCATGGCAATATTGAGAAAACTACCCCACAGAAACTCATAATTGTCAGAAGAGGTGATGATGTACAAACTAAAATTTCAGACAAGATTGTTTCTAAGAGTAACTGGTCGAAGAAATCACAAAGGGAGAAGCAAATCTTTCCTTAGTTCTGATTAAACCACAGTGACTCTGGTTCAAGGTAAAGTTATAGAAGAAATATTATAGCTACAATCATCTTTGACTAAGCAAGCAAAAAATTCTCCATTGTACATTAGAATTCAAAGTGAGGAAGAATATAAGAATCTAGTTAAGGGCAAATTGAAGTGCGCCCGTTAGATAAGACTCTTGTAAAGGTCATGGAGACTATCTGAAAACATCGCATTATGAGTTCAAGATATCCCCATATATGACTGCAACATTAGACTTAATAAAAAAAAATCATAAAACAATACCATGAACTACATATGCTAAATAAAGAAAAACCTCAACCTAACTAATCAGGCCTCCTAAAAGTAAAAATATAGCCTTCTGAATTAAAAGTATGGAAATCAAAAGCAAGGTGAACAGATGAAGCATAATATGAGGCAAGTTAGATTTAAAATCACAGGTAGAACAGAAGTTTTGAGGAATAATTTGCTAAGTAATAATTAAAACAAACAAACAAAAAACAACTAAAATAGCATGTTTTTTAAAAATAGGGATCAGGCGGTGAGCCTGTAAAGTTGAGAGATGACAGAAAAAAAGTTAACAACTTTCTGATCACCACCACTTTTTAACAGGAAAAAAAAAAAAAGAAGAACCCCTTAATCACCTTTGCGACGCTTTGTTGGACTCTTGCCAGTATGTCCTCCATCTCTCTTCTAGTGAGGAGATCATCACTGGGTCCAGCATTTCAGATATGGCCTCACCAGTGCTGAGCAGAGTGGAAGGATCCCCTTCCTCAACCTGCTAGTGATGTAGCCTAAAGTAGCCAAGAAAGCTCTTGCCCTTCTTTACTGCAAGGGAGTATTGCTGAAGTCCCTGTCAGCCCATTTCTCTAGCCCATTAGAATTCCTTTGATGTACTGCACAACCTGGTCTATCATCATCTCCTAACAGTTCTACATTATCTATGAACTTAAGGAGAGTGCACTCTGTCTATCACTCAGTTCATTAAATGAAGCTGTTAAACAGTGTTTGCCCTAGTATTGACCCCTGTGGTACAGCACTACGGAGTGGTGTCCACACGGACTCTTCACCAATGACCACATTCTTCTCATCACAACAGTTCAGACACTTTACAGTCTACCTAATTGTCTCCTATTTCATATTTCATCCATTAGTATATAGGAGTCCAAAGATTTATTAAAGTCAAGATAAACAGAATCACAGAAACACTGCTCTGCCCTCATCCACTAAGACAGTAATGTCCCTATAGGAGGCAATCAAGTTAACACAACATTAATTCCCTTCACAAATCCATGTTTGTGACTCCCAGTTCTTGAGACATAAAGAGTGTTCTGTGGTCTTAAAAACCAAATTTGTCAAGATCAGCTGCACCATAGGCATTAACCTGCAGGATTCATCTACTGTTCCTCAATTGTTCCCCTAACTGACAGTGTTAAGGAGACATCAACAGGTTCTTGTATCCTCACCCCTAGGGCTGCATAATCAAGCTTGATATACCTTAGGTATCCTCTGGCTGTATTGCTGGTGCCAACATGAGAGGGAGCAGGGAAACTGAGGGCCACATGGACTTCACCTTTCTCTCCATGACATCCTGAGCTCCTAGCAAGCAGTAAACCTTTCCCAATAGCCAGTCAAGTCTGTCACTCAGTGCAGGGAGTCTCTTACCATAATCCCCTGACACTTTTTCCAGTTCTGCTGTGCAGCCAGTCCATGCACTTAACTGGAGGCAGCTCTCAGCCCCTCCTCTGCAACTTAGGCAACGACCACAGCTGTCCTTCTGGGTCCAGAGCCAGGGCATCCCACTTACACTGGAGTACACTGAGGAGTTGAGAATGTGGTCTTAGAAAAGATCCAGTTCATCTTCTCATGACCTCTGGTACTGTGCAGATGGCCCCCGACCCAGAGCCACTCTGTTTAGCCTCTGTACTGGAGTCAAGGAGAATGGGGAAGAAACAGCAGATCTTAAGGGGTGCCTCAACACCATCTGTGGAAGTACATGCTCAACATCAATACTAAGAAAATCAATAAAATCTATTAACAAGATCAGACTTTCTGGATAGAAGATAAATTTAATATATTAGGGAAGCGATAACCACCGGCATTTATATGGAGAATTAAAAAAAAAAAAAAAATTAGACTAAAATTCTTTGGGGGAAATAACTATGGATAGGTGAGAGTGACGAGGGCAATATAGAACACAGGGATTTCCACATCACTTTTGACAAAGTCTCTCATGAAAATTTTCTAAAAAAAAAACAAGCTACAAAACATGGTATGTTTTGGTATGGTATGGTATGGTATGATGGTATGGCCATAACATGAACCAATAGAGGTTTAAACACAAGAAACAAAATATCCAGTTATATACTGTGAAGTGAACTAACTACTGGAAGAACCCTCTAGAGTTCTCATGTAAAGGCATCTTAATGGTCAGCCTGGCCATTAATAGTATGGAAGAGAGAGTAGACTGGGAGATTGACAAACCAGTACTAATTAATGTTGGGACCAAACTAAAATGGACTAAAGTAGTCACAAAATATTCTCATGATACTGGATGCCTAGGTAATAAAATTTTCTAACATCCAGAAAAAAAAAGATTTTAAAGATCCTGTGGACGGCTGTCCAGAGCAACGTTCAGTTATAGTCTCAAGGAAAATATAAAATTAAAAAGGAAATACAGAACAAGTACAGAGCAAAGAAAGAGCAAAAAAAGTTCATAGAAATGAATAACTCTTTTTTAATATATAAATTCTGATAGCTGCATATATGCTCTGGGAGTGCAATTACATAAAAAGAAAGCAGATCTAAGGATAAAGAACTTACAAAATTAATTGTTTTTAATGCTTTGGGAGAGGCAGAACTTTTGGGAAAAAAGAAAGAGATGTCTGGCTGTACTAGCTTAATTTCAGATAAACTGATAAAATTTATATGGTGAGTAAACAGGAAGGATTTTATCTTCCTCAGAATATAGCAGAATAGCAGCTAGGGGCATAAAAATAAGTTATAATACACAAAAAAAAAAAAAAAAAAAAAAGAGGGAGGAGAGGGGGGAACAGTACTATTTCAACATTACGCATAATTAAACTGTATAACATTTTGCCATAGGATGTATAGGATGCCAAAACCAAAATGTTGTAAAAAGTAGCCACAGGTATTCATGTTATACTGTGAACAGTATAAAATACAAACGTAGATACAACCTCCACTTCAGAAAAGACAGTAACTACTGAAGTCAGAAGGTTATAGCACAGGAAATACCATTCTGCTTTTATACTCTTTCTCTGGCCATCTGCTAATGTCCACATGCACAACAGAAGGCCAGTTTAACGGGGCTTTCAGCTGGAGCTACTGCAGCTGTTCATTTGCTCTTTAAAATTAGAAACAAACCATTTCCCTAAAGTTTGAAATCTTACAAACTTAATATGATTCATTACAAACTACCTTGAGGACTGCAGAAAATAGAGAATAACAACAATTCAGCAGTAATGAGTATATTTTATTTCTAGAGAAGAAAACAAAACCCAGAATTAGTAGCACCAGGGGATATAAGTTGAAAATAGCAGGCTTTTTTTTTTCTTCTTTTTTTTTTTTTCTCCCCCAAAAACCAACTGGGAATTAAGAAAGCCAAGTGATTAATTCTGATCTATACTTCTATTTAAAAATGATGAAACTCTTTTGGCAGCTTTCCATCCATTATTGCATTCCTAATT
Organism: Lagopus muta; assembly: GCF_023343835.1. Classification (NCBI taxonomy): domain Eukaryota; kingdom Metazoa; phylum Chordata; class Aves; order Galliformes; family Phasianidae; genus Lagopus; species Lagopus muta. Next base: position 97,092,504 of record NC_064433.1, read on the forward strand.
ATCAAGGTGAATACATTAAATTTGCTTTATCTACTCTTTACTCTTAAAATACAATTTTCTCTCTGGATTTCAGCTAAACACAGCTGGAAACTCCAGATAAATGCAGACATTTCTGATGGAGACCAAAGTGTCTCTCAGATGTTCCCTCAGATGTGTTAAAAAAGCTACAAACTGAGTCACTTCCACAGTAATGGGATTAGAAATAGCCTGCAGGGAAGCATGTGCCAAATGGTGCCAGCTAGCATGGATCATAACAAAAAACTGTGACATTATAAAAATACCTCAGAGTGATGCTATGGGTGGTAGAATGCGACTTGCCAGCTCAAAAGAATTGTCTCATTAAAATGACAGGAGTACACTGAAGCAGTGATATGTGCAGGAATATGGTCTGCCTGGTAGCTGAGTAGTTAATCTTTTTGATAAATCTTGTCAGTTGACCATCAAATTCATAAATGTCAATTAGGGCTGTAAGGAAAAAAAAGAAAAAGATGGTAGGAGGGCATGGTGGGAAGGAGAAGAAAGAAAAGATAAGCTGGGAAGGGACCAAACTTAAAAGTTGGGGCTTTTTAAAACCTCATGCATAACGTTCAAAGCATCTCAATATATGGCAAATACTAAGAACAAACAACCTTTTTAACACAGTAGATTATAGAAAACTTTTGAAGACACTTAATTCAAATCTGCTCTTATGTTTCCATGGAATTTCAAGAGTTGAAAGTCCCTGTATGTTGGAGTCTGTAACAAGTTCTGTGGGTGCTCAGTGTTTCTGAGTCATTTGTTTTGCCTAGGAAGTGAGAAAACACTGTTTACATTTCTTTATCAACAAATCTGAACTATGTATGAATGCGAATTTGTCTTCAGTGTGCAAAAAAACACTTTTTGTTCATAAAGTGTTTGAAGAAAAATCTTAATTTAATGTATTTAAGTCTTGGGTCTGTTGACTTAAGTTTATACTTACACATTTTCATTAAAGCTTCTTTTCTGTCACAAGGAAAGACATGGATATAATGCTATTGAAAACTGTGGTGAATCAGAGCCATTGAATTCTCCATAGTACTTGAAATTAAAAAATCAGCATTCTGCAGGGTGAAAATATTTCAAGAAGATTTAGCCTTTGAACATATTCCTACAATTTCCCACTTTTTCTGTAGGGAAGCTTAAAAATAACTGATAGTTCTTTGTTGTATATATATTATCTTTACCTAAGTGACATAACTTCCTTTACTGAATTAGGTAGAAATAATGGTCCATTTAGAATAACAAAATATCATAAGGATAAATCAAATCAAAATCTACTTTTAGATGGCATTATATTTTTAAAACTGGATATGAGCTCTACTGAGTGCTTAACCTACTACTAAAAACACTCCACCGAAACAGTGGAAAGGAATAAAAAATCCTTAACATCAAAAACAAGGTGTGAAACTGAAACAAAAAGATGAAGCAATCAAAGGAAATGTTGCAGTGTCAGTCTTGCTGACACCTTCCAGGGCTGCATCACGAATTAGAATAAAAAAACTGGCTGTCAACAGGACTTCATTCTTGCACCTGAAACAGTCAAAAGTGCTAAATTCTAATAGTCATTATGGAATACCATAAGGAATAAAAAACAGACATACAGACTAGATTCTTCCCAGACAAGGACAGAATGGCTTTATTGCTTTAATCTCCATTAGCTTTCTGGAACTTTAAGATACTGCGTCTACCTGACCCTACTCTTACATGGTTGTTTGAGTCCTACCACTGTTTTTTGTTCCACTTCTCATTCAATTATGATATTGCAGAATTTCCAAAAAGCCTTTTTGTTTTTGTTTTGTCTCAAGTTACTTCAGCTTATCAAGTAATTGGTGTTATCTTTTCATCTTATTTGGTATGTTTGTCAGCATTCTCTACATCCATACTATTATATTTTAAGATTTTATATCCCTATCATGCTCTGCCATTAGTAGCAGCAACAATATTTTTCAGTTTTTTTTCATAGATACAAATCAAATTTAAAACATAAAGGAATTAATCCAGAGAGTTTAAAGATAAACCAATCCTATGTTTAAGAAAAGCCAAATAAAATGTAGAACTCCAACTAAGGGGTGGACTGTGAAATATAAAGTCATAGCATTCATTTAATTTTCCTAGGATATATTTATGAAAAAAGATTATTGTTGTTTGCTTTTGTTTGTTTGTTTGTTTTTTAATTGTTATGCTCTAAATCATTTATGTTTCACCATTAGCTATTTGTGATTTCTCTATACTTCTAGGTTTTCCTCTCCATTAATTAATCTTACCAAGAAAACCAAAATCAATTAGTAACTCCAGAAATCCAAGTGAAAAATTGAAGAACATTAATTTGTCAAAATATGCATGTTGACACATAGGCCACTCAATTTCCTCCACCCCTACCTCCCCCCTCTTCTTTTTTTCTAACACCTACACAGAAGTTACATTTTATAAGAGTATTTTCTGCTTATTTACTTGCAAGTTTCAACTCAGAACATAACATGGAGTACTGTAAATTCAATTTGTTAGCACATTAGTACTCCACTAGTAAAATCTGACCCCATTCCTTTATCTGCAGAAACACACGTAATATGCTCAATGTGCGTGTGGCATGACTGAACTCCATTGCACTGTAGTTTCTTAGAATATCCTCAGTGAACATACTGTGTTTAAGGCAGTCAACTGCACTAGAGCATTGGTCCCATTAATTTCAAAGTCATTCATCCTTAATGAACTTTGACTAAATATTTCATGAAATAAATGTCAGGCATCTTAACAGGCTTTTATTCTCTCCGTTGTTCCATGATTAAATACTTCTGTAGTAAACTGCAAGGGGAAAGGAACCTTTACATTTATATTTGAGATAAATAAACAACCTCTGAATGTGAGTCATTTGCCACTCTCCTTGAAGCTCCATCAAGGGGCTTTAAGGCATATTCTATGTAGAAAGTTCAGGGAGCAGACTTACTTCAGCAGATCTATTTCAATTTATTTCAACTGAGGATATGATCCCAGGAAGGATGGCAACTAGTAATTTCACAAGCATCTTTACTTTGAAAGATCCATGATCCTTTGTTGAGACTATCCAGGCTTTTTCATTCTCATGTTATAAAGCATCTGAGAATTTCTCTACCTTATTTTTAACATAAACAACGTAAAAAATATTTTATACTAAAAATTAAGGACTTTTAAATTTCTCTGGTCTAAAAGAAGTAAGAACTCATCACAAAGCTGAGAGTGGCTCGGTAGATTCAGCATGCATAGAGCAGGGAGTGGATGCTGGGAAAAAAACCTACAGTGATGCTTTAATAAAATAGTCTCCTTTATTTCCCTATTTCTTAGGTCAACTACTTTTTTGCATCAGAATTTTAAAAAACAAAAATTATTCCTCAGTTTCACTAAAGTCTTATCTTTCTGACTTTGAGTAACTGAATCAGCTGCACTAAGAGATAGTCTCAAAATTCAGGTGTAAGTAAGTGGAAAAGATGTAGTTCAGATGTGTCTTGTAAACATATAATATCCCCATCTCAAGGTCCTAAGTATTTCTATCAGGCCAGTCCTGTTCTGAATGTTTGCACAGAACCAAACACAGCTCATTATAAGTCCTTATTGGCCACATGGCCATTCCAAAACTACTAGCACACTAATTGCTAAACATCCATGTGAACAACATTTTGAAAATAATTCATAGTGACCTTTTTTGAAAAACACATCTAAACCCACTGATGTGACAGCAGCAGCAGAATCACAAAATACAGCTTCTCTGAAGGCAGACGAAATGCATGCACCTCTAAAGTAAGACTTTCAGATGAGCATGAAAAAAGGAAAAAAAAAGTTTTTCTCCATTGCAAAACAACAGGGCAACTTTTCCATGTTTTGGGCCTAGCCACAATGGATACCAATAATAGAATTTAAGCTTAACTATTTCCAATACATGTTAGTTCTTGTTAAGTCCATAAAAACATATTAACACTAAGACAAACTCTTTGTCATTACCGCGAGAGTAACGAAAGCTCTCAAGTGTTATGTTCAGAAAGTTGCCTATTTTGTAGTCTTCGAACACACTATGGTTTAAGAGTCTGGCCCCATTCTCTGCTGTAACATAGGTTGCTGAACTCCAGTAAGAAGACCAGTGCTCAGGAAATTGTATTACCAGAATGCCATAAAGTTCAAGGCAGTACTATATTTTTCTCTTCTCCTTGCTGAATGATGGATTAAGAATTTCATTCTCTTTAAAAGTTCTAGGAAAGGAAAGAATTTATGATGGGTCAGATACTCTCCAATTTAAAAATTACACTGCTTCAGTTGCCTACCATGAAGCTAGAGCAATGTATTTCATTTGATAAGACTGTACTACATATCTGTTAATACCAAATAAGAAACATAATTGTGCAAAGATTCAAATGCTGCTACTTAGACATAGAAAACCTTTTATTTGATGTATAATCCTTATTCAGTTTACAAAATCTGGTTGAAAATATTTCATATATAAAGTGTGAGTTGTAGCTTTAATTAGGTCTGTATGAAATCTTGATATATGATTATTTATCAGATACATTGTTGAACTATTTATTATTCCTCAGTGACATTCAGAATTCCACTCATAACCAGCAAGTTGATACATACAGGTCTAAAAAGGCACATAAAGCAAGGATGTAGTGGGTTGTAACTGTGAAATATTACTGCTTGTTTCAGCCTCACAGATTTTAGATTACCCTTTTCTGTCTAGAAATACCATTGAATAATATGTCACTACGAAGTACTAAGGCTTGAATTCTTATTCTACAAACTTACCCGATATGGTAAATAATACATCATCTCATCTCTCTAGCCTCCTTGTCTCTTTAATCTTTCAAAGATTATTTTATCTCTGCTTGCATATATATGTAAAATACATATAGATTCATAAATTAATTGAAAATGCAATCATTATTACATGGAATGAATAAAAATTTCTCTATGACTTTCAGAATCTATGAGCAAAATAGTTTCTTGGCATAGCTAATTTCTACAGCTACAAATGAAGAAGACTGAAAAGTGTTTGAAAACCCTCTAGGCACAGTCCAAGCCCTGAGTTTTGGGTAAGATGGACCCAGAACATGGTTTTGCATAGTAAGTTTCAACAAATATAGGACACACATCTAACTGCTGTAAAACAGCACTGGCTTTTTAAATACCCTTCTTGCCATGCTTCTCACTCCTAATGTGAAGAAGATCCCTCCTGCCCTCGTCAGCTAAGCCTGCAGATGTGACAATACAGTCACAGCATAATTTCCGGTATAAGGCTGAGTGCCCTTTCTCTGCTGTAAACACCTTTTAGAGATGGACTCAAGCAAGAGATCAGAGAATATCCTTGGGGAAAACAACTGTGTATCATCTTGTCCTCAGTAAAGTGAGAAGGTTATTCAGCTGTTATTGTAGTCCTGAATCTGCTAAACAGCTCCTGGCATATGGAAGCACATTAAGTTCATTCACACTGAAAGATTTCACAGATAATGGAGAGATTAACTCAATTTTAAAAAGGGGGAAATAGCTGTATCTGAAATGGACAAATAACCCCATTTAAAGCACAGGACAACCATGGATTGGTTCCTCTCCTTCATAAACCAGGGTCTTTGTTCTTAAAAAAAAGTGTAAATTTAAAGGAACAATGATGAAAACGTATTTTTTTGCCTAGCGTAAAATCTGTATCAGAATTGTCAGCAGCTCCTCTTATTACATTACCCAGACCAAGTACTAAGGCAGCAAATCCTATATTATTTTTTTTCTTATGTATAAAGCTTTAAGGGAATAATGTTCTAGATATTAGATTCATTTTAAATTTACAGTGGCTTATTGGTTAATAGTGGTCCAGTACCATTACTATTATAATTATTAACGAATGTAACCATAACCATGTAAAAAAACGTGAGTGCTTATGCCTTTTTGATATAGTCTGTATTTCATAACTTATTTTCATTGCTTGGCAGAGTCTCTTCATGACCCTCCACCCTAATGCCTTTCCTTCTCTCAAGGTAAGAATAAGGCTTCTCTGAGGAAAGGGAGTGGAGAGAAAATGGGGCAGTGGATCTGTGTCGTGCTGTTTCTCCTGATCCTCTTTAGTGTGCCAGAGAGGGATGTAGGAAGCAGAGGTGGGTACCCAAATTCTGCCCTGTGCAGCAGTTCACACCCTGAGGGCAAAGTTTGACAGCCTTGATGAGAGAACAGTGCCAGAGACACAAGATCCGGGAAACACTGACGTTTATAGCCTCTCCTCCACCAGTGACAAAATTGTTCACAAGCTCACAAGATTTAAAATGAAAACAATATATAATATTCTCATATAACATTATGAAGGCTTAAACATTTTTTTTTCTATTGACTTCATGGTTCTGAGTGTGTAAATAAATCTCAAATAAGAATCCTTTCCTATATAAAACACAGTCATTCTCATAGTATTCTTTCTAACATCACAGTTTTCTTTCTAACTAAAGAACTTTTTAAAGAAAAGGAAAAAGAACCAAAAGCCCCACAAACCAAGATATTTAATTTTTCTAGAGAAGGCAAGACACAAAGCACATTTTATTTTTTTCTTGTTTCTATCAAGTTTGTCAATGGCATGGCAAGGCAAAAAAACACATCTTCTAATGGATCCTGTTAATTTTAATTTTCTCTGTGTGTACTTTGGAAATCACAGAATGCCAGGGACAGGAAGGGACCTTGAAAGATCATGCTTGCATTCATGTGAGATTTACTGTTTAAATAAACCAAAAATACATTTATAACTTTTTAAGTCTGCATTATGAAATTTCTTACGTTATATACAGCAGAAAAATTTTTGTAGCAAAATTCTCATCAAAAAGTCATCAATAACACTGTGTTGATGTACTACAAATACCAGCAATGACCTCCAGTTTCACTACAGACATGCACTTCTAGCCTCTTAGATTGTCACTTGATAACTAATCATCTTCTGACCTGAAGACTGTATTTAATTAGAGGACAGCAACTCAAGAACATTTGCAATATATGCATTTAGGCATTGTGTCAGTAGCCATAGTTTCTATGTTACAATGTTCATAACCCTGACAACATCACTTCCTAATGCACTAATTAGAGCAGAATGACTAAGAAAAGTCATTTGTCTAGTCTTGCGTACAAGATGACTTCAGACTCATCAAAGAGTTAATATGCTCTGAAAAATAAACTACAGCAATAAAGTGTGTATAACAGAAAACAATACAGAATTTGTCTAACAATTTGTTTAAAAACAGAGTGAAAATTATCCAACCAGATAGTCTGATGATGCGGTTTCTTCCTTCTGCACATTTCTCCACTTGGAAAAAATGGCAAGAATTGTAGAAAGTAAGAGAAAGCAGGAAAAACAAATGTTCCCTCTCTCTCTTTTTTGATATCAGAGCCATGTAAATACATCTGAAGATGTATTTACATCAGCTGTTCTGCATCTTATGTTCAATAATGATGAATTATCTGAAAACATCTGGACAGCACTTCCTATTTCTAAATTGAACTGTATACATATTGAACTATATACACAGTGTGTGTACATACATATAAAAATTTAGTACAGACTAAACAGAGCAGTTCAGAGTTCCTAAAATATTATGGAATATCAGATTTTTTTCTTTTTTATTTCACTGTCTAATTCAAATATAATTTAATGCATCTCCGTGTTAGGTGCAAGCCCTATTAAAGATGCTCAGGAATCATTGGGAACTAGAATTGAGGAATGCTTATTTCAAGAGATCCTCCTTCAAAAAGTACCAATGCATTAAATTTTAATTCTATTGTGTTAGGTAGCAATGGTTACCCTACCCAGCAAAAAGTTTTACTGAAATACTTTTACCATTACTGAAATACTATGGCACATGTAAGACAGCCCAGTGATTCAAATAGGAAAAGTTAAAGGTTAGCTTGATACTATTACATGGAAACCTAATTTTAATTTTCATTTTTTTAGGGAACTGACTTATACATTACAAATATGACTGAGGAAAAGAGATTTATTTATTTATTTATTTATTTTTGTGAGAAGGCCAGTGTAATCACTACTCTGACAAGGAAGCAAGATATGGTTGCTTTTATTTTCCCAAGACAGCTACTGAAGTTATGAGATCGTTGCCCAGGCTTTCATTTATCTTTATTAGGAAGTCATATTTTCTCAACCTGGACATGCTCTCCAAGGGCTGTTGCTGTTCACTGTGTGAAGATGAGGCATATTCTCTCCAGCATTGCTGGTAACCAGGCAGCAGCTGCGAATGGTGGAAGAGCTGCTGCCTTGCTACGCTGCTTCATTTGGCACCTGAGCTTCCGGTTGCTTCAAAGCCAGGACTCATTCTCCAGAAGCATTACTTCTAGCCTTTTTTGATAACTGCATCAGACATTAAGACTTTTGCTTACAGAGAAAGGCATTGCTTAACTTACTTCATAATCAGAAATAAAATCAAAGTATTAAGTCTTAATTGTAGGTATTAATATATTCTGTTTACCTTTAGTGCAGAAAGCCATGGATGCCGCAGCATTTTACTTCATTTGGTAGACATAACAGAATGAAATTCATCTTCTTCTTAATGAGTGCACAAATACAGATCCCAAAGCAACCAGCCATCTGAATTAAGTTTATGAACAAACTAAAAATTGCTAGGGACTGTCTGTTGAAAAAATAACCATTCTACTTGCTCTTCTTTTCAGGCAAGAGTACCACATATTTTTTGCATGAATTGCTTTCAAAGATATACTCAATAAATGTTTGTTCCAAATAAATTCCCTTAGAAAGATTAAAGGCGGACCTTGCTAGGTTGCTGCAAAATTTAAATAAATATCAGCACCCATTTTTCAATCTTCTTATCATTGATCATGTTCTTAACTGCAGACAGAGAACAAAGGAAAATCCAAACCAATAAAAAAAACCCAAACTGTTGCACATGATAAACATCAACTAAAGTTTGTGAAAACTAGATTTCCTATCTGAAATGAATGCTTATAACTTACATTATATTATTTAAAGTACACTCATAGATTTGTTCCAAACAATAAAGATTAGAAGAAAAGAATAAGCACTATGCTAGTCAAATGGAGATGTTTAACAGTAAATAATGAAAAAAATATTTAATCAGATGCAGAGAGCCTTTGCATTTAAAAGATTAATAGACAACAAAGACAGTTCAATGTAGATAAATGTATCATTATGATGACTTCATTGAGTTGATATCGCACAGCTCTGTGTATCATAAAATATAAGAAATATAAAAGACCGAGGAAATCAAGATGTCTGTGTGCATCATCTATGATTAATAGTGAGCAGTAAGATGAAAGACAAACTGAAATACATTTGATGACGAGTCTTCTTCTGTGTCTCGATACTCTACAGGATGTTAGGAATGACTAAGTGCTTCTGAAATCCAAAGAGAAAACAATGAAGAAGTACTTCAAGGAGTCTAAGGAAAAAATAATTTTAGCAAAACATCTTAATCACTAGGGATTTGCTAAGACAAAGAAATGAATAAATGAACCAGGATCCTATAATGAGAATACATACAATGAATTCTGAAAATTAAACTTTGATGTTGCAGTTTAAACGTATCCAAGCCCTGTCTGGCTCATAAAAACAAAATTCAAAAATAGAAAGCCATGTTTTGGAAGTAGAAAATAATCCCCCAAGTTTTACAAATCATAACGTCTACAGAGTTATGTGTTAAAAAAAAATCTTAATAAAAACTCTGTGTGGGTACAAGAAGCCAGTCAGACTCCAACCTAGGTGTCTAAAACCTAAGCGTTTTATTTTTACCTTCATGTCATGTGTCTTCCTGTCATATACACATCACGGTCAGTTTCTCGGAAGCTATAAAGTGTTTGAATTTGAATTCAGCTTTTCTATAAACACATAGTTTTTACTTTACAATCAATTGCTACTTTTTATTGCTGCTGAGTGAGATGGATATCCTGGGAATAAATGACAGGGATCCAGCTGTAGCATTCCTCAGTTATGGTAATCTTATCCAAACCCACTAATTCTTGGAAAAGGTGGGAGATGGTTTAACATGTTAATATAAAATCTGTGTTGAAAAAATAAAGATTAATTTTCTGTAAAAAGAAGGAAAGCAGGTGTAATACTATCTAGAATTGTCAAATAATTGGCATAGGTAATGAAATAAATAAATTACAGAACATTAAAGACATCTGAAATTTCAGGAAGAAATTGGGAGTTTCTTGGAAGTCGTAGAAATGGTGTGCCTCAGGGCAACACAGCATGAAGAACCAGGATGTAATATCACAATTTTAGCGAGAAGAAAGCTAAACTTTATAAGGAAGATCTGTCTCTTTATCTCTGCCAAGTCAATGGATGTGGAAAGAGAAGAATGGGTGAATAGACAGCTTGAGGATTTTAACATCAGAAATTATGTTGAGAATCAGTTTCCCAAGTACTCTGAATATTGCACTCATTTGTGTACTCAGAAGAAGAGTGAACAAAGATCCCAGAAGTATACTCAGGTATTTGTCATGTTCTGATAAGAACTATGAGTTCTAGCATAGAATTTCTCATGAACAACAAAGGTACACAGAATATTTGTAGTACGTGAGAAAAATGCCCTCAGCTTTGCTGGAGCCGGTTTGAATGGCTCTAGCAGTTTTGATAAAATAAAGTAATCAGATAAGTTTCCTGCTATCGTTTCACCCCCTTAGGATGAAGAGGACAAAAACTGCAATTTTGGAAATGATGTATAAAAAAATCTGGCAATACTATAGGACCTGTAGCTGAAGAAATGGCACAGAGAAACATGTGGTAAGGAAGCAAGGAAGGTATTCCTTGCTGTAAAATAACAGGTTCCAGAGAAATAAGGGAAACTAACAGAACTGCCCTCCCAGCCAGGCATAAGGAATAATGTAATCTCTTTCAGGCTGCTGCTTCCTCCTCCTCCAGATTTTCTGAATCAAGGTACGGAAAAAACAAGAGGAATATTCTTTTAACTCAGTTTATTTGCACATGTGCTACCTCAGTCTTTAGCATCAAGTTCCAAAGTGTTTTCTTTATTACCTATGCAAGCCTTCGGTCCAAGCAGGTTCAGCAGAAAAGACACCAGTATTAATTATGTGTATCTTTACATGACACATACCTGCTAAACTCAGGTTCTCAATGCACTGCTGTTAAGCATATCCAAAACATTTTCTAAGCTTTAGGCTGTCAAAAGCAATTACTATTTTCCTTATGACACAAACCAGGATAATGTAACAGTTTGCAATCAGAGCCAATTCTGAAACAGACCTCAGTAAATATCACACTTGCATCACTGCATGAATTTGTGAAATTTTAGTTTCCTAATTATTTAAGTATGCTTGCTTGAATTGCACAAAACAAATTGCCTGTGGCACATAATTCAAAAAACACTACTCCAGGCATTTAAGTCTTAGAAAATTAAACACAATTAAAAACATGAAGAGAGATCATCTCCATTAGTGGTTTTCCACAGGGTGAACACAAGTGAGAAAATTTGATCTTGTTCTCACAGTAGACAATCACTATCAGATTCCAGCAGCAGTCAAATTCGTTTTTACTACAGTACACTGGTTTTAAAATCACAGACTCAGAGCAGAAAGCACCTCTGGAAGTCACCTATGATAAGCTGATCTGGGACATGACCAGCTGAGTTACGAATGCTCCCAAGGATGGAGAATCTACACACTCTATAGCCAATGTATGTCAGTATTAAATCCTATTCACAGTAAAAAAAAAAAAAAAAAAAAATTTCTAAAGTTTCACTTCTTTATTCTCTACCACCAGGTATCTATGGAGGCATACACGGAGCCACTGTGCACAGTAACAGGAGAGGCATCAGATTCAAGTTAAATCAAGGAAAGATCCAATCAGATCCTATGAACAAATACTCCTAATAAGGGTAATCAGACGCTGGGACTAGTGTCCAGAGTATCACAGAATAACAGAATGACCAGACTTGGAAGGGACCTCAGGGATCACGAATCTCCAACCCCCTGCGCCATGCAGGGCCACCAACCTCCCCATTTAATACTAGACCAGGCTGCCCATGGCCCCAGCCAATCTGGCTTTGAACACCTCTAGGGATGGGGCATCCACAACCTCTCTGGGCAGCCTGTTACAGCATGAGAGTACCTGTGGAACCTTTGTTCACTCAAGAAATTAGTGGACAACACCTTAAACAAGATGTTTTGAGCAGAATTGAATCAGATCACCTCCAGAGGTCCTGTCCATTCTACTTTATTCTGTGGTTCCAGATCTACTTTAAGCTTGGAAAGTATGAATTCAGAATATATACCTCCTGATTTATCAAGTGCTCAAGTACAAGTAAACATCCACTCTCTAGCCTTTTACTTGAATATGTGAAAAAACATAATCTGCTATTTCTTATCATCATTTTAAGAGTCAAATTACACTATTTTGTAAGCGTCTTGTCAGTCCAGATTTTTTTATTTTTCCCTCTACAGCTGCAGACTATTTTAAAGCCATGTGAACTACCAGCTTAGTAAGTGTTGTCTTCTTTTGTTTTATATTTTTTCCCATCTTTCTTTCTCTCTCTCTTCTCTTAAAAATTAATGACACCAACATTTTTTTTATTATAAGTTCCTGAAGTACATTGATTCTCTGGGTGGTCATTTCAGGCATGCAAAGAATTTTAACCAGACTATTTTATCTTTCTTCCTATGTTCCTCATTGTGTGCGATTGGGCTTCTCTTTTGAAGTAGTTTATCAGGCACAAAGCAGATAATTGTTCCAGTGAATTTGAAATGTCTGTATTTTGATGTTTTGACAATCTATTTTAATTTTACTGTCATACAAGTCTTGTATAATTACGAGATCTTTTCAAAGTAAGGATATTTATTTACTGATTATTTCACTCTTCTGTGCCACTGTCAATTTCTGTAAATTATTGTGGTGTTTATATTTCTGTTACTCATTTACATGCATTGCAAAATATCTGTGGGCAGACAAAACTTGGCAACTTTTCTGTGTAAACAATATTCTGCTTTTATGTCTACAAATTATTACTATTTCACAAAACTTCATGATGATACAGAGATTTATTTCAGAGCTTAAATAGAATTTCCAAGAAATTCATTGACTAGAAAGTGACAACAAACCACTTTAGTCATGAAATCGGAATGTAAAATATTACATTCTCTGCTCCTAAGAAAAAGTTAGAAGGGTATCTTGAGAAGCAGAACTCCATGGTAAGTGCAGACAAACATCAACACAGACCACTACTGTATGTAAATTCCCATTCATCATTTTACCACTTTGTGTTACTTAAACTATCAAATCCTGGCTATGAGAAAATGCTGCAATCTCTGCAGTTTCATGAAGAACATGGAAACTGTGGTTATGTGAGGAACCTTCACTCCTGGAGCCAGTCTAAGTGAAAATGTTCTTATTTTGTACCAGCCATTAACTGGCAAACCTTTGCCCTTTGTTCTTGTTCTGCACGTGCAATGCAAACTGGACAGAACCATACTTGTGACTAATTCTAGTTCTGCAAGGTGCCAACAGCTTGGCAAAACAGACTACAGAACAGCTGACATTTACTCAACAAATGACATTAAATGAGGAGGATCCACAGGACACCCTTGTCTTCCTCTGCTGAGGCAAAGTCAGTGACACTTCAGTTTCTGTAAACCAACAATAAGCTTTTTAAAAACATTAATTAATTAGTAAGCAAAAATGCTTACTAAGCTTTCTCACTTTGAGGGTGACAGAGCACTGCAGCAGGCTGCCCAGAGAGGTTGTGGAGTCCCCTTCTCCTGAGATATTCAAAACCTGCCCAGATTATTTCCTGTGCAACCATCTATAGGGAATTGCTCTAGCAGGAGGTTGGACTAGACGATCCACTGAAGTCCCTTCCAATCCCTATGATTCTGTGACTCTGATTTTATGATTTTGCCTTCTTTCCTAAGCAAACAAGGCACCTGAATCTTCACTACATAGCAAAGTCACCTATATATCTCAATTTGGTAGTCACATTTGAGAGTGGATTTGGAATTTTATCAAGCATTTTTATTGGATATGGAAATTAGTGGCTGAGAGGCAACAAGATTTCAGTCCTCAACTATTCTTTATTGCTTTCTTGTGCTTTTTTTTTTTTAAAGACACTTCACAGCAATGAAAAAATAATCATGACAGCATCTGTAGAGAGCAGGACAGTATTCATATTTCATAGTTGTATGAGAATGCTGAATAATGTTTTTAACCTCTAATACCTACCACTCATGATAAGCAGTGTATGGCTAAAAATTTTATCTGAATCTTTTAGTCAGTCCTAAGCACAATATGCTGCGATATTCTCTGGAATATCTGATTCTGATTAATATGAATAAGGAATAAACAAAAATATATTATTCAGAACTTCACCACATTTAGAATAGAATATTCTCAACCTTATTCTCCTATTCAAATTTCCCAGAATGTGAATACAAGTAGAAGAGAAGGGACAATTTTGATGTTAGTTTGTATGGTAAATAATAGCACACATAATACAACTGACTTTGAGGTTCCTAAAACCCTTTAAAAGCAGCTTCAGATTGGGAATACTGCTATGCAGGAAGAACTAAAAATGACGGTGATACATTTACATCTTATTGCTTTATCTACTCAGTTTCTTAATCCCATTTCTTCCTTATAGTAGTAGTCCTACAGTATATCATCCAGTGTACTACAGTGTATTATTTCTTAACCTTCTATACAGCCGTAATCAGTTTAGTAATATTGAGTCTGATCATTAAAACATAGACAGTTGAGTCTCAGAAAGTCAGAAGCTTATCTTTTAAAAATATCACATAATCAATGCTTATTTTGAAAACTAAAGGAAAGGAGAAAAAAAAAAAAAAAGAAAAACACACACACACAAAAACTCCACAACAGAGCACACAGAGACCAAACCTCAAATTAAAACAAGAAAGCTGAAGTTTTACTGTTAAGCAGGTGATTAGGACACCGGGACTTCAGTGAAATCAAGTGGACAGTGAATGAAATTGATACACTTGAAAGAGTAATGTTCTGAAAACAACCAATCTGTTCTGAAAACTAATTTCCTAACTGTGTATCTGTATGTGTCTTTGTGTATCAGAACAGTTTCAGGTAATTCTGAAGACCTGTACTGCAAAAAAGAAAATTAATGAAAATGTCTAACCATGATCTGCATCTGTATGGTTAAGCATGAGAACAGTGCACTGAAGTATCAATATGAATTTGTAAGTTTATATGAATAGAGGATAGAAGTAGAACATTGGATTACACTATTAATGTCTACTGAAGTACAAGGAACTACATCCCATGCACTCCGAGACACACTCTTAGGTTGCCTCATTTATTTATTCTTGCTAGTTCACAACGTCCCCCTTCCTGCTTGGCTGTCTAGGGACCTGTTCAGATTTTGCATTGAAGGATCAGTTCACAAAGCAATGAAATACCACTGCCTCTTGGGGGGAAACTGACATCTGTTAAATAGCACCCAACAACACTACACAACAGTTTATAGCATAAAATGTAGAACAATTATGAATTTAATTAGAATCAGAGTGGGATTTTAATGAGAAAGAATGCAATTACGTGTGATGAAAATTTAGTGATAGACTCCTTCAACCTCACCCTCAGTTCTCTTACTACATAAGTATTTCCAAGAATTTTACTGCAAATAAGGGATTATAATCCACCGCCAAAAAGACCTGGCCTCTCAGGAAATTTCTCAGGAAATAACTATCCTCAGCTTTTCTGTGCTACTAACATGTTATGGAGTTTGGTAACAAGCTGCAAATTCAAAGATCAGGAGCTGAACAAGTATTTCACTTTTATTTTTTAATTTTTAATTTGATCCTAAAAATACCTATTTACCATATTCAACCACCTAGTAGAACAGGACACAATAGGCTACATGACATTAATAAAACGATGCATGGGCTTGAACACAAAACAATGAATACCTTAGGCCTGGAATCTAAATAAAATGACATAAATCAAGAAGATATCCAAGTGTCTGTGTCAGTTACAGGTCTATAGAACTGAGTGGGTTATACCCAAAATAATAATAATTGTCTGGAAGAGAGAAGGATACATTAATTGTTTTTTGTTTGTTTGTTTTTTATAGTGTATTAGGCATTATCCTGCTTAACTGCTTGTGAATAACTATCGACCTGTAATATTCTGACAACTATCTTTAAAGTTTGTAACAAGGAAACTGTAGTATTGCCACATTGATAATTGTATTGGTTTTTTTTTTTTTTTTTTTTTTTTTAAATTGCAAGTTGGCATTAAAATCTAATTGGAAACATGAAGAATGAAACTATATGATTTTTTTGTGTGTGTGTGACTGAGACTATTGCATTAGGCACTACATAGATCACAGAATCATAGAATGATTTGGGTTGGAAGGGACCTTTTAAATCATCTATTTCCAACCCCCCTGCAATAGACAGGTACACCTCCCTCCAGACCAAGTTGCTCAAAGCTCCATCCAGCCTGGCCTTGAATGCTTGCAGGGAGGGGGCATCCACAACCTTACCGGGCAACATGTTCCAGTGTCTCACCACCCCCACAGTAAAGAATTACTTCCTAATATCTAGTCTAAATATACCCTTTTCTAGCTTAATGCCATTTCCCCTCGTCCTGTCACTATATGCCCTTACAAAAAGTTTCTCCCCAGCTTTCCTGTAGGCTTCCTTCAGGTACTGAAGGGTGCTATAAGGTCCCCCAGGAGCCTTCTCTTCTCCATGTTGAAGAGCCTCAGCTCTCTCAGCCTGTCCCTAGTGGAGGTTCTCTAGTTCTCTGATCATCTTCATGGCCCTTCTCTGTACCTGCTCCAACAACCCCAAGTTCTTCTTGTGTTGAGGGCTGTACTCCAGGTGCAGCCTCAGGAGAGCAGAATAGAGCAGCGTATAAGCACATAAAAGAATCCATCATAATTTAATGGCATTTTATTACAGAAAGAAGGTCTCTATCTTACCAGACGCTAAGTCTTGGGGAAGCCGCCTGCTTCAGACATGAATCACAGAATCATAAAATAGCTTGGGTTGGAAGGGACTTCAAGGATCAACAAGTTAAAACCCCTGTACCACAGGCAGGGTTGCCAACTGCTAGATCAAGTACTAGATCAGATTGCCCAAGGCCCCATCCAACCTGGCCTTAAACACTTCCACAGATGGGGCAACCACAAACTCTCTGGGCAGCCTGTTCCAGCTCCTCACTACTCTTTCAGTAAAAAACTTCCCTCTGACTTCTAAATCTCCCATCAGTTTTAAATCATTCCCATTTGTTCTGTCACTATCTGCCCATGTAAAAAGTTGATTTTTCTCATGTTTATAAATTCCCTTTAAATATTGATAGGCCACAATGAGGTCTCTCCTCAGTCTCTGGAGAGACTGCCAAAAAAGCCTTTTTTTTTTTTAATTCAAGGTGAACAAGAGGTACTTCAGCTGTTGGATCATCTTTGTGGCCCTCTTCTGAATCATCTCCAAAAGTTCCATATCTTTCCTGTACTGGGAGCCTCAGACTTGGATGTAGTACTCCAGCTGGGGCCTCAGAGGGCAGAATAGAGGGGAACAATCACCTCCCTCACCCTGCTGACCACCCCTCTTCTAATGGAATCCAGGATACCATTGGCCTTCTGGGCTGCTAGCACGTACTGCTGGCTCATGTTAAGTTTTTAATCTATCAGGATACTTAAGTCCTCCTCAGCAGGGCTACTCTCAATGATTTCATCTACCAGTTTTGCATACATATCTGGATTACCTTGACATAATTGCAAAACCTTGCACTTTGTTTTGTTGAAGCTCATTATGTTCACAAGTGCCAACCTTTTGAGTTTACCAAGGTCCCTCTTCCTTGTGCTGTATCAACCACACCACTCAGCTTGTTCTCATCAGTAAATTTGCTAACTTTGCACTCAATCCCATCATCTGTGTCACTGATGAAGATGTTAAAGAGTACTGGACACAAGATGGATCCCTGGGGGACACTGCTCCTTACTGCTCTCTACCTAGACGCAAAGCCATGGACCACAAACCTCTCATTGCAATCTTTCAACCAATTCCTTATCCACTGCAGTCCACCCTTCAAATCCATATCTCTCCAGTTTAGAGATAAGGACATGGTAGGTGACCATATCAAAAGCCTCTCAGAAGTCCAGATAGATTACGTCAGTTGTAATGCCTTCGTCCACTGATGCCATTGCTCCGTAATATGCACCCTCAACTTGTAAGTTCTACTTGTTATTTGTTAGAACAAAGCTCCCAGTAGAAGGAGGAGGCTAAATATAATACGTTGAACTTGGATAAACTCTCAAAGCTTTTTTTTTTGTAATATTAAAACCAAATTTAAGTAACAGCTCTAGAAAGATTCTACAGCACTACAGCAGTCATTTTTGACTCGTTCATGATTTCTGAGGCTCAAACTTGGAATATCAATGTTTCCATGTAGAAAAAGTTCTCAAAGTATATTGGAATAAATTTTCAAAAAATGGAAGGCAATTGCCTAACCATTTCTTCAAGCTGTAGGAACTTCTGCCAATTATGAAGGACAAATGGTTACAGTTCTTCCTCCTCCTTGGAAAAAAAAAAAAAACAGACCAGCTGAAGGGCAAAGACAGGATTATTTTTAAGTGCTAAGCAACACTTTCCCCTCATACCCATGGTTTAATCTGTAGTACTCAAACACTTCAGTGCAGACTTAAAATATCATTTTATAGCAGTGAAAATGGCTAAATGCAATTTAATGCACATTTGTTCAGAGTTGTCATGGATTCTATGTTAAAATTCATACTGGGTATTTGGAAAAAATCATAAGCTGTAAAAAATGAACACAGACAACTGTTCATCACTATAATATTTGCCTGTCACTGAGCTAAAGTGAAATTTGCATAATGATATCCACAGTTTGCTCTATGATGTTAGGCTTTTCAGTTTCTCTTTCTCAAGCTGTAGGAAGATTTGCCTGGAATGAGGTTTCCCTGATTTTTTAAATTCATTCTGGATATGGTCAAGGGGGAAATTCAGTATTATTACCATCTCATACACAGCTGTTAGTTTGGTAGTTTATGTAAAAAATGTTAAACAATAAAAAGACAATAAAGAATGTCAGCCTTTCATACTACTAGCTGTTTTGATCTTTATTGTGATAACAAAAATATATAAACAAGTATAGAATGTCTTTTCACATTTCAACAAATGGTTGCAGTGTTATTTCATCATGTTCCAGGAATCTGATTGTGTTTGGCTGAGTACTCTGTAGTTAAGACAAATTTTCTCTTTAGAATCATATCAAAAGAGATATATGTCCAACCAATCTGATGATAGGATATATATGTTTGATAAAAGGTAAATAACGTGCAAGGCAGTCTGTTAGCTCTTAGGTCAAGCTGGAACGTTCAGTATGATTTTTGCTGTTTTGCTGCTCTACCTGTCAACATACATTTTGTTTCTATTTGACATATTTACCAAAATAGTATCTCTTACTCTATCTGTGTATCCCTACATTGACCTGGCTTCCTCCTCCTTACTTAAGTGATAATGCATACTTCTAAGTTACAGAAAAGCATGACCCAATCCAGGGTAAGCAGAAATGTAACATGATATAAATAATTCTGACAATGTAGATTTTACATGCTGCTGTGGTTTTTCTTTCTTTCTACTTTCTGATCACTGATACAGTTAAAAATACATCTTTACTGAGTCATTAGTACTAACTAGAACTAAGTAGATCAACAAATGTAATATGGATAACAGAGACATGCTTTTGTTCTGAAAGGGAGAAGCCATTCTAAAAAATTTAGCACCAAACTGCTTCTGGCAAAAGATGAATTAATGATAGGCTGGTCTGGCAAACCACAGATATTGTCTGTTTTAAGCTGTCCACATGGCTTCAGTTTTTGTCTTGTCTATGTATAGGCTGGGATGGATAAAATAAGATCATTCGCTCCATTCAAATTACTCCTCAATTTATATATGTGAGAAAGGAAAAGAGTGCAGCTTCTCTTAAGATTCATTCAAATTCTCATAGCACCTATACTGTTCATTTGAATTTCAGGGTATTAAATAGAATCCAGAAAAAAGATACAATGCCAATTGTCCCCTTTGTCCTTTTCAATGGTGGCTAGGTAGCTTCAGAATGCGTGTACCTAAATACTATCTTCTGAGATTTCCAGAACAATTTTAGATACTCAGTAAACTCAGAAAATAGTGTTGGCTGATGTTCTCAGGCACCTATATACAAGCTTTCAGACATTTGAGGTTGAATCATCAGTGATCTCAAAGGACCCTTACTTGGAGAGAGCACAGGAAAGGCAGTCAACCTTAAAACTAAGAGAGCAAGGGAAAATTATTTTCCATACTACTCTCAGGGATACATTCTGGAAACAACCAAAAGACTGTGACAGTGAGTTAAGAGTGATGAAAAGGAGGAATAAAATGTCTTGCACTGAAAATATCTACAGTGATTACAAATGTGTAAAATAATTTTTTAGTGGGGAGGAAGAAAATAATAAAATGAACCACATACTGTATGTTGGCAAGCTCTCTAAAGTCACTAGCTTCTGAACATTCAATTACTGTACTCATTTTTAATACCAGATACAACTCATCTAAAAAGAAAGACTAAGGAAAAAAACCACCAACCAAACAAAAAAAGGATTTTGGAACCAAGACACCTTCCAAGTGTGAGAACTGAAACTAATAAAACTGAACGCTTAAATTAAGTTTTTTGCATTAGAGTCTCTGTCAGTGCTTTTGAATGTGAAGTGAAATTAAAACCAGAAGATTTGTTATGGGTCAGCAAGAAGGAAGGAAAAGAGGTGGGAGTAGGGCTAAGTGCCAAGAACATATTTAAATGCATGATCCTCTTTCTAAGAACATGGGTTATTAACAAAAGAGAAAGAAAGGCATGGATTAAACAACATAACGTTCTTAGAGGGAATCCTACAAACAAAGGTAATTATATATTTGATTTAGTTCTCCAAGCTGCAATTTTAGTGGTTTTATTATTCGAAAGCACAATACATCATCAGATATTTTCTTCATTATAGTAATTTAATGTCTCCAAATTACAGACTACAAATCAGAACTGGGGATTTGGCCTAAGTAGAAGAATGGTAACTGCAGGAAATGTTGTGATGGATGTCAAGTGTTACAGGGTTCACATTGCTGAACTAGACAGCACAAAGAGAGATGTTGTTACAGTCCTAAAACTTTAATCTGTCCACCTCCTACTGTTTGGAAGCGAACAATCCTTTGAATTTTATCATAATAATAAGAAGGAAGGATTTTTTTCTCTTTTGGTTTCTTCTCTTTCTACCCCTCTTTTTTTTTTTTTTTTTTAAATCTAATTGTAACAAAGCCCTAGTGCCAGCTCAATGGTAGGTTACTGGCTTTTTTTAGAGGAGCTGGTCAAAAGTTCAATAAAGACCTGGTGGGATGATTTAATAAACTGAGCTTAAGTCTCCAGTTACCTTTTGGACTCAAAACAAACTCAAGAATGTGTAAGATAAAAACCACTCTTCTTGATGTAATAGAAGGCACGGAAAAGCTTCTTTAAGGAAAGAGTCAAATCTTGCATACTTTGCTTTGCAAGTTGATGGAGCTATTCAGTGAGAAACTAACTCCAAATGTTTTCCTGCACTAACAAGAAAATTCCTCAACTTCATTGGAAATTCAAGCAGATGTTAAGGCCCAGAAGTTGCAGGATGAAAAGTAAAACTGAAGAAAAAACATCCTTTCTAATGCAGAATGTAAACATTTCTAATTTCTAATATTCACTGTCATTTATTAGGAATTACTTAACACGTCCCCCTAATCTTGAAGTTAGTGTTTAGCAGCAGGCTGATTCAGATGCACAAACCATGCATTACCAAAATGGAAATGCAGCCACATAAGAGAGCAAAAAAGCCAGAAGGAACTGGCAGAGTAAGTTTTCTTTTGTTGAGAGGCAAGGACAGATACATGAGCTCCTGCACACTCACACAATACAATAAGACCTTCAGTGAAAAGGTAATGAACTCGAGTGATTTCTCTCTTATGCGAGAGAAATGTCTCACACAGAAATAATAAATAAGCAGAAATACATAAGACAAAACATCTGTCCAAAAATATACTATGGTTTATGATGACAAAGGAAAAATAAGTTATGTAGGAAAGAGAATTTTGCCCTGGCCAGAAGCAGGTGGATGTAATTACTGATCAGGAGATATCCTCAAAATCATAAGGATTTAGGTGTTGTACTTCCCTTGTCCCTCTAGCATATAAAGTGGGTACAAATCTAAAAGATTGCCAGACTAAATGAAAAACAAAATTACTCCACGCTGTTCCTCCCAGCATTCCCTTTATTTCTTTTTTAATTCAGCAAAGGGACAGTTAAACAAAGAAGGTGTTGAATGAAAACCCTGAAAACTGCCCTAGGAATAGGAAGCATGTCAATTCTTACATTCTGGGTAGAGACAAACAGCTTGAGTCCCTTCTGCTTGCTGCAGTTGGGATGTCATAGTGGGCACTAATGACTGCTTTGCTGAGCAAGACAATGTTTCTGGAATCCAGCATTTCAACTATAGCACTACAGAAGTCTGGGCTGTGCCCTCAAAATATATCACCAGTGCAAGTACTACATTTGAAGTACTCCCTGTGAAACAAAATTGAAAGACAAATAATTATACCCATAACTTTTCAACAGTTAATATTTCATCATATAATTTGTTCTCTCAACGTTGGCATGAAAAGGCCTGGACAGACATCAATATGCTACCAGTGGGAGGCTGAGAAAAAGATCAGAGAGAGGTCTAGAGACTCAATGGCACACCACACTGGTGTGGATGAGAAGTATCAAATTCTGGAATAGCTGCTCACAGTGGGGGTGTACTGAGCGCAGGTGCCCAGTTGGTGTCAGGGCACTGTGGGGTTGCAGCGTGAGGCAAAGCCAAGCTGCACCTTGTTGGACAAAATGCGTCCCAGCAGCTTGCCTTGGGACAGCCTGGAGAGGACAGAAAGTGTTGCACAAAACAGGAAAGGAACAACAGAAGGAACAAGATAATAACTACTAGGTGCAAGGAGGCTCCCTCCTGAAGGGACTGCAGCCTCTGAAGGTACAGGCCAGAGCAGGTACTTGTCTGTAAGGACCACTGCCCGTCGATAAGACCATGCTGAAGAAGAGTGAAAACTGAACAGCAGAGAAAAATCACTACACCCAGACTTCATTTGTCGCTTGTAGCCTCCCTAGTGGGATGGAAAACAAAAAAAACCATGGCAGTAGCAGTGTGAGAGGAGAGGTGCTTGGAGGCAAGTAATGGAGACAACTCAACTGCTGTAGCCCCTACAGGAGAAGAAAGCAGCAATATGTTTAATAGCAAGGTAGTTTTTTCAAAGCACTGCAGTAAGTCTTTGCTTTAACCTATTAAGTCAGTGTCATTAATTTCTACAATCTGCTTATATTATGCCAAATGGAAATCCCAACTAGATTCTTTATCCTGTTGCTGTCATTGCAAGAAATTGCAGTTGAATAAAGCGGCTTTTTCATTACAGTCAAGCATTTCATTTGGTTTCATGCTGGTGGAAAAGTTAAAACTCCCATGTTTTTGACATCTATCTGGCCACTAAAATGACTGCCTCAGATTCAGCATTTCAAGACTGCACAGTGGAAATAAAGCGGAGAAAAACAAAGACAAGGAGTGAGTACTACTCAAACTATGAACAGCTTAAAAAGTTTGTAAATATTGGGAAAAACCATAAAAGTAACTCAAAACCTAGCTTGAAATTCATTAAGCTTCGGGAATGAGTATTGAGAAAGAAGAGTCATGGGTAAGTGTGAGCAGAACAAAGCAATCAAAGTAATAACAGCTGATTTTCATCTTAGGGGGTGGGAATCACTGATGTGTCTTTCAGGTTCCTTGCTGTAGACTACAAACTCCCAAGGCAGGCAGTCCCCTGGCAAAAAAAAAAAAAAAAAAAAAAACCTTCAAATCTTCTTGTACCTCTGGGTAAACACTTTTTTTTTTTTTAAAAAAAAAAGCTGTTTTTTCAATGAAAATAAGAACTGCCAACAGCCATTTTAAGAATATCTGTCATGTTCTGACAGATCAAGCTATGCAGAAAAATATTATGATCTACTCAAATGTCTACTGAAATTTCTGACCTCATTACAGAGAGCATACTAATTCACCAATCACTCTGAAGATTTTCTGTTTTGAATATGCAGTCTTTTGATTTTGGTATACTTTTGAGCTGTGCAAGCTGTAGTGATGTTTTTCTGCCCTTCTTAGGAGAACAAATATTCTTATTACACATCATTTCTTGGCATAAGATGGAATCACTTTCACGAAGTAATTCAATAAAGATGCCTTCAGTTACAAAACCGAGCCCCAGAGTGCTCAGAACAAAGAAGGTAAATAATGAGGATTGAAACATTATGATGATCAGTAGTCCATTTCACATATATTATTCACAAACAGGAGGGATTAACAAACATTCTTGTCTGTATGTATGGTCACATGTATGGGAAATGGAAGAATGCCAGACAGATTCTAGAAACACAGAGACTTCTTCATACTTCATTGTCCTAGATGATTTTGGATACTTCTGCAGGTAGCTGACTATCAGTAGCCTCAACTGCTGGAAGTGAAGATCATTTTTGGGTTGTAATTTATGAAAGGAATGCCTTTGATCAAATTAGGCTTAAGGAAGTACAAAAAATAGAAGCAAAAATGAACCTTTCATTTCTACTTTCTAGGCCAAAGTCCTTTCAGTCTTGATCTTCATCAGATCAAGACCTCTGGATCTCTCTGTATTTAGTATAATGCAAATGACTGCAGCCAAGGAAATAGCAAAACAAAAAGTGAAGACTAGACAGTAACATGATGAAATATCTGTCTTAAATCAGAGTTTTATGGCCTAATATTCCCCTAATGGACAGGGTCTAGAGGAGAGCCACAAAGATATCGGAGGGCTGAAGCACCTCTGCTATGAAGGAGTTCAGCTTATTCAGCCTGAAGAAGAGAAAGCATGGGGGAGACCTCATTTCAGCCTTCTAGTATTTAAGGTAGCTAATAAACAGGATGGAGACCAATTTTTTACATGGTCTGATAGTGACAGAACAAGGGGAATAGTTTTAAACTAAAAGAGGGAAGATTTAGATTAGATATTAGGAGGAAATTTTTTTACACAGAGGAAGGTGAGGCACAGGCTGCCCAATGAAGTTGTGTATGCCCCATCTCCAGAAGAATTCAAAGCCAGGTCAGTTAGGGCCCTGGATTTCGATGAACTTTAAGGTCCCTTCTAACCTAAGCCATTCTATGATACTACGATTCTTTGATTCTGCGATTGCACAGAACAGTCCTTTCATTTGCCATGTTGCCTTATTTGAGAAAGGGGAGATAGAAATACCAATCCCTCAGCACTAAGCCTGCTATACTCTACGTAGCAGAATCAAAATTTTCAAGATCAAAAGAGGAGAAAGGAATGGCTGGCTCTAACCAATTACACCATACAGCTGGAGGAGAATGCTAGACTTTCTGTGGACTGTGTAGGAAGTTACTTTTAAAGCTATTTCAGGAATGTCCAAGCTCATAAGAGTAAAACTAATTTCAACTGCAGCTTCAGCACAGTAAGTATATATTTGAGTCAGATCTGAATTGTCCAACACAAAAGTGAGAAGATCTATATCCCAACACTAATCTCATGAGCTATGAAGTCTAAGAGCTCAATCATTTTGACACAGCAGTGAAAATAATAATCAGACCAGCTCACATTACAGTCTATCAAGTTTTCTAAACCAAGAAACTGCATACGTCCTACGTTGCTAATCACATCTACTCTTACTAATCCTGAAATCTTGTAGGCATAGAAGGCAGTGGCATATGAAGTTTTAAAATCCCCTCAAACATTGAGTCTTATCTGAGGAAGCAACACTGAAAAAGCCAAGGAATTATAACTCATAATATAATAATTTTACAATCAATCGTTCATCATGTATAAAAATCACATTGGGGATTTCCATGTTTTTAATTTTTAAAAATAGTGAATTAGAAAAGTTATGGAACTTCGAAGTAAATGTCCTATTTTGAGAAGTTTTCCTATTTCCTGGAAAACTGGAAAGGAATTCAACCAAGATTACACAGATATATGTCCTAGAACCTCTCTATTCTACATTTTCACTTAAAATGGCAAGACTTCTGGATATGTGGATAAGTGAAATCAATAGGGTTGAATTCAATAATTGTGAATGCATCAAATATCGTTCTCATGAAAAATTAATGTGCTTCAGCTAGGACATACTGATAGGAGTGTTTTGGGGAAAATACATAAACGGTTATTCCATTGGTGAGACCTCAACTAGAGAGCTGTGTTTAGTTTTCAGCAATACCCTATGCAAACTGGAGATAGTCCCAAGAACAGCAATAAAAATGATACAATGTTTAGAAAAATATGACACAAATAGTCTGAATTATTAGTTTTGTTTAGTCTAGGAAACACTATTTAGAGGGAAAACATTACAGTCCTGAAACAACTAAAATTAATTTTCATATTTACAAGGAAATTGGGAAGCAATTCATTTTAACTATGTGAAAGGGAAAAAAAGTCTTTAGCTGTAAAAGATGTGTTGTGTGAAGTGCCATCAAGGAAAGGTGTTAAGGGAGGAATGAGAATCTTTGAAGATTTTAGGAGCAAAAGTCAGTGGAGATATCAGCATACTAGATAAGAACACTGCCACTGACTGGTCTCACTGATTGTTGGATCACTGACCATTTAACTATTGTTTGTTCATGACATATCATTGCTTTTCTTGGATTCTATAATGGATAACTTTTTTTTTTTTCCTCAATTCTTTCGGATGGAGGGATAAAGGATGATCTGATTACTAGGAACCAGTATACCTGAAAGCTAGCTTCTGAGTCTACGTTGTGTTCAGAGAGGCTGGAGGTTCTGCATCAGAAGCATCTTCTGGTGTTTTCATTGTCCAGATCCAAGCCTTGTTACACACTAGAAATGCAAAGTTATTCTGTATTGCTGTAAGGAAGGCCAAAATTCAGCCCCAACAACACTGATTGTGAATTCAGATGAGAAACTGTGTTGTTCACAAGGGTTTGACTGGCAAGACCATCTTCCTGCCTCTCCAGAATTTTCTGTTTCTTTTTAGGGGAAATTCATTGAAGACCTCCTGGAAGTCTTTAAATAAATATAAAAAAAAACTGAAAGTAGGAAAAAAATTTAAAGCAGCATATGCTAGAACTCAGGTGTGATTTGCTTTCTTTAGAAATACAAAAATGTTGTTGGCACATGCATACGCAAATCATAAGCAAATTTCTATTAATATCTAAATGCTCTGCAAAAGTACAATGGTTCCAGTAAATGTCAAAACACATCTGCTCTATTTAAAAATTAACCACATAATTAAAGTTATATTACTGGTTAATTTCTGAAATGCTTAATTATTATAGAGCTATCTCTCCTGCTTCCAGAGAGGAATTAGAAATATTGTGGTTTTGTGTTTAAATCTTCATTTTTCCAGGAACTTGAAATATATTCTTTTTAAAACTTTAAAGTTAGTTAGAAGATATAAATATAATAGCTTTAATTATTGTAATATAAAACCAATGAACTTTGTGTCATGACAGATTTTGTTTAGTGTTGTCAAGTGTCTTGAAACAGACTCTTTCTTCCCCCACTTTCTAAGGGAGTTGACACGAATGGAAAGCTGCCACTTGTGACAGCAGCAAATCTGGCCCAGAGCATTTCTTTAGAATAGTGTTGCATTTGGTTTCATCTTCCTCCACATAATGTGTTTCTTTAGCTCTGGCACCAGCTGACTCTAACAAGCAACTTTTAAGCCAGAAGTGATTAACACAACCAGCCTAACCTATCTTTAGCCTTATTGCCTGCTCTTAAACACTGCAGATTTCTTACATGAGGTTTCAGTTAGTTATAGCTGCCTGTAGTTTAATTTGAGCAATTCTCAATCTATAACAACTGAAGCCAGAAGCATTAGAGGCGAGCACTTAAGGGGGATTCTACAAGCTTTGCTTTATGATTTCCCATAAACATTTCTTTAATCTCCAAACCACAACAAAGTTTTTTTCTAGAGACTTGCATATCAGCAAATGCTGGATGACGGTTCCATGGACTCACAGCAACCTTAATTCAAGTAAATCAAGACCTTTTTGAGACAACTAGGTATTCCAGTAAAATTTTACTTGGCTATCTGCACAAATGCATTCAAACAGTTAATTGCCGTTAATTGCAGTTAATTCAGTTAATTCAGCACACATACTAAACAGACATTACTTGCAACTGACAGCAACCAGGTAGACCAAACATTTCTCATTCAAACCAGATATAGAGCATGAAACTGAAATGAAGAAATAAACGTCTGAGAAGAAATGGTGCAGGGAAAAAATGTTTTTTAATTATGTGGTGTCCACTTTCCATAGCAGATTGTTCTCCTAATTCACCCCAGCTCAATCAACCTGTCAGTTAGTTTTGGAAACAAATCAGCAGCTGCACACCCAGAGCTCTTCTTATCTGTTGTACAGGTGCACTTGTTTGCATATTTTCGTTATCTAGTGGTTGACTCTTGTGTCAAAGCATGTGCACTGGAGGAATAGAAAAAGAACTCATTTCACAGAAAAAAAATTCTGTCTGTTGTCAAGAGTGATTGCAATTTCAGGTCAAAGGAACATAGGTTGTCTTAAACTATTCATCATAAACTTCATGAATAACGATCAAATATTAGTGACAAGTTCCCGAAAATACCTGACACAGTTATGCAGTTGGCACTACACTGGCTGTAATGCTGTAATTTTGAGGCACAGTGAAATGAGAAAAGATAGAAGTTACAGCTATGTTTGGAGGGGAAGGTACCAGCACTGTTGAGCATCACCAAAATGTACAGAGACACTGAGACATACACATTAGTATGGACGACTGCTAAAGCAGTAACCATAACAAAGCCCTGAGTAAATTAACAAGCTCATTGCTGGCTAGATAGAACAGAAAAAATTCACTGTAAATACTACAGAAACAAACCCTACCCGAAAGTGCAGCTGAATTTTCACTAAATTAAATATTTCTCATTACGCAGAACCTGAGGTGAACACAGTACAACATTAGCTCTACCAACAGAAACATTTCAGCAAGTGTTTAAGTTCAAGCTGGCAGTTGTACAAAAATGCTCCAAAAATTACATCTCTAATTTTATTATGTTGGCCCACGATGTCAGAGGCGGATGTTGGTGGTATGGCAATGAAGGCTGAAGCTTCTCATCAATATCCTGTTACATTTTGTTGCTGTGTGACAGATGGAAGCAGAGGAGCAGTCTGACAAAATCGTGTCTGACCCACGTCAGAAAACGGAGGTGTATGAAGCAGAGGGATGAAATTCAGTTCTTCCATGAGAAAAAAACGGTGCCCATTGCTGAATGCTTATGGAGACGAAACAGTGGATGTAAGCACAGTGAGATGGTGGGTGATGTGTTTCAGCAGTGGTGACAATGACATGGAAGACAAACCACATTCTGGATGGCCGTGCAGATTTTTACAAGCATGGCATGCGGGCTTTTGTTAATCAACTACATTGTAAAACACTATTCTGTAGCCAAGAATTTTCTCTATCAAATAGAATTATTGTGCTCTACCTGTTGTGATTTCCATGGAAATAAATAGGAGGCATTTCTTTCAGAGCATTTTATGCACTGCAGATGTAAATCTCAAATATCTCCAGAGAAGAAAGCAAAGGGATTTGTACATAGTCCTACCTAGAAACCACATTTCTTACCTCAAGATTACTGACTTAAATGCTGTTTAAGAACAGTATGTAATACACATGGTATTTAGGGACATGGTTCAGTGGGCAATATTGGTGGTAGGCAGACAGTTGGACTAGATGATCTTAGAAATCTTTTCCAGCCTTAATGATACTATGACTCTATGATCTACTAAGATACAGCTGGAAAACAAACATTCATTTTGTCATATTAGAAGTAACGTGTTTTGCCAGTTTTCTTGGGAGGATGTTTTATTTTAGCCTATAATACAGATAGTTTAATGAAATTTACTCTCCTTTATTTGTACTAGTTATGTTTTGAAATACAGAATTACTTTCATTCCAATAAAATTGTAAGCACTTAAAGAACAGAAATGAACATTTTTGAAAATGATTACATTTCTCATATTCTTATTAAAATCAATGATAGAATATTCCTTGGATTATGTTTATATTCCTTGGATAATATCTTATTTCAAGGATTATGTCTCATTTTTCATAGTTTTCTAAAGCATAAAATTGAATGCTCATAATCTGATATTCGTTAATAAGTTTCACAGAAGTTGTTAATTTAACTCAGATAAACATCAGTTTACTAGAAAATATGTTACATTTTCAAGTTCAAAATAAATCAATCTTCCAACAGAAGATTTATTTCAGCACTCTTATATCTAGGTCTACCTTTTGAGAAATTAATTCAGCATTCTGCTGGAGCAAATGCAGTCCATGGTGGCTAGAATGACTGCACACACTCCAACCAACAGAAGTGCTTGTTAACATGCCCTTGCTCCTGGATTTAATCACCTCACGTTTTGCCAAGAAATTCTCCATGTGCT
This sequence comes from Lagopus muta, assembly GCF_023343835.1. Classification (NCBI taxonomy): domain Eukaryota; kingdom Metazoa; phylum Chordata; class Aves; order Galliformes; family Phasianidae; genus Lagopus; species Lagopus muta. Next base: position 97,123,082 of record NC_064433.1, read on the forward strand.
TGTTGTCTGGCCACATCCTATGGTCTACAGATTAAGAACTCTCTTATTAGTAGCACTCTACTTAAAAAAGCAGACTGTTATTGCCTATACATGAGACCTTCTCTTGCTTTTGAAAGAGGTCCCCAGAGGATGAAAAGAATAAGCCATGTATTGAAAATATAAAAATGAGTATAGCAAAGAAGAACATAGATTGATAAACACTGTATAATCAAAGAATATTAGGATGTTATAATCACAAAACAAACGAGAGAATTAGGCAAATCAGACTATGATAACAAACGAAAATAAACAGAAGGCTTACCTCTATCCTGGGCTCACTCACAAAACACCAGCAGAGGCAATCTCCAGAAGAGAACCTTCCCCCCCCGGTAGCCAGCTCTTAAATAGGTCTAGGAGAGGTGGAGCCAGGCTCCACCCCTTCCAGCAGCACAGGTGAATTGCCTTCACCTGTGCTCCTCTGGCTGACTCATGGCTCGCCTCAGGTGATCAATCAGAGGTTCAGGCCGTGACTCAACAGTTCCCATACATACACGTTTCTAAAACAACGAACAAGAATCAAAATGACGTGCAACAGGAAATTGAAGGTAAAATGAAGGAAAAAAAGGGCAGGAGAACAATGTTGGGTGTATTTTTCAATTATTTGAAATTACCCAATCAGCTTACATCATAAAAAGCTGAAATATTGGAAAGATATAATCCTTCATCTAGATGAGGACTTCTGCCACAGAATCAGGATATTTAAGTTTATACAGCATAAAAGAGAATGAGGTCAGCTTGTCATGTTTAGTAGCAGCCTGTCTTGTAGGTAGACTGCAATTTGGAAAAAGCTACTCTGGACCTACTTTAGTTTGAGACTCAATGTTAATTCACTTGTTTCTAACACAAGAATCAAGCTGTTTTATTTCACTTCTAATCCAAACCACGGAACTGTTCAGCCAATACAAAAAGAGCTAGAAAAAGTCTGATTCATATTCATTTTTTTTCCATACCTATCAATGTGGTTATAAAATATTCACATGCGCATACACACATGTACATGTATCTACTGTTTATACACAGACATATGGTATATGTGTCTGTGCAGCTGTGCACACATACACACATCTCTCAGGAATACTGTATGTGTTTGACAATGGCTGTGCAATTTGGCTTTTCAGGTTTTTAGTTAAAGCTATTTCTAACCTATTTAGAATTATACTTGGGATTTAGATTTAAAAAAAAAAAAGAATTATTATTATGTGAACATCTGGGAACTTTTCATTGTATTTTCATTACCTTTTTCCTTCTACTATTTGTCTAACTTGTATTTCTGTTTAATATGAAATTAAATATTTGCCTAAATCTGAAACAAAAAAAAAAAAAAAATTGAGATTAGTCTTGCACATTTCCTTCTTCACAAGCATAGAGTTACTTGCTGAAAACCACTAGTATTAAAGGAATTCCATATGAGACCAAAACTGGAGATGAGATACAGTTAAAATCTATTGTGGTTGACAGATGAAACTTGGATTCAGGAGGAAAAATATTGTTTGGCAGTCCATTGGTGGGAAGGAAGGTGCAAAAATGAGTAGTGAAATTGTTCCCTTCTATTTGTTCAGCTTATATAGTGCTGAATTTTCAGACCAGAAACCACAGAGAAAAAGCATGCTTTTACTGCATATATCATTTAACTGTAGACAAGATGAAGTGAATGCAGCAATTTAGACTTTTTTTGGTAATAGGACAAAGTACTATTTAAACAAAACCAATATGCTAAAGATGGTTTCCACCCTTTCAGATTCCCCAACCAAACCCACAGATTTTTCCCGCTCACACACTGGGATAAACTTAAGAAAGAACATAAGTACTGATCTAGTTAAAATCTAATATCTTCTTTGTAACCAGATTTGTTTTAACAAAGGCTTCCTTCAATAACATAAGCAGTGATAAAATAATGGAGTTGACAGTGTTGATTTGGTTCAATATCTGGGACAAGTATCCCCTTACATGTAGCTGGTAAGCCTTCTGAAGTTAGCTATTACATTATTAATATAAACACTCATAAAATGCAATGTTCCATTTATTACCTGTGCCAGCATGCAGTCCACCTTTACATTTCAAACTGGTGAGCTAGCTTCAAGTACTCTTTAATAATACTTAAGTGCAAGGGATTTAGCTTGTTTTACTTAGAATGTTGGAGTCTTCTACGTGACTTCCCATCCTCAACTGCATAGATGGACTGAAAATGCTTCCATATGGCTTGGAGAATAAGCTGTTATCTTTGTACTTTTCAATATGCTGTTTGAGAATATCTTGTTTTAAAGTTGTGGTTTCTATGGAAGTTTTTAAAAGAAAACTGCAACATAGAAAGGCTCTCATTTTCTGCAGCTACATCCCTCTTTGCAATGTAGCCATAAAACTGATACTTAACACAGCGTGAGAAAGGGCAATTTTCTTCTAAAGTTTCTACCTAGCTATCGCTTTCTAATACAGACCTAGAGAACTTCTCCAAACCTTAAGAAAGATAACATATGGTACACCGAGCATGGTTTCAATTAGGGCTTTGTGAATCTTTCTAGCTACTAACTAACAGGAACAAATTAATTCACTTTGGGGAAGATTTAGTAGTTGGGCCACCCTACAGAGGGTCTACTCCCAGACTTCTGGCAGAAGAAACTGCTAAATTTCCCTTCTTGCAGCTTCATTCCTGGGAGCAAGGGCAAGTATATAAGGCCAACAAGATCATCAGTAACTTCCTTCCTTGCAATAACATTGATGAATCATCATCCAAGAATTTTGGTGGATTTCTTAGAGGGATTTTTATGATGGGGAATCACTAGCAGCAGAAGCAGCTACGAGTGCATCTGTTCTCTTCCTTTGTTCTGCTTGACTCCGTGCTTGCCACATGACATATTTTAGAAACAGTACTTCAATGGGAAATACAAATGGGCGGCAACTGACAGTAATTATGTTGTGGCACTAATTAAATTCCTAGCCATAAAGGAAGTGGTAATACACTGAGGCATTTTCAAAGAAAGGATGTTGACATACAACCCTGCAGAACATGCAGAAAGAAATGCTGGGCCAAACAAGAGTGAGCCTGCTCTGGTAAAAGCATAAAAGATTTGCAGGCACAGTTTTTCTTTCTAAGTCTGGGTGCTTAGAATTTCTACAGATGTTTTCTTGCTTGAACAGATAAAAAAATTTGAGAAAATGTCAGATAGGAATGTGCTTATCTTGATCTTTTTATGCAGAAATTTAGTATCCCTAGTATGCGCCCTATGCAGGTTTGAAGCAGAGAATAAATTTGTTTAAAATGAAACTTTCTCAAATCTGATAGAATGAAGGCAATGAAATTAAAATGTGCTTGTAAGTATTTCATTCAGCCCTCAAAGCAGAATATTTTATTACAATTTTGATTACATTTCAAGGTTTAAAAGACTATTAAAATATTTTAATTGAGATGTTCATAACAATAGACGTTTCAGTGGTGAAATCTCTTCTTTCTTTGGAAACTACCTAGAGTGAAACACTGCTTGGTTTCTTCTGATGTGGATATAGATAGTTAATATCAAATGCTAATTAATCGTCAATAATCCTTAAGGAGCCTATCTTAGTCACACTTTTTTAATCAAGGTGTTCAATGGAATATTAGGGTCCATTTATTCCCAGAATATAATGAGAATTATACAGATCTTATGCATTTCCAGTCTGAGGCCATTATGAGAGATTTCATTATTCAAGTTATTTCTTTAAGTTGTATTTTAAATGCTTTATATGAAGAAATGTATTACAAAATAGCGCGTGGAGGAAATAAAAGAGTGTGCAAACTAATGAATTTTCAGTTGCAGCTTTCAAAAGATAAACAAAACCAAAAATCAAATCCAAACCCCACAGTTTAAAAAAAATATCAACGGTACATATACATATATATTATTTCCTGGAAGAATGTCAGGAAGGAAAATTGAGGTTTTTATTGTGTAAAATGTGAGTGAGTTAATGATCTGTGTTTTGAGTAGAATATCCCTGTTGGATGATGATTCATTAGTGTAATTTCAGAGAAGGAGGTTATTGATAATTTGATACTGCATATCCACTATCCTAATCATTATTGTCAGAAAGTCTATTAAAGATCATAGGTCATGGATCTAAAATTAAATATGCTGTTAAAAAAAAAAAAAAAAAGGAGCAAGAAACAAAGATAGATATTCTTATACATCCAGAATCGTACTAAAATGCTTTGTATCATCTAATTTTGCTAAAACAGCATATAATAAAATAAAGCTTCAATCTTCAGTGCAACATTTCTCACTTAAATTGAACAGTGTGTGGGACTATTAAAACCCCCACAGTTCTGACTGCTCTTTGTCCTGATGCTTGTAAATTGGCCTTCAAGATGTATTCTTCCTAAAGATTATGCTAAAATTCTCAACAAGGTAATGAGACACACTTTCTTTTTCTCTTTTGGCCTTGAAACACTCTAGTTTTGGAAAGCGCCACTCATTTTTCTCAGCATTTCACTAACTGTGAAGTTTAGCAATGCATGACTAAATGGCATTTCAGAACTGTTACCATGAAAAGAGATGCTGCTTGCTGGTGCTAGGGAAGGGGCTGTACTGAGTCCTAGTCTGCGTGAAGGAGAGCCTGACCCTAAGGACCAGTGAGCTGTACCAGATTTTAGTTTGGCTGCTACAAGTGCAAGCAGAATCACACTGTCACTTTATGCTGCAACCTTAGTCTGGATCAGCAGTCTGCTAGCAGGAATGAGACTTCTCAGAAACATCTCGACAAGAATTAATTCAGAAAACTTACTGATACTGAGCATGTCTTTCATATACACGCCTTTCTTTTAACTTTCCAAATTGGACAGTACAAAGTAATGTTTTGACGTTCTGAACAAAGGCACTGGGATGTTGGATGTTCGGGAAGCTTAAAGGCTTCCTGAAATTCCTTTGTAAGGGGTCAACATGCAGATACACCTTGGTTAATCTAAACACGTGTTTAACATAAACTAGGTTGAAAGCAAAAACAAAAATAACATTTTATTTTTTCCTTTAAACAAAATGAAAAATAGAAACAATACATTTATGATATCTTTTTGTGTCTATTAAGACAGACAAAAAAGGAAACTGCTTAATTCCAGCCTAAAACCCAGAAGGTTGCCTTTTTCACCTTTCTGTTGTAATCATTAACCGATATCACTTATTCAACCCACTTAAATATCGGACTCAAATCATAGCCTCAAGCTGAATTCAGAGGAGATTTTCTACCAGTGCTTCTAGGACAGCTTTTTTATGCCTTTCCTTTCTGAAATCCACGCAGATCTCACATCCTTCCTCTCCACTGTTCACTTATTTACTGAACTCCCTTACAGAAGAGGTATGAACTCTTCTCTGACCTCACCAATGGTTGGTTTTTTTGGAAGAGTGGATAAGAGTGTGCTCACAGAGAAGCAGCAGCTGGATGCTATGCTTTGGTTTGGCCAGGCTACATCCAACTTGCCCCTTCTGATGCAGTGAGTGTTTGAAAAGTCAATGGCTTTGTCATCTCTGAACAAGGCATTTTCACATTACATCCCTGAGATTCTGCACAATCTTATACAAATTACAGACGTATATAGTTGCATTGCTGGCATTGAAGACTGCAGCTGCTGTTGTATGAGTGCACATGAGGTGGTAAGCAAGTCGCTTATGGTATTAATGTGTGTGAGAATGAACAAATTCAGTCTTTGAAGGAAATTGACAAGTTTCAACCATAGACGACGCTTAACCACAAAAATTCAAATTAGATCTAGCATATTTAATTGTACAGTACTGTCAAAAAGATGCTTTCTGCTGTTCTGTAAGATAAAGTAGCTCATCAAACTGCCAAAAGCCAGCAGCAAAGCTAGCAGGAGTTGTGGGTGCAGAAGAATAAACCAAGAAAGATTCAAGCATATGCTGAAGGAAGAGCTGGAGAGATAGAAGTAATCAGGAAATCAACCCTTTAATTTTTAGTAGCAGCAACCTATTAAATCAGCCTAGGTTCAATCACATCTTAAGGGGCTGAGAGGACATTAAGAACTTGTATAATGACAGTGCGTATTGCAATAATCAAATGTTACTGTTAATATTGTTCACTTGGATATGCATTATGACGTTATTAGGGAATTTTTATTTGAGCCCTACTAGGTCTATTTTGCAGAGGTTTGAAAAGCTACTAGGAACCAGGGACAGAAGTCCATGGACGTTTTGGATTCAGGAAGGTGTTACAAGACCACAGAGCATGATTGCGTTCAACTGTGGCTGGTTCCACGTCTTTAGATTACACATTAAGTTAAGAAGTTTATTTCTGCCAGTAATGAGTTTTAGAAGTACTTTGGAAACTCCGCTAGGGTCCCTGCTGTGGATTTATCTTTCTTCAGTGTCACAAAGGTTATTGTTCTTCAGCAGGATGGCTGCCTCCAGCAATAGACTCGGGAATGCCAACTGTAATTAAAGACTTGGAAAAACAATGCATTTAATGGCTTATTCAGGGTGACAAGTGTTGTCTTACCTTGCAAAGTCTTCGAGCCTCACAGGACTAGTTTTCCATTCAGCTTACCCTTGCTTCATCATTTGATAGCAGCGCTCTTTTGCAAGTTTTTGAGGCCAATGTTTAAGATATGCATTTGGTGATCTCTCTTTGAAATCATAATAAAATGTCACACTAATTTATTCTCTGGGAATATTTTGCTAGCTTCTTGTATTAAAACCCCTCAAAGCTAATTTAGATGCTTGTTTTCTTTGTATTCTGCATCTGTCTGTATTAATAACTCTGCCAGTGTCTGAACAAATTAAGACATTTTACAGCATTTAAACACACCAAAGATCTTACTATTTCTGTGAAAGTGGAGAGTTTGTACTATAATTTATGGATGTTTTCACATTGATCTCTGAATTGTTTTGGCAGCTAAAGCCTAAAAGCAACAGCTACCTGGCAAGGACAGAATATCTGTCAGACCATGAAGGGTGCCTGCACTCACTAGAGAGATAAATGGGAACACTGAAATAGAGTTAAGCCCAGAGAAGGAAGCTCATCCTCAGACAACTTGCCAAGCTTGTTTCATTATAGCTTATAGCTTTCATTGTAACTTAGTGAATACTGTTAAGTATTCTGTCAAAATAAGCGTGCTTTTCCAGACAAGTAGCACTGCAAAACCCTAAGGTGCCACTGCTAATACTGGCACTTATTTACTGGGTTTTCTAATTATTTATTTATTTATTTATTTTTTAACATGAAATACAGGTACTGTAACATCAGAGAAAAGGTCCAAGTTTTCTTAAAATGAATTTTCCACTCCCTAAAAATTTAGGAGCTTTTTAAAATTTGTAAAATTTCTCTCCAGGCATAAAAGAAAAAAGAAGAGATTATTTCTTAAAGTGTGCTATTTATAAATCATATTTTTTTTCTTATCTTTTCAGGACAGAAAATTATGGATATTTTAAGTTCCTGTAGTTCTGATGATACTTTATAAAATCCTAACCCATATATAAGAGTAGGCACACATATTCTAGAAGTTCTTCTTGATTATAATTTTAATTTCAAAAGCATCTGATGCAAGAACTGCTTTATTTCTAGGAAAAAAAAATTATAAAGTTCAAGTTTATTTCAGAAGAAAAATTGACAATCAAAATAAGATTTTCTCAACAATTTAACTTCATACCCTTTTCTTACTTACATATTTAAAACTTATGCTTAAAATACATTCATTTACTTTTGTAACTCTTGTTCAAGCCAGTAGAACAAATCAAATTAACTGCTTCATTGGAAAGAAAGTCATTGGATGAAATGAAGAAGGTTAATACTCAAAAGAATTTCTTACAAATACTCTCTTATAGGAAAGGAGAAAAATAAAACCAAAATCCACAGTGAAGTTTTAAATCATATATTATCATACCTTTTCTCATTGTTCAGCAACATTGTGTATTACTCTTTAATGAGAACTGACTTTATTTTTTTCCTCTGTAGAAGGCTATATAACACCTCCAAAAAGTCATATAGTTTCTATGCAGACTTGGTATTATGCTGGATAAGCATATTTTGCTTGAACTTCAGTCAGGCCTGACTGAAACTAAGGAAGCATGCCTTCTGGTTCCGTTGTTACTTACTGTCTGTTCATATCATAATGGTTTATATTTGAGGGATAACAAGACCACAGCTCATACTCATATGAATCTTAGTGCACATCACTTTTTACAGTCACAGTTGTAATTTTTCAATCATAGTTAACAGGTTTTCAGCTGTAATGCAATACAGCAGTAACAGCTGCCTGAAGAGATTCACTTCCCATGTATGTACAATCCATATGCTTAATTGGATTTAACTTAACAACTGTATGAATGGACTTAGTTACTAAGCATTTGTGGATCGTGTAACTGTTATTTCCTCATATGCTAAATGAAGCTTAGTTGTAAAACTTAGGTCTTTAATCCAAGATCAGCTCTTCCAGCTCCACGGAGTTATTAGTTGCATTAGCTTCTGTACAGATCAACTTGAGATCATACTAGAGAAATAACAGTTCTTTGCCTTTGATTATTCTCCCTCCTCACTTCCAAAGGTCTACAGATGTTGGTTGTTTTTTTGTTTTATTTGTTTTTGCATATCAGAAGTCAGTTAAAAGTTTTACTGTGTTCAATAGAAGGTATTCTATTGCCTTCTAAAAGGCAATTCCACTACTGCCTTTTCCCTAATACAAATTTGAAACAGTAAAGTGGCCTTTTGAACTGATTAATAGGTATAATAAAACAAGCAGCAGAGAATGAACTAGTTGACCTAACAGATCTTTTTCATTTCTAATTTCTATGGGCAAAAGTACGAAAACTACATTAACCTCATCTACAAAGTTCCCTGTCAAATAATGATCCTGTTATAAGGTCATTACAGAAAACATTGAGATACACTGCAGCATTGCTTGGAAAATTATGCAATACATTCTCTGCATCTGCCTGTTATATTGAAAAGTACGTTCTATGGAAGTAAATGTATCTAAACACAAGAAGGCTCTATGAACACACTAAGTGCTTTGAAAACCATTATGAAGATCATTCTCATTATATAGCACATAGAAACCTCAGATCTATAAAGCATAGGCTTTCTCCATAACAGATTATAAAAAAAAGTATAGAATACCACTGAAGCTTATATTAGTCAATATATCGGGAATTAAAAAAAAAAAAAAGTACCCTATATAGATCAAATTATGGTCCTTAAAAGAAAAATTGAAAGCAATCATTGAATTGCATCCTGTGAGAGGAAATTGGGCCAAAATTGATCTGGATAGTCAAATTTATTATTACATGCACTGAATGTACAATGAAATGTGATTAGAGCAAGTGTGCCATCAGTCCCTCTTGCAAGATCAAGCACAGAACAGCACTGCCTTGATGAAAGGGATCAATAGCATTGAAAGCAAAATTGGAGGGCTGTCAAATCACCTTAATTCCTATTTTCTGAATGAGTGGAGTGGGATCACTTCATGCACATACTAATAACCAAATTAGTGTGCTTCTGCCTCTGCACAGAGTTAAGCTTCTATAAAAATCTAATAACATTGCTAAAAAGAAGGAAAAAAAACATCCAAATGAAGCTAAGAGATACCACAAAACACAAATGTTTCACTTTGAATTCTTAAGAATTCAAGAGCTAAATTTCTCTTACATTTGTAGTCATTAGGTTATGTAAGATACAACTTATATTTCTCAACTGACTTGTTGGCTAGCAATCTTTCTTTTCACATCAACTGGGAAGATAATCTACTCAACAGGCACACATAAATGCATGCAATGTGCTTAGCAAGGCTCAATCTACGTGCGTCTTCAAAATCCATCACTCTGAAGTGAACAGTAATGATTTCCTGTGAGATATTTCTCACAAAATTTCCACAGAAACAGTTGAGGTGGTTTCTGTGTCAGCTTAAGTCAACAAAAAACTCAATTGTCTCCCAGTCCTATGCCTCACATCACCTTTCCTCTTAACCTCCTTCATGCACAGCAAGTCATTTCGGCTTGTTGATCTGGCTGAAAACAAGGGTGACAAGATATTGAAGGGGTTAAGGTTAGGTGGCCATATGTCACTACAGTTCAAGACAGAGTGATAAATTTACAGTCCCTTCGGTAGCTTTCCAGGTTCTCTTTTTTATTATACTCATGTCTATTTTTGTAGCTTTTTGCTGCCTCCCTGGGTAGCTGCTTTGTTTTTCACACTGCATGCAGAATGCTCCTGAAGATCTCCATTGGGAAGCTCGGAGGAATGGAGTTACTCAGTAGATACAGGTCCTTCCCTCTGCCGTTTCTTTATTTAAAGACAAGTTTAAAATAACATAGTTCCCTCTCCAGCATTGACTAGTGCTATTTTCACACATGCAGGCTTTGACAAAAGTATTCTTTGTATATAAGAAATCCTCTGTGCTTGCAGCACAGGGAGGTTTCAGGGCAAAACACTAAAAACATCTCAGCAAGAGGGTCTCTGCTAAATGTTTGTTTCAGAACATGAGCATCAGAACTGTCATCCAGCACCAATACTACATTCTACCCCACTCTTTAAATAAATGAATGAATAAGTGAATAAATAAATTCAGCATTATAAATAGCAGTAAAACAATAATTATTTTTGCTTTCCAGGTACTTTATTTCTATAATTAGTATTAAGGCAAACTAATGGTTAAGGACAATCAAGTAATACTAAAGTCTAATCAAGCATTTTTGTAACAGGTAGATCAAGGAATACTAAGGATCCAGTTATATCACGCTTTATTATCAAGACAAGAGTTGAAGAATTTGAGGTAAAGATAACTATTACTTTATCATTAGTAGCTACAGCTACACAGAGCAATGCTCACATTATCCTTGACCATAGAATAATAGAACCAAGTTATGGTTTGGGTTGCAAAGGACTTTTAAAGATCTAGTCTAAACTCTCTACCCTGTGCATGGCCCTCTTTCACCAGAGCAGGCTGCTCGAAGCCCTATCAAACTCTGCTTTGAATACTTCCAGTGATGGGGCACCCACCATTTCCTTGGGCAACCTGTTCCAGCGTTTTCAACACCTTTCATAAAAATATCTTCTTTACAGGAAGAAATTTTTTTATAAAAAGGTTTCAAAACAAGATACGTTTTGTAACAGTCCATAAAATAACAAAAGGATCTTACATGTACAAAGTAACAGTTGTAGAAGACAATACGAACCTTAATTCTCCTTTTTGAAAAATTACAGGTGTTGTTTCTATTACAAGTGAATAATGTTTATACCTAAGATTAGCACACATAAACTGCCTTTGTTTTATACTTCCACTAATTTTTTTTTGACTGCTTGTTTTGTAGGCTTATGGGCACTGCACTAATGAACTTTAACACATCATATTTCTGTTCATCAGTAAATTGAGTTTCTTGAAGTTTGAATTTTTTTTCTGAATTCTATTTCTGCCCATATGATACAGAAAGTAATGTGCAATAGCACTGAGCATAATAAGCTTTTCTCATTCTGAACCAAATGAATGCACAGTCTGTACTGCAATTTCTGAGACAATGCTGCTTTCTACAAAGCTGGCAAGTTATAAAACATATCTGGACTACCTTCAGCGTTAGCCTTCAGTCCTGGCCATCAGCATGATAACCTTGTTTCCTGTGAGTCATGTGCTTGGTTGTGGTTATTGTTTTCACTTCTTGGTAATTATAGGTTGCTGGATATAACTAATAATATATGATGCTAGCCTAGAAGCCTGTTATCTGATTGACTATAGTATTTGGATTTTTAGACTGTCTGAAAACACAGACAGTGTGTATTTATTTATTTTTTAAATTATATGTAGAATACCAGCTTGTCAACTATCCTGCTTTCAGGGCTCACTTCCTACTCATATAGCATTAAACATTTGCATACTTTCTGGTGCAAGTCGTTCCTTAGTAGTGCTCTGAAATCTGGTGATGTGTATATAAACCTACATCAGAAAATCCTTCATTCTGCCCACAGTTTTTACAGAAGGAAATCTTTCTTTTCTCTTAGTTTCTGTAAATATTTTTGATGTAAAACAGCACAAATATCTTCTCCAACGGCTTGACATGATAGGACTCTCGAGTCTGAGCTAATAAAAACCACCATTGGTAGCAGAAGATTTTTGAGTACGTGGGAAGGCTCTAACTGGCTTCCAAACTGTTTGTGTCTGAGGTTTCACAGTCTCACATGGACAAAGTAAACCCATCTAGAAGTTACACAGATCATGCTTAGTCAGAAAAACATTTTCTGCAACATGAGTTCCAACAATTCCTTGGATAAAAATATTTGGTAAATGATTTGACCAAGTGGATCAAACCTTAAACCTGTTGGAAAGTTCTGGTAACAAGAACTTTCTGCAGGCCATATCAAACGTGTCTAATGAGTTATCTAAAACACAGAAATATTATTTCAATAACCACTGGATGGTGACTGGAGAACTGTGGACACTCTTCTTCCAAAATAGTAGGCATGTGTGATTCTCTTATAGCACAGCTTCAGAAGAGTTTATCGTGATCATTAACTGACATCTGTTAGAATTATTAGTATTATTTTTTTTTAATGTGCTTATTTTCAACAGAAAAATCTTTTTCTACTAAATGTCTTGCAAATATTTAGATTTGTAAGCAGATAGATTTTAACTGCTTTGACATGCTTTTGGTCCCTTAAATTCAGTTTAAAATTACTGGTTTTTAAAAACATTTGATAATGAATGTGTTGAGTGAAGTGTATACAGTCAAATTTTAATTTTGTTGCTAAGTCTTTTATCACCTTGGCTGTATTTCTTGAAATAGCTGCAATGAAGGGCCATCAGTGGTACTGAAGTAGTGCACTTTTTAAGTGCATTAATGTTTATTGCTGCAGACTACTGGTACCTGTAGAGGCAGTGATATTCACAAAGCAGATTTCCCCCAATGTGCAAGATAATAATATTTCCACATAGGCAATGACAAATACAAATATTTCTAGTAGATATACCTTGGGATCAGAAAATAGAAAATCTCTAAAATATTGAAAATCAGCAGATAATACGGAAACTGAAGAACCCCTGTCCAATTTAATAGTAATTGGTTATTCTGTTGGTGTATCAGAAATAGAAATAATAGTTCTCGCCTGCAGGAAAACAGTTTTACTCTGGGAAAATAACTTCAGTTTCCAATTGTTTACATAGAGCATTACTAGAGCCCCAGGGAAAATGTTCATTTTCCTTAGCTAGCTTGCAAACAAATTTCAGTAAAGTCTGCAGTATTTTGCATCGTACCACATCCTCTAATGAGAGAGTTTTGAGTTGACTTCTTGGCCCTGTGTTTGTAATATTATAGTTTTTCATCAGTTGTGATCCAAACAGTGTTTGTACTGCTTACATGGTTTTAGCAATGCCCACAGCACTACGATTTGTCTTTACCTTTTTTTTTTTTCTGTACTGCAAACTCAGTCTTGTTTAACTAGCAGTGGTTACAACTTCCTATAATACAGTGAGTACTAAATGAAGCAGTAAATGCTCTTAAAGGATGGAAGAAATTGTTGTTTTATGCATATACTGATATCTATGTAGGCTGCTCTGAAAGTAATGCTTCCTATTTATTTCCATAGAAACTACAACAGATAAAGAGTGCAATCACACTATTTGATAGAGCAAATTCTCAGCTAAAAAATAGTATTTCTCGACATAGTCACCACCATTAGCTATGTATCTTCACCAGTGATGAACAAGAGCACTTGTAAAAATCTGCACCATAGGAGGTGACTCGCTGTTTCACAGCTACCATAATATGATAGCATAATTTCTAGGAAAACGTTGCCGCACAGTTCAGCTTTTATTGCCCTGAACAGATGGAAATCAGGTGCCAAAGCTGGAATATATAGTGGGTGTATCAGGATAATCTGATCAGCCAAGATTGGCAATGTGTTCCACTTTCTTCAAACTGGTATGGGGCCTAGTGCTATTGCGACTTTTTTATTTTGGTTAAAGTTGTTAATCCAGATGACCCATGAAATTCTCAAAAAAAGAGAAAAAGAATCTCAAACTTGTATGTGTTTTGCATTCTTTCAGTCAATATTCTGAATTGCTTTGTTCATCAAACCTGTGGGATATCTTGCCAAGATTTGTTCTATCATTGTGCTTTATTGTTAAACATATTTTATATAGGCATTACACTGACAAGACACAAAGTTAAAATGATCACTTGTTCAAAGAGGCATCGTTATAGTGTTCTAATTAACAAAAAAAAAAAAAAAAAAAAAAAAGCTGTGTGAGTTTAAAGAGAGCAAAGCGACAGAAACTACTCTATGAATTCTGATTTTCTTTTGTACTTATTTTTCAGTATCATGTTCCTGAAAACATATAACTCTTTAAATGAAATTTGTAATACATACATCTGTGAATATAATTATTCCTGGAGCTTGCTCAGTTTCACTGACAGGACTAAGATGAGGGATTAGTCAGCCAGCTATTCCTTCGTAAGTTTATGAAGGATTTGAATTACATAAAGTACACAGTCACAGGAAAACTAATTTGAAGTAACTGAAGGAACGGACTTGTCTTTCACAGTAAATAAAAGATCTAGCTTCATAAAATGAGACCACGAAGAATATCATGTCGTGGTTTTCATTCTTGCAGTTACTTAAGCAGATATTATGGAAATCTTGACAGACATTGTAATTTGATCTTCTGCAGTCTCATGTGTATGAGCCAATCAGCTTGCATTTTAGGTTAAGCTTACATACCTAAGAATGAAGCTATTCACATACAATAATATTTATTTTCACTTCTCTTCTTCCTTGTATTTATCATCATAATATCATTATTCTCCTCTGCCTGATTTTAGCCTCAGCAGTCACATTTGGGATTAAAAAGTAAAGGATCCCTTAAGACAGAGATTTTGCTCATTTTCAGTGACTTTGGGCAAAAACAAATCCCACAGCTTAGTAATATTGTGACCAAGTTTCAGTATATCTTCTCTATTGTTTTCCTGGATTAACAAACTCAGATTAGATATTCTTCACAAAAACAAGGACTGTCTACACTCACCTCAACTAGCTTATAATTTAATGCTATGGTTGATAGTTGAACATTCCAAAATATGTCAATACAAGTTTAAATAGGAGGCATTAACTGGGATTAGTCCTGTAAGGGAGTTGTCTCAAACTCACATGAACAGAGACAAATGAAAATGCTTCTCTTCCATTCGAATGTGACCTCTCTTCGTTTATTTGGGCTCTTGATATAACAGGCACTGAACTAGCTAATTAGCTTGGCACAGTTTCAGACAGTTGGATTACAGTCAGTGATAAAGTGCAGCAGAAGGCACCTCTTGGCACTCATCCTTATAACTCATCCCTCTCTGCCTGCAGTTCCAGTGCAAGGGAATTTTCAGTGAGGTTTGAATTGGAGGGCTGCTTCTGAGTCGAGAGAAACTATTTAATTAATCAAAGCCACATTTAACTGTGTGCTTATACAGCAAGCACAGTACGATAGATCTAACATAAATAAGTCACAGGACCAGGTCATGCTACTGTAAGTTACTCCCTCGTGGGTAAATATTCTTTCACCGCTTGTAGAAAAGAGAAAGACAAAGAAAAGGGAAAACAAACCAAAAGCTGTGTAACACCCCATAGACATAGTTTCAGTTCATGTCCTTTTAACTAAGACTTTCACTAGCTTCCTTTACTTTACAACAAAGAACATGAATTTCACATGGACGTGTTTCAAACTACTTGGGACATAATCTTAGAAGCTAATGCTCCTTAAGATATATGGATAGCAAATGTGAATGGAAGTGTTTCAAGACAAAGAGAATAGAGTATTTGGGTAATACACCAACTTGAAATGTCTTTGTATCAGATAAGAATAAACAATAATTTTTCACAAAATTTTCTGCTATCAAAAGAAATAAAAGTTACAGGCATAACCTCTTTGCTGACTTAATTGTCATGTATTTTCTTGTAGCAATAAAATTTGAGAGAATCTTTTTAACAACAGTCTAAATATAACAACAGCAAGTCTTTTAGCTGAGCAGCTGTTACATGCAGTATCCCTCTGTGTTTTACAAGACTTGTATTCATTTAATATAGTTATAGAATCATAGAATCATAGAATCATAGAATCATAGAATCATAGAATCATAGAATCATAGAATTGCTCAGGTTGAAAAAGACCACAAAGATCATCAAGTCCAACCGCAACCTAATCATACTACCCTAACTGTAACAACCCTCCACTAAATCATGTCCCTGAGCATCACATCCAAATGGTATGAATGCTATTAGTGCGAGCACCACATCAATAAAGTAAGAAGGAGCTTGTTTAGCTATTTCGTATAGTTGAGTTAACTGGAACACTACCAGGTTCATATATTTTTTCTTAAAAAGCCTAGGCAACTTTCTATTCCTTTTAATTCCACAGCCCTCATACTCTACACCCTCCTTTGAAAAATGATATCAGCATTATCATTTGTATATGTATGCAGATTTTGTGCATACAAAGGCAATAACATTGAAGAGAGTATTCTTACACTTGAAAACATGGTTTTCAACCTAACTTCGCTTTTCTATGGTCCCTAAAATGTATCAAATATTCATCTCAGAATAAAAGTATAATCATTGCAGGCTTGCATCATTTCTAATCCACACTACATTCTCTATGATACGAATGGATTAATGGAGCTTTCTTTTCTGCTCTCATTACAA
Organism: Lagopus muta; assembly: GCF_023343835.1. Taxonomy (NCBI): domain Eukaryota; kingdom Metazoa; phylum Chordata; class Aves; order Galliformes; family Phasianidae; genus Lagopus; species Lagopus muta. Next base: position 97,139,759 of record NC_064433.1, read on the forward strand.
TCTTTGTCACTAAGAATGAGGTATCCAAATTTTAATGCCTCATATATTTTGGCAGCTGTAGTGGTGTGCTATACTACTTTGACCTTTTTGATTGGCTTGCCATTTCAGTTTTTCCTATTTACAACTTCATTAACCTGTGGAGGAAAGGTGGACTGGCTACCCAATCAACGAATGGTATATTGAAAAGGTCAGCATGGCCCAGTGTATTTACAATCCTTTCACAAAACAAGGACACATAACAGACCCAGTTCCTGACTTCCCCATTTGGGATGGCAAAGTTGCGGAGTAGAAAAAGTGAACTGACATGAATTCAGTCTCAATCCCAGACATCATGAAAATGAAAGGAAGCAGAAAAAACTTTCCAATTCCATTTCAGAAAAATACCATCTTTGTCAGCTTGTGGTTCTTAGCAGTAAACATTTTATTTCAACAAGATGACACTACCCAGATAAGCAGGATCTACAGTTATTACTGTTCTGAATCAATCTTGAACTCAATTCTAAAAATGTTTAATTACCCATTTAATATTATTCTGGGAAAAAAAGATTGTAAACTGAATGAACTCTTTTAAACAGGGAACTCTTCAAACAGAAACTTTCTAAAGTTTGCTAGCATTCTGTTGCATAGACATCATCCTCTATTTGAGAAAACATTGGTAATAGGCATGTAATTAGTACCAACTTAAGATAAATAATTCAAAACTGGTTAATAAAACAAATTTCTATTTAGAGTACAACAGATAGGACAAAATTCAGACTAAACATAAAGTTTGATAACAGAGAGCCCTGTGTTATAGGAGCTTCTGACTTTGAGATAAGAAGAAAAACTAAACTAAAACCTACTTACGATTTCTGAGGTTGTTTAGGCATGATAATCTGAGTGTCTGAAAAGATTCCAGCTTCTGTAATTACAGGTCTTGGCAGTAGCTTATTTTCTCTAAACCTTATTGTTTTGGGATGGTGGCATGGTTTGGGGGAAAGATAACCTCTTAGCTTAGTGTCTGAGCATGAAGTGTCAAGCATTTCTGTGGTGAAGATTTTTTGCATGTGGAATTTTGAACACTAGCTGGGAAACTACATGGGAAAATAGCAGAGGAACAGCAGAGAAATTTTTTAAAAAATAGGAGTACTCCAGTAGTCATATGAACATATGAATGAATAAATAATGTCAGCCTTAACTCATATCTTGTCTTATTTCCTTGAAAGAGATTACTTCTCTGTTTAGAACTAGAAAAGAAAGAAAATGGATTTGTTAAAGAAATGGATAAAGTAGGAAATATTTCATATTTCAATCAATTAGGTTGATAAGATTGTCATTATTTATTTCTTTACTTATTTTTTGCTATCCTTTTAAATAGTTCTGATACACCAATCTTCTCCCTTCTTCAGTTCCCACTGTCACTATTTGTATATGTCCACTGGCTGTTATTTTTCATTTGTTTATCTTTTATTCTTTGAAATAAAGTAGAATTTAGGAAATACTTTCAGAGCTACATCGTAGCATATGTGTGATCTCCTGTGTTCAAAGAACTCAATGGAAGAATTCAAATGTTTATATTTCTTTTCCTTTTAAACATATTGATAAAAAATTCTAGGTCCTGCCTGTTTTGATATTGTCTAATGTACTTATGTGATGGTGATTTTCTCTTCCTTTCCTCAGAGAAACCAACTGAGACTTTCATAAAGACATCCTTCATTTGTTGACGAAAGCAGACCATGTATAACATGAAGGAGCACATATGATAAAAATAAACTAATCTTAGGAGAGTGAGATTGTCAAGGCAAACTATAAATAAAACAGTATATTATGTTAACCTTACTTATCCCTAACCCATGAACACACCATGATTTCAACATAACTTTGTCATTGCATGAATTCCCTTGGATGTGTTCCTCACATAAAAAAGTGTTAAGAATCATTGAATCACAAAATGGCTTGGGTTGAAAGAGTCCTCAAGGATCATCATTGTGGTCCTTGTCAACCTAGGCCATCCTATGATTCTATGGAAGGCTGCAATGAAGTCACCTCACAGCCTTCTCTTCTCCAGAGAACGAGCTCAGCTTCCACAGCCTGTCTTCCTATGGGTGGTGCTCCAGCCCCCTCATAATTTTTGTGGCCCTCCGCTGGACATTCTGTATATATGCCTGGGATTCCTCTGGCCAAAGTGCAAAAACTTGCACTTTGTGGTATTGAATCTCGTTAGATTCACACACCTTTAAATTTTGCCTCTGAATGGCATCCCTTCCTTCATTGTGTCAACCACAATAGAAATAAGTGTTACACCAAGTGGTCATTTTCATCTTGTTTACTAAAAATGAGTCTGCAAAATTAATTAGATCCTATTGCTAATCAGAAAGATGTTCTCCAAATAAATAACATATTGCTCACTCAGTAATATGTTAAATTTCTGCAGGCCAGTAATTTTTTTTTTTTGCTTTACCTAAAAAAATTCCTAATAGTAGAAAAGTAAATTAACACAGTTTTATTGATGTCTGTTTTGATTTAAACCATCTGAAGTTCTGGCTCAGCACTGAGAAGAGATTATTTGTTATTGCAAGTAAAGCACATGTAAAATGTAGGTTATTTTATCTTTAGAGGCTTGGCTGGAAATATTATTCTTAGGCACATGAAAAAAAATGAACATTTTGAACATGAAAAAAATCTCAGATTGTATCAATTCTGAAGAAAAAAGCTGATTGACTTATAGACACCCATTTTTTTTTTCCTGCTGTTATCGAACATTTTCTATTATAAGAAAGAATATTAATATAGATAATAGAATATAAAATTCTATTATAAAGAAAAAGAATCTTGTTTCTATTAATCTCTCTGATGTATTAGAAAATAGTATGGAAATTAAGGTGCATTTTCTTTTATTCCTCATGAGAAGTTTATGGGATAAAAAAGAAACTCAGGATGTCTACATTCCACATATTAGCCTGGATTCAAAGGGAAATAAAGAAGAATAAAGAGAACAAATTAACAAAATTATAATTTTCAGCAACAGTTTTTCTTCGGCTTTGCAAAAAAGGAAGTAGTCATTTGCAAAGGACAGCACATTGATCTTCTTTATAACTGCAATCATGAGTGCTTTGACTAGCAATAGACATGTTAAAAAGAAAACAAAAGATTTTCAGAAAAGGAATCAAATACATACTGCAAACAAGCTTTTTTTTTCTTTACACTTTACCCATTTGATGCAAGAACAATTTTCCAGGGATGAAAATTAAGTTTTTTTATTTATTATTTTTAAGTAGTATAAGCATACACATGAAAGGGACACCATTTTTTCCCCTAGAATTTACTTACTAAAAGGATAAAAAGACTTTTTCCTGACAATGCAGTTGACTGGAAGAAGATGTGAAGCACGAGTTCTACTAAACCAGTACACTGGTTTGATGTGAAGCTTTGTTCATATTTTAAGAATATGAACACTTAGTGGCCCATAAATACTACAAATGAATACGGGCATGCAAATTTTAAAGTTGAGAAGGACAAACATCATATGGAAACTTTTACCACAGAAATGGATTTTTTTAATACATTCATTGATGTGAGAAATTCATTCAATTCATACACTAAGAGAATTGACTTTCCAAGAACCAGTCTTTTCAACACTTGGATCAGACCAGAACTTATAAGCAGTTTCCCTTGCTTAACTGTAAATTCCCTACCTCTGACATGTAAAAAAAATAAATAAATAAATAATAATAAAAAAATCCATACAAGTACTTTTTCCAAGATTATAACCTTTATTCTGAAAATGTTTGTAAACATTTTCATAATCCCTCTGACATAAAAATTATTTTTTTTAATTTTTTTTTTGTATAGAAAAGAATAAGTAAAGGTTTAGTAAAGTAATCAACTGAAAATTATTGAAAAAATATATTTATCAAAGTGAAAAATCCACTTCAGTTTATGCAAGGAAACCACCCTTAATTTTTAAAGGAGCAAAAGTTTCCTTTAAGTATGGCTGTATATTTCCACAGCACTGTTACAGTTTTAGAGATTTTGTCAACACTTTCTTTCACAGAGAAACACCAGAAACCAATTGTATTTATTATATCTCTCATATTTTGCACACCACATTTTTTGCAGAGGCAACGTCTATCTATCTGAGAGCTATAATAAGGAATATAAATACAGACAAGATTCTAAAATGGAAAGAAATTGATTCTTTGATACGGACAGGTTGGAATTGTCAGAGACCAATCACTTCTGAAGAAATGAGTCCTATAGAGTGGTAACTGCCGCCCCTACCCTGATCTGCTCTTAGGATCTGTAGATATATGTATCAAGATTCTGGATAGTGCCAATGGAAATAATGTTACAGCCATGATCTGCAAAAGACAATGGCTGTGTATGATTGCTCGTTAATAAAAACATCCACTTATCCTTGTGCTCATGTATCTCTACATGCACACATAGACACAGCACCAAGTATCCATAGAATAACAACAAAAATGTGGCAAGTCTTACAGCTGTAAATTATATGTAACAGATAAACAGATGGAAGCTGAAGAAGAAGGGGCAAAAAAACTGTCAGAAGTAAACTTTGAAAATTTACCTCCCACCTACCAAAATGAGTCCAATACAGAATTGAGAATTGGTAATAAAACTGTTCAGACTGACCAAGAAATTGATAAGATTACAGATAATATAACTGGATCAACTTTTTTTTTTTTTTTCTGAGACAATTAGTACATCTATAAAGGATGGAAAAAACAAACGAAATCATGAGTGTATCACTGATGAAGACTGTGAAATGGAAAAATATTGCCAGCTCTCCACCTTTGAATAGAAGTGTCAGCCCTGTAAAACCCAGCATACACTTTAGCAAAAAAGGATTTGTGGATCAATGAATTTATCGCTAGGGCTCCAAAGTACATGCCATAAGCTTTCCAGGGCATTTTATTCAGATGAACACTACTCTAGTTCTGTAGAACGTGTGGGATTCCTGACAGGAGCTAAGTTCACGTGCTTCGTGACTGCTTAGAAAGGGAGCTGACAGACAGTAAATGAGGTCACAGGGAATCTTTTTAAAATTATTATTCTCCAACAGGATGCTTTGGATGCAAACTAAAACGCTCCTGTGGACTCACAGCAATGTATGCTGGATGGTGCATGGGTGAGAAATAGCCCATGCTAATCTGTCTGCTACAGTGATTGTGGAGATAGTTTAAGTAAGTTTCTCCAACAGCCATTGCCATGTTCCTTTGATTTCAATCATATATATTTAGTTGCCTCTGTAATGCCTCCAAAAAGCAATTTAAACTCAATGCCTCGCTGTAATATTATAATAAACTGTTTCTGTTTTCTATTATGAAGACTTGAGTGCAATCTGAGCACAGCGGTTTCAGTATGTGAGCTTTTGGATGGGAGACAGAAGCACAGTGCGTTAGTGCCACTTAGAAAACTTTTAGATATTCTGGGGCTTTTTCATGCAATCCACAGCAATGTAAAATGCTGTGTGAGTTTGTCTTAACTGAGACATTTCACCAGTTAAATTATTGGAAAAGAATTTTATCTGAAATAATGAAACATAACCACTGCTTCAGTGGTTTGTCTTTAGGCCAAAGAATGATCTCTGTGCTGAGTGGGCACAGCACTTTACAGAGTTGTTGATTAAATGATAATGGCAGCATTTCATCACAAGCAGTGTTGACTGCTTATAGCAAAAGCAGAATTCCTATAAGAGGTCGTAATCATGCCAGATCATGCTAGGTATCTCCAAAGATGAAAAGCATTTTGCTCATATTGCTTCCTATTGCCTCTCTATCACAGAGATGACGTGAGAGAGTACTCGGCCTTTGGGTCTTCCCACTTCTATGCTAAGTTTTATTTCCATCTCTTATTGATTTTATTGTTTATTGCTTGCTTCTTCTTTAAGCATCTGGAATTTAGGATTTGTTAAAATGCAGATGCTGGCAGCATTACTCATCACATGTCTGAAGTAGCAAAGTTAGTTTTTTACATCAAAACACTTTTAAAAATGCATCCTATAGAATCTCACTGGGATACTACATAATATTTTCTATTTCTATTATATTTCATTTTACATTTTCCTGTCCACATGAACAAGAAAATGAAATCAAATTTTAGAGAAATGTGAGAATAAGTATCTGCATGAATCTGTACAAATGCTGCACAAAAAAAGCAGCATGAATTTGCAGCAACTCAGCAACTTCTTACAAGATCTGTTCTACTCTACAAAGGACAGGATTGTGGCCAGAATATTAAAAAGAAAAGAAAATCTCGTCACAGATTTCATTCAAGAAGTGCACTTTGTTTCATTTTAGAAACTCTCAGTCTTAAAGAAAAAAAGGGGCATTTTTCTGAATAATGCTCCACAGATCAAATTTTCAAGTTGAAAACCTACAATATATCAGATCTACAAAAAATAAAAGGGAAGAAAGCGGCAAAGAGTATAGAAAAATCTCTCCACAGATCTTCTGCTCCTCAAATAAAGACAGTGTAATTGTGAGACATTTACAACTACTTCACAGTCAGCAAATCTTGTTACTCAAGCAAAAAAGCAAACCCAGGAGTCAGCAACAGAACTCACTTTCATATTCATATTAATAGTATCTTGGAATAAACTCAATTGCAGCATCAACTTTCTCTCCTTTGCTCTTTGGTAGCTGAATTAAAATGTGCTGAGATCTAGGCTGCATACAAAACTTTTCGAAAGGCAAACAAACAAAGATAATCATCTGAGAATTAATAGACATCCACAGTGATGCCTTAGAAAAGCAAATAATGACTAAACTACTTATTTGTGTGCAATTTGTGATTTTACAATGCAAACAAATGTGAACTTACAGAAGAAAAGATTGCAAGCAGTAAACTGACAAGATTTTTTTTCCAGTGTAATCATGCTGTATGCAACAGACAGATATTATTTGCCTGGATTACACATTTATTTCTAGTGCCTCCTGCCCCACCAAGTGGACTAATAGTGTTATTTTTTATCATAATTTTGTATATTCTTTTTCTTTAAGGACTAAATGAAGTGTATGTTCCCATAGCAACAAAAGCTAATTCTTTCCAAATTTAGGTTTGAGCCTTTAACACTGAATTCCATGGAAGCTTACTTTCATATGAATCTTTGAAATGTGCTATTACAGAAGCAGAGTTTTAATCTGCAAAGCTTAAAGATGGAAGGGGAAAAATCAGTAATCTACACATGGCACAATATGCACATCTATAAACATACCACAAATGTCAATTTCTTAATACTTTACATTCTTTGAAAAAATCTGAGCATGCTTACAGCTGTTTTTTTTTTCAGCAGTTTTGTACAGCACATAACATTGGGTTTCAGTTTGATTTTCTAACAGAAAGCTTTGCAAAACATAATTTTCAGTGAGTTCCAGCATCTTATAAGGACAGATATTAGAAATATTTAATTTCAACACACACTAAAACACAGTTTCATTGTATGAAATTAAGAGGACTAGAGAAGTCTTCGCAGGACAACAGTAACAAGTCAAACCAAATTGCCTGAGCTAGCTCAGACTCCAAAACCTTAAGGAAAACAAATTAAGTAACTATAGGATATTTGGACTGTGAAAGTTCTAGATATAGAAAAACTGCCATCAATCAATGCATCAAGAACTTTAACCACTAATGCCCTCTTTTCAAAAAGTCACACTCCACATCATCCCTCTTCACAAAATGAGTCAGATTTCTTCCCCTTGTGGGTGGATGTTTCCATTCTTTTTACAGGAAGTTCATCTCATGGTCCATCCCACCCACATTTTCATTCCAAGTTTACATAGACAGAGGTACCTCTTCAATACAAATTACTGAATGCTTGGCTGCATTTATACTGTGCTATGATAAAATTTTAAAATGTCTTGGAAAGACTAAAGCATTTCTCAAAAGTAACATTCATTTAGAACTACTCAAGCCAGAGAAAAAATTATCTTCATAGAAGCTGAAAGGAAGCTCAAACCAGACTAAGCCCCCATTCTTTGGCTACAGGGCTCTCATTAATTTTCCATAACCAAGCAATTTTCACCACATTCATAACAGATAATGGCCTCCCATCTCTCTCCTGTATTGGAGTGAGTTTTTTATAATACATTGGTTTTACACAGCATTTGTATTAAAGTTTCATGATTTCTCAGAAGAAACATCTATCTCCTACTTGCCATTTATATTGTAATGCCCATCCTTTCCAGGGGCACCCAAAATCACTTCCACACTTCTACCTAGTGACCCTTGCCCACTGATGTTTGAAATATTAATGTCGCTACAAAGCATCATGATAGTTTAAAAATTATACATTCAAACAGCCATTCAAACAGAAAATGAAAGTATTGGCTAAATATGCTTGTAAGTGCCAGTGTTGTTACGCCTCAGAGGATCTGGACTGTAACAGATGAATCACCAATAACTTGGAAATTGCATCATTTTATTGTTGTTGAGACTTTAGTCTGGTTTGGCTCAAACTAGATAGGATAAAAACATAAAAACTGAAGAACAGCAGTTAGTACAGTGACAGGAGTAGTTTCATGCAACCAGGAAAAGACAAAACTGCACAGTCTAGAAGCAGCTAAACATATTTCTTTGAAATCACCAAAATATTTTTTTCATTGTTAAGAGCAAGGAACAATAGACATAGCCTACTCAGTATAAAATTTGGAGCAGAATTGCCATTGTGATGCATTTTGTTTACAGAGATGGTATTGATGGTATTTTTCCAACAAAGCAAAATATTTAACGGAATTCACTGAATTTGCTGTCCAAATGGCTGGTCATTTATGAGGTTCTGAGACTTTACATGGCCATGGAAAAAGAGTGTAATATGAATTATGTTTATGTGGTTTTCATGGTTTTAAGACTCACTATGTTCCTTTTGAAAATAATAACTGAGATGTATAAAAAAGCAACTTTAGATTATAAAAACCAAACAAACTCATTTCAGTTTTATTTTTAAATTGTTTTCTCCTCTTTCTTAAGATATGAAAGTTTTCACCTTCCTCATTGTATGAGTACAGCATTCAAGCGATAGTTGCTATAAATGTGCATCGTTCTAGCTGTCTTGCTCATATAGATCTGAAATATTAGGAATGATAAGCCCAGTTATAATATGATATATCTACATAAAAAACACTATTAATCACATAGTGGGGCTCCAGTGGTTTTTAACTAAGTGTTCCTCAATATATGTTTGCATTTCAGAGGCCAATATGTGTATATATTCAACATAAGCCTTAAAGACAACCAAGAAGCCTTCCAGGGTTATTTGATTTTTAAAACCCTTCATTAAGTAAGGTTCATGGAGTTATGCATTAGAACCATTAATGACCGTTTCAAAACATCAGCTAATTTGTTCGCACTACTCAAATCGTTCTTACATATCACAAGGTATCATATTGCAAAACAGGGGCTGTTAAATACTGAAAGCATGTTTGAAGACTAAGCGGTTGCTTAAGACCTTAAAATCAGCATAATCCAAGCTGTTTCCCTAGTTACACTTCAGGTCTCCTGTGTCAATTAAACTTTCCAGACAAACTGTATTGAATTGCAAAGATATATTGCTGAAACCTTTCATATTTTTACTCTCTTTGCAACATTCAGTCCTGAATAATGCATTTAATGAGAATTCTGAAACTCTTAAATATCTCATCATTTTTTATTTAGAGATAGCTTAACTTGAAAAGTCCTGTTAGGAGGATTTGTTTTACATTTTTAAAGAGCAATATTTCCTTTACAACCAAGCCTTAAGTGGTCTTACTTAAAGCAGGCTTAGCTTCTTTCAGGAGATCTTATTGGATTTGTACTAGTGTACTAAAGGCAATTTATAGATGCCTAAAACAGAAGCAATGTATTTTGCTCATCTGTGTTTGCCCCGCAATTAATAATTCTTCAAGCTAAAAAACAAATAAATTCCACAAAACTTCCGCATCCCACCAAAAACATTTTTTTCTTTTGAACTCCTCTTTCTTTCCCTTCCTTTCCATACATAATGCTTCCAGAGATGATCAATATGGCAATTTCCTGACAACCCAGAAGGCTAATTAGCACTCATTTTCAAAGACTGTCAAGGCAGAAGTATTAAAATGTTCTGAAAATAAGCCACAGAGACTCATTAAAGAGCCCTGGAACATGACTTTTTTACCTTTTCATAGGAAAAACAGGCCTATCATTTTATTTTATGTGAAGAAGTAGTTGGGTTGTAGCATTAGTGACATCTACATAGCTAGGGTGTAATGCACTGAGCCTCACATTATTTGGCCAAAAAAACAGGACTTCATGTCATCATTAATGTATTTGGTTTTGGTACCTGTAACTCAAGTTACTCACTTGGCATAAGGAGCTATGCAATGGATTTCTGCAGCAGGACAGATGGGCCTCCAGTGCATTCAGGATATCTTTTCCAAAACTAGTTGTTAACAGTTAAGGAGTTTACCTATGGGACTATTTGTTAGTACTTTGTAAGCATGAATAAAAGTAAATCTATTCTGTAGTAAAATGATATGGAATGTTCATGTTTGTCACTTTATCCTCTCAAATCAGATCCTTATGCTAATCTGTGGATTTTTATTAGAAATCTCTACCACCTGTGAAATCGTGCATGTGCTACTCCTCACAGATAGGGTAGCACACAGAAGCAGATTTTTCTTTCCTTGTTAGAATATCCTTAAGAGAAAGGGATGTTATCTGATAGCAACTGCATAGTGTTTATCTGTGTTAGCCATCTTTGAAAGAAAAAGATATGTGGTCCTGTGGAAGTGAGAATGGATTTGGCAAGGAACAATCAAGGAGGAGACTGATAAAGCAAAGGAAATAAATCGTATTGTGAATTCTCAAGGCAGGTGTATAGGTGTTATTTTTAGGTTTCTCTAGGGGATCAGAAGAGATAAGAGTAAATTTAGCAGTTGTTCTCTACTGGCAGCTTCAGTAAGTTGTATGTTCCTGCGGAGTTTCTTCTGGTATACGAATTTTCTTGGTCGTGTACGCAGGTATAGTGAAGGAATATGATCTACTGGATTTAGTGCATTATATGCTTTTTTCCTCTGTAGATATCAATCGTTCTGTCCTGAGGCGTATTTTGACTAATCTTAGACATAGCCTAAATCCACTGGATATGTTTTAGAAAGCAAATTAGAAACTACATTTCCATTTAAAAAATTTAATATCCCAACATCTGAAACTTTTCCTAGCTTTTCCACAGAACTTCTCTCTATTGTTCAGATATGTATATTCAAAACAAAGCAGCAAAATGAAAGGCATCATGGTCTGTCAAGATTAGAAAGATTTCTGGATTTGAGACTAGCAGTCTGAATCACTGAGAGAGAGTATTTGACAAATTGCAGGAGAAAAATTTGAAGGAATGCTCATAGGAAAAAAATTAATAGATTTTATCACAAGACTATTAAATCAAATTTTCCATTTCCATCTTGGTTTAATCCAGCATAGACCCTTGCTGAACATGATAGTTCAGAGGCTTCTCAGTGTAGGGGGAACAGACCTACACAAATAAAATGGAAGTTTCATGTAACATTAACTATTTAATCCAGTGTTATTGCTGTCAAAACATATATTTATTAGAATTGGATAAGTGGAAAAGAAATTCTTCTCATTTTATCCATCTCAAAATTTATATTAAATGGAGCCTGCATCTCAATTACTCTGGCTTTTGGAATTAAAGAACTGCAGCTCCCATGATAAGCTCTTCCCTCATATCAAAATCCAAACCATTTAATTCGCTTAATATACTTAAGTTTATAATACTTAAAATTGTAATTTAAAAATAGTAACATGATCCTTTCTTTTATAATGTGATTTGAAAATAAACATGTAATACCAATGAAAATTACTTTTTTCTTTTTTTTCTTTTTTTTTTTTTTTTTTTTTACCCTAAACTGCTTGCAACTTCAGTATCAATCTCATATAATATTTCAAAAGTCCATCCTTACCAAAAATGGTTAGATTTATGGTGAAGTAGCACTGTTTTATAAATCATATGTGAGATTTTACTAAGAAATAAATCCTGCTGCTTGAATTAATCTGTATTTTAAGTACACAAATATAGCTGAGGGGAACAGTGAGAGATCAGTAGTATTACAGAAAAGTTCTTCTACCGGGATATCAAAGCAATTCAGACTCCATGTCGTCACATCAAATAGGTTATAAAGCAAATATCTGAAAATAGGTCCAGCCTTCCTAAGAGACCCCAAATCATCTTGAAACAGAATTTTTTTTCTGTAAGATAACCATAAGATACACTTCCCAGAGATTTTAAAAATACGCTCTCAGCAATTCCAATGGCTTCCTTTGAAAGACCAGACAGAACAACAATGTATCACACAATTTAGAGCACAGAGTTGATAACATTAAGACTTTTGGAATTCTAACAGCGGAAATCCTTTGGGGAACAAGAAATATTTCTGTATTATGGAGGAGTCATTTTGTTTTGTAAAGTGAAGTGGAATCTGGTTCAATACATACCACTGAATCAAGCAAGTACACCTAAGTTCGGATGCAGTGAGCACCTCTCAATGGTTCCAAGCACACACTTTAAATTATCCTTCAGGCCAGAGGAAAACAGGGCACACAGCTAGGACTGTCATCCACTGAACCCTGGTGAACTTGTCATATTGTTCTTGTCATAAAAAATGGGAGCTGTTCCAAAGATGAGAAAATGTTCAGTGTGGTCTGATTAATATTTCTCAAAAAGATGGGTAAAAAGATTCTTAAGAAAAAACACTTCATAATAAATTTCTCTTGTCAATTGATGTATGCATATATAAGAGTATGTATATTTTTATGTATATTTAAATGAATATAAACTGTAAAAATATGAGCTGATGATGTCTATGGAAAGGTAGACCTTAGTACCAGTGCTTCTCACAAGGCAGTTCTTGAAATGATGACTTGCTATTCAGAACAATTCAGCCATCCTAATCCCAGCCACATGTGGGTAGAAAGGATGATAGGATTTTAGGCTGCAGTTATTCCCACTTGGCAGATGACCATGCTCAAGGTAAGCTTCTGAGTTTCTTGTGGAGGGAATCCTCACACTACTCCCTCTTAGATTGCCAGCACAGGATGTGAGCATCGGTCAGCTCCACGTTGACCATGTTGAACAACAAACATACTGACCTCAAGTAAGCAGCAAGTCTTTCTCCCCTTGTTCCCTGAGAAATGCTTACATAATCTTGAGCTTTTTTTGTGTGTATGTCTGTAATAAGATGCCCACAAGGAGGAATATGCAGTATGAAATTAAGGGGTTGTTTTCATCATCCTAAAAAATACTAATTTAAATTTAAACAGTTAAATTTGAAATGAATTGATTTTTTTTGCATGCTGTGCTGTAAAATTTGTCATAACTTATTAAAATATTTTCCCTAAAATATTACAGTAGCAAGAAAAAAAAAAAAACAGTAAAATATTTACTGCCAATAGAAGTCTATTGGCAAATTGGAGTTTTCAGTTTATTCTTGATAAATTAGCATAAGAAATCATTTTATTAACAATACTCTTTCCTAATAAAAAAAAGACATTACTTTAAGCCATACATTTAAAATGTGTAACACACTTTTGGCAAGCATATGGGTTCAGATTGTCAAACATATGCCATAAATTCATAGGCAGAGTCAGGGCAAATCATTTGACCTTCTTGTGGCTCAGACAATCCAGCTGTAAAATTAGATGAAAGCAGAACTGAAAAACAGATGCTACTGCATCCAATTTGAGTTTTCTTGAACCAACATCTTAAAAGAGCCAAATTATTGTCTTGCGTAAGCTAAAATATTTTATTTGATGCTTATTGGCAATCTATTAATAATTAAACAATAATAAATAAATAAATAACGAGAAAATCATGCGACAATTTTGCAGTTATTATTTTCAATTTCCCAATTTATGAATTCATTACATGGATGCAAAGACAGTAGCTACCTGGAGAACGGAGCCTACCAGCCCCTGGCAAGGAAGATTTCCCTGGTGTGAGTAGGGTACCGCATCTAAACCATCTGCCACATCCACTCCGGACCTAAGTGAGCTTATAGCAGCATCTAAGGAGAAGGCCAGGTTGAAGCACATGACACATGCACTGATTTAGTTAATTTTTCTAGGCAGTCAGCCACCCCAGAAGCTCTAGCTGGAATTTGAAAATCCTCTTTTCTCTCATCAAGACAGAAAAATCTACTTTTTTCTCATATCTGGGTTGCCAGCTTATGTCGGTCTCCAACATGCTGGCAGCTGATAGTAACTAATGCACTGTAATGTTCTATCCAACAGGCTCTGCTTTTGTAGGAGGCATCAGTCATCACACCTAAGGACAGACCAAGGCAGTACAGCCTATCATTACAGCACTTTTAGATTTTACTTTGAAGGCAAGTGAGATGAGCCTATCTGTGTTTGCACCTTTCTTTCTGGCCTCACTTTTGTGAGGGTGGACACTGTATTTTGAGTATTTTCAAGCCCATAATTTGAAACAAGCAGATAAACAAGAAATCTTGAAAAGTTTATTTTAAGGAATAGTGTAGTTAATTCTGTTTTTTTTTGTTTGTTTATTTGTTTGTTTGTTTTGGTTTGTTTTTTTTTCCTTCATGTATCCTATTGCATCTATGGACTACATAAAGTAGTCAAAGCAGCATTTAGTCAGAGCTAAAGAGCAGAGGAAGCCATTTTTGCCTGACTTCTTTTCCAAACCAGAAATTATTCCCTATTTAATAAATTAATCGTCTACATTTGCCTTAGAGATCGAGGATGCTTCCTTAAGATAATGTGTCATAAAACAGGTTCTGATGTTGTTGGTATTTTACGGCATTTAGTACAGCATTATGTGGCCCTCATGGATGGGTCTAGGGCCTACAATAATTAAATATAACTGAGTCAGAACAGTAATACAAAACTTCAAGTCTATTTTTGAATGCTGTCCGACTGTGCCAATATGTGTAGTTCTCATTATAAACAGTAAAGAAAGGCTTGTAAGTAGTGTACTATATTTCTGGTGGCAGTAAAGAAAATAAATGATTTTAAAATATATTACTATTTCTTTTCCCCTACAGGACTAAAGCTGATGGAAATACATTTCTCCTATAAGCATGCCCTCATACCTTTGGAGCTGTTTATGAGGAAGGAGTTATTATATTAATTATCCTGTCATTCCAAAATTTAATTCATGTAGCAATATCCAATATAATGTCCTGAGGGCACATTATATTTTCAGATAAAGATTTTCTTTGTTATTATTTCAAAAAAATCCTTTATATTTAACAAATTTGCATGAGTTCTTGTCATTTTATCTGATTTGGTTCTTTCATGAAACTAATCCATCATTGGTTACTGAGATAGCTTTTGAAATGGAACACTGTTTTGCAAAAGAATGTATTCATATTTTATATCTTCTTGAAAACAGAGTTTACAGTAGTGTGAATGCCCTAGAAATCAAGCTGTAGAGAGATAAAGTCAAATCCTTTGTTAACAAATGCCACAGTTTAATTAAAAAAAAAAAATAAGGAAAATTACAAGCTATACAACAGTAACTAATCCTCCTAAAAGGTCAAAGAACAAGTTATGTTTCATTGATGAGAAAAATACCTTTTTGGATGTACGTCGCTCCAAAAGCAGTGCCTCCTATTTATATCAATGGAAACTACAACAGATACAAAGAGTACAACACTATTTGATAGAGAAAACTCTCAGCTACAAAGCTCTACGTGGTCACCACCAGTAGCTATGAATTTTCACCAGAAAATAATAAGAGCCTGCATGCTGCACTTGTAAAAATATGCACTGGCCCACTATTTCACAGCTACTATGATGGTGTCATTGCTAAGAAAATGTCACCTATCTTTCAGCAGTCCAAAAAGAATGAAGTCAGAAAATGCTAAATCTGGACTACATGGTGGGTGTGGTAGGACAGGCCAGCGAAGATTAGCAGTATGCTCCATGGTTTTCAAATTGGTCCTCTAAGTCATTATTGTGTTCCAGGAAGAAAGGTTGTCTTCTTATCTGGACTGACTCTGGAAGTTCATGCTTTCAGTCAGTGTCATGAAGCAATGGTCAGTGTTGATGGTTTGTCTGGGTTTCAGGAAATCCAGAAGGATCCCCCTCTCCCCATTTCCTATCCCAAAAGACAGTGCACATCGCTTTACTCACTAAGAACTACCTCTTGAACTTTTTCTTCAATGGGGAATTCATGTTGCCACTCCACTGACTGTCATTTTGAGTCTGGTCCATAGCAGTGACACCATGACTCATCACTGATAATTGTGTGATCCAGGAAACTGTCACCTTCAGTCTTTTATTGGTTCAATAGCTCCTGACAAACTTGCATACAGCATTCTTTCTGTACCTGTGTAAACATTCATGGGACCCACCTAGTGGAAATTCTGCAATATTCCAGTGCTGTAGCCATCGTTTCCAAGACACTGACAATGGTATTCAGCTCTGTACACAATTCCCTGGTCACAATCCATTGATTCACATGGATTACGCTCCTTTTTTTTTATTTATTTTTTTTGGTGTAACAGCTGTGCATGGCTGTCTGGAAAGTGGTCTTACACATCATGTCACCACTGCTGAAATGCACCACCCACTGCCTCCCTGTGCTCACATCCAATGTTTGGTCTCCATAAACATTCAGCAAGTGTTTATGAATGTCAATGGGTGCCATTTTTTCCACATGTAGGAATTCAGTGACACCCCTTTGCTTCATATGCCCTTCCACGTCAGACACCATTTTGTTAGATTGCCTTTGCTGCCATTTGTCACACAGCAACAAAATGTAACAGAATATTGGCAGAAAGGTTCAACCTCTACTACTATACCACCAACATCCACTTCTGACCTCAATAGCCAACAAAATAAAATAGGAGGCATTACTTTCAGAGCAGCCTACATGTTATATAAACCCTTATAGACCCACTTTGTCTATATCAGTGTATGATGGCATAAAATTAGTTTTGATAAAAGACGATCTAACACTTGATGTACAAAGATACTGTTCACAGAATCAATAAACAAAGAGACAGCATTACTTTTTTTTGCAGAAAAAGAAGACTGCTGTAAGTTCAAATAGGATGAAATCCATGAAATGAAATTCCCTAATACTTTGAGAACCATGGGTAGATAATACTTGCATGTTGCTAGCTATCTTGAAGTTTAATTAAACATGAACGTGTCCGTTAAATGGTGTGAAACTTCATCTGATATTCCAAAACAATTCTAAACTCTAAAACATCAGGTTTAATGCCCCGAGTAGTTTAAAGGTTCTCTAAGTAAAGGGCAAGAGAATTTCATTTCTTTGTAGGAATGTTTTGGTAATAGGGACAGCTTGTTTAAATGGCAGACAGACTAAAGTGATGAAACTCTATTTCATATAACTTGTAGCTGTCTCAAATTTTTTGATTCCTTGCTCCAGCTCAGCCATTTCAGACTTAGTATCTTAGTTCAAATGTTTATCTGAATACAGCATGTTTGTGGAAGAGTCAACTCTGAAGCACCAGTTTGAGCAACCCCTCACAAACCTTTATGGTTTTCATCAAAACATCTGAAGGCCCAAAAGAGATCATACAATTAAGTAATCTCTTTGGAGGGGCAGGAAAGAGCTTCTACCAAAGAAGTTGCCTAAAAAGGGGTCTGCCATAACAAAACATGGGTGAGCTTCAAGAGAGTGTAAGGTCATAAGAAACCAAGCAGAGAGATTGCCTCATCTTTCTCTGGAAGAGAAATTATGAAATAGCTTATGTACATGGAAGGAGACAGTTGTCATACTTGCCTCCTGAAATATGGCAGAAGACAAGCTAAAAACAGATGAAATGAAAGAACAGCAACATTCTTGTGAAATTTTTATCCTTTCCTCCTCTGCAGTAAGAATATCTGTTGTATGTGAAGCCTTACACTTACCTGAACAACTACATCCAAGAAGATGATAACAAACAGCCCAGGGCCATCAACTTCAGCTGTACTTTGTCTGTTGCTTTATCTACAAGAGCAGCAGCATGTGTGCATATAAATTCATTTGATCAAAGAGGCTATGAGTTTTAGGCTGCCGTGATGAGTGGAGTACCAGAAAACAGCCTAGTAGTTTCTCCATAGAACTAACATAGACTTTGCAGCAAGATGTGTTGCATGGAAAAGAATCTGGAAAGGTCTTTTCTGTCAATTCTACATTAGTGTAAAAAGGAATAGCCATTAATGCATTTCTTACTCCTGGAAAAGTTAGTCAGTAAGGTCAAATTGAAAAAACTCTCAAAGATGAGGAATTAACAGTACAATTAAATAATCTGACTGGTTTAATCATCTAAGGCAGGGACCTTTAGCAAGCCTCGGATGCCCATATGGGAAAAAAGCATGAAAGACAAAATGGAGAGTGAAGAAAACCTCAGAAGAATAATTTTTGATATTGTATGCAAGGTTTCTTTCAGAACCTCTGACAAACTTCCAGTAGAGGGTCAGAGAAAACTCTATGTTCTTATAACCAAGCTGTTTTTCTGCATATTCTTTGCATCATTGTGCAAGACAAAATGCTTCCTCCTAACTTTTAGAGAACTTGTTGTAATTTACTGTAAGCTAGGAAAGTTATTCTCAGAATGTTATTTTACAGTAATTACAATGTACAGTAATGACAGCCACAAAAGGGAAAGGAAAAAGAAACAGACTGACTTAATGAGCTAGCAGCTCATACTTTGATTTGCCTTTTAGTCCAAAGTGAAGCAGTGGCAAAAATGAACACAAATAAAGGTCCAAAATCTTCAATTCAAAATTATATGAATAATTAATAAATCAAATAAGATTAGTATGAGTTCCTGAAGTAAATGCAGATCAAAGCCATTCTACATTTATAAAACACTGAGATATATAATACTCCCATACTGAGCACTTATTTTATTGGGATGATTTTAAATGCTATTCTGACCTTTCACTTTTCATGCTGATCTGAGGCAAATAGGAAATACAGTGATTCTGAAAATAAGTGCAATGACATCTCAAATTTTAATAATCTCAAACAGTCACATTCTTAGCTGAATAGCCTGCAACAGAATTTAACATCTGTCGCTATAGAGTTCACCAATGCAATGTCAAAGGCCTCTTCTATTATTTACATATTTTTTGTTCAATTTGGCAGATGTTTGTTTTGCTGAGACCTGACTGATCCCACTAGAAACTGCACTATTTATCCAGATCCTCCAAAGCTCAAAGACCTTGCAGTGTGAGGGATGGCAATCAGCCAGCAGAAAAGAGTTTTCTGCCCAATCGATATCCTTGGCCCTGTCCAGTACACTCTGACAAGCAGGATAAGCATCATCTCCCCTTCCCCCACTTCCCATTAAAAGTACTTGCAAAATGTCACATACTGCACACTCTAGAGATGGAAATGTTATCACAGCACAGGTCAGTAAACTATTGATGGGACTAAGCAATGTCTACTGATGTTCAGGGAGAGATGTTGGCAGTTTGATCTAGCAATGGGCTATTTTGTATGCCAAACACAACTCTGTTCCCTGTGTTGTCATTTTGGTTCAATTTACAATGCTTCAATGTCAAAGCTTCAGCAAACACTGGATCATACTATAGGGATGTCTGCAGTAGATGTTTAGAAAAAGAAAAGAGGTTTTTTGAATGCTGTAATGTTCTAAACAATTAACTTTTAGTTTGGCACTCCTTAAAGTGTCAGAGACTTCATCCTGCTACAGCTTCATCATGTACACAAAATAATGACTTGCAATGACTAGATAGCTAACTTTACTAATGTTCTAATTGTGTCACTGTGAATTAAATGCACAGTAGTTTAAATTGCTTTGATAATGCCTGTAGGGTGACTACTAGGATTGAGAGCAACATCAGGTCAGACATTTGGGTCACAGTGAATCAACCTTTCCTAACAAAGTTGGACTTCTTTCATCTGATTTTAGCTTTGTCGTAACATAAGTTTTAGATCAGAAGCCCAATTTGTTTGGGGGAAAAAAATCAAATACATTATATGCATTCATGTACTGTAGCTTTATATACTGTATAATTTAATAATAGCCTTTTTTCCCTGCCTACATTTGTCTGATTCTGTTTGTGTACACTCAGGGTACTGTCCAACTATGGATGGAAACCACTTGAAACTGCAGACTTACAGAGTTCACAGCATCACTGCAGCATAATACAGGGTTGCAAGAAGATTGCTTCTTCTTATGGATGGACAAAGGCTAGTTAAAATGGAAGCTCATATTCTTGCTTGTGCTGCCTTGACAAAGTAAGCAAGAATCATTCTGACATGTTTCTGGGAAATGGGTCAACACTGAATATCTGCTGCACACAAATGAATAATGCAGCATGGGTGGTCAAGGGGCTATCTGTATTATCCTCATAGACATTAAGTAGTCTACCCACTGTACACCGCAAGGAATTCTGTTCCTTCCAAAACTCGCTTTTCAGGGCAAGACCATTTTGCCACTTACCTTACCAAACAAGTTTTCTGCAAGTGGTCCAGGCTTCTAAAATAGATACTGTCTATAGTTTACATATCTTACACTTACATGCATGTGTGATAGCATGCATATATATGCATATGCATGTATTCACAGTGCATGTAATCATTTTACTACATACTTGTGGTAAAGACTAAAGAAAAGTATACTGTTAAAGTCTTATTTCCACTGATTAGTGAAATAGCCTCTGAGACTCGCTCACCTGGGCTGGCATCAAATTGATCAGGCTCTCAAGAAACAGGTACTTGGGGGTGAGGATTTCACTTTGTGTAAAACCATATGACTAATGTTTCCACATCTGCTAATGAAAAGATAGCAGCAGATGGTATTCTCCAGGAAGATGCAAACGAGATATGCCTTCTCAGTTTATGGAACGTAATCCAATCTGAAACCAGAAGTTCTTTGAAAATATAGTGAGCATGAAATAATAAGCCTTCTGTATATTCAGAATGTATCAATTTTGGCTGCACCAGGATTACCACACACCTTTCATAGTGCCCTGCAGCTTCATTTGTGGATAGAGCTGATGTTTACTTCTGACAGCAAACTAAACAGGTCAGTGCTAGGATGTGATGATGAATATTACTATATTGTCAGCACTTTCTTGATACATTTCCCCTATACCAAATATATTTTGCCAGAAGATAGTGATAATTCTGGGAACTCCCACGGGTCAAGAACTATTCTCAAGGGGAAGAAGAGACCAGGCCACTCTATTCCGGAGAAAAGGAAGTAGGAGAGGGAAGGAGGGAAGTTACCACGTGAAAAAGCTACGGTATACCTTTTATCTGCTGGGGAAGATGTGAGGATCTTTTCCATCTTTCCTGTAACAGATAAAGGCAGTGAAACCTACTTTCAGAATCTGGTAAAGAGCTTAAAAGGGAACATATGAAGAATATGAATATTCAGCAGTATTCCTTATGAATGCAATATTTGAAAAAGCTCCTCAAGTGAGTACTCATATAACTGTGCCAAAGGAAATAAATAAGAAACAGTTATGTGAGTGGCCTATAGGTTCTAGCCATTATTTTTCTCTTGGATACCAACTTATTTTGCTGCTGAGCTTTTGAACCACAGATTACTTAGCTACTATCCTATCTAAGGCTATGCTTATAAAATGACCAACAGAAAAAGAAACCAGCAAGTTGATTTATTGAATTTGAACAGATGTTTAAAAAGGGGCATAATGAAAACATTTACATGTTCAAAAGGTTATTGATTAAATATAAAACAGATACTTTTGAATTCTTTGGATAGATCTGACGATTTTTTCGGGGAATACGGAGAAAATAAATTAAATCAGAATGTTTCTGATAATAAGAGTGGAAAATATGAAACTCAATTCAAATAGGAGTAGATAGAAATAACCTACCAGATTTTTGAAATTTGCTGATCCAGTATAATTTAATACTAGTAAATATGGCTACTGCCAGACACCACACTCTGAAATCCAGTGCTGTGATCCAAAACATAAATTGTTCTGCATGTGCAGTTAAAAAATGCTGGCCTTGGGAGTATGAAGAAAATTCCACAGACAAACTTCTGAAAAGAAAATCTAAGGATTTTGTTGGAAAGTAAAGAAGTGGCCTTTTCTATGGTACAGAAGTTTAACAATTATATTCCTTCTGTTCTCAATCTTTTGCCATCTATTTCATTGGAATATTCTTTATTTCATGTCAATACACCAAATATCTGGTTCACTTCCATTCTGGAGTTGGTGTGTGGTCTAGCTCAGAATAACTGCATATTATTCCTTAACACTGAAGTCCTCCTTCCTATTTATTTTATTAAAAACAAAACAAAACAAAATCAGAAAGAGCATGTTAGCAAAATAACTCTAAGAAGCTCAAATGCATTGTTCTGTTCACATACCTTGAACAGAAGAGGATCTAAAGGTGGTTTACAAATAAATATACATATATTGCAAAATCTGCTTTAAAAAAAAAAAAAAAAAAAGGAAAATTAAAATGTCTGTGTTAATGTCAGGACTACAAATAATTCGAGGACTGTGTTGAAATGAATTATGCTGGATTTGCATTTTTGAACCAGTTAGTATAAAATGACTGTAGGCTGTTACGTACACAAGGGGACCCTTATGATAAACAAGGTAATTTATCAAACTCTTTCTTCAAGCTACAAGTTTGATATGTTTCCTTAAATAATTGCAAAGTAGTCCTCAGCAATGAGGTTGTGCACATGGGTAAATTCCTTGCCAGCTTGCAGAAAAGGATCTCAGAGAAGGAAAAAATCTCAACAACACATAGAGATATGTAATCAATATGCTAAAAGGAGTTCTGAATTTGCTATAATGGTCCATCATTGGTGCAATATAATTAAGATTGCTAAGATTTCACTGGCAATTTTTGGTCTAACTGGTGAAAACTGCACCTTGAATAGTAATCATCCATAACAAATCCAGAATATTTGGTATCAAACTGCTTTGTGCTTCTTGTTTTTCATATCAGAGGTCTGCACAGGTCTGCAAAAATCAGGATGCAATTTATACAATTGCCATCTGTGCAGGGTATGACTGTCATAAAAAATGCACAAACACCTTCTGGGGTGAGATTTCTTGGTGATTATTGCATAAGAGATACATGTTTAAATTCACACATTAATCCATTTGATTCTGATCCAGAACTGCTATAAATCAGTTATAGAGTATAACCATATATTTTGCCAGGCCTCTTTATTTAGCTGAAATTAAGATTTTGCCCATTCAACAAATTTGGAGACTCTATTTCCATCCAGGAAATTCTCTTCAACACCTGCCTTTTATCAGCAGCTGTCAGGGGAAAAAAAAGTCTAAACAATAAGAAGATAAAAGAGATAAATCAACAGCAATATAAAAAAACCCCACACATCCTAATAATAATCTATTAAGTTCAACTTTGATATCTACACATATAATAAATATGTGTACATATCAATGTTGTTTCCATAAATATTGACCATGTTACACTTGAAGGGGAAAGAGAGAAACAACTAACTAACTGTGCTAAGTACCCGGTCTCCTAT
Source organism: Lagopus muta (assembly GCF_023343835.1). Taxonomy (NCBI): domain Eukaryota; kingdom Metazoa; phylum Chordata; class Aves; order Galliformes; family Phasianidae; genus Lagopus; species Lagopus muta. The sequence goes on from NC_064433.1 coordinate 97,163,221, forward strand.
TTACTAATGATCTCAAAGTAGAGATAATCAGAACTTTAAAAAGACACTAAAATCCCCAGTAGCTAGGTATTTTTCACACCTCACTATCTGTATTTATTGGAGAGACAGTAAGGGAATGTACCCAGGCAGTTTACCTTGCACATCCTCACATGAAATGTCCAGACACCAGTGTCCACTGCCCAGGCAGGGCGGGCACTGCACAACTACAGTGGGACTGTTCCTGTGTCAGACAGTGAAATGTCTTCTGTAACTACCAGATCACTTTTGTTTGATAACATGCCAAGAAAATAATAACTTTGCTATAGCAAAATGTAAAAAAAGTGAGACATCTATCTGTTTTCACAAGTCCCATGGTGATTAGTTTGGCCCTAATTAACAGTAGCTTTCTAAAGTGAGAGATAATTGCTGGCACACATAATGTAGACTTCAATAGCTAAAATGAGCAATAACGAATATCCACTTTGAAGCATGCCTGACAGACTGCTTAAATTACAAAAAGTTAAAGAAGTACCTTGAATATAGCTGATAAATGAGATTCCTTTACTCTCCTCCACTTTCTGTCAGTATTTAAGCACTATCACTTTTAATGCTTCAGGTCTGGAGCTTTGTCTCTTAAAGTCAGAGATTTATAGCAAGTAAGAAATGTCCGTATTAAAAAGGTAAAAGGAGATTCAGATTATATCCTTTTCTGACCATTATAATTAATAGCTGGATCTTCAATTGTAACTAATTGAATGAAGGTCAGCATGTTGCCATGGTAATGTCCTAGCCAAGCAATTTTACCCATTTTCCAGTCTACTGCCCCTTTGCCTTACTTCAAGTTATAAAATGTTTTAATTGCAAGATTTGCAAATGATGCAACATCTGGGCTGTAGATTTACATATAAAGGAAGAAGATTAATGGGATTATTAACATATCTCTGCAAATCCTTGAAGAACTGAATGTAATTACTATGGACCAGCATTTTCACTGATCATCTGTGTGACGTGTTGGAAATCCATGCAATTCATGAAGAAAAATACAGATGTCTATATTTCTTCCTCTGTGCCACTAATAATTAAAAGAAACGTCATTTAGCAGGTATCTTGGAATAATAAAGAAATATTTTCAGTCACTGCATCAAACCAACCATATAACTTTTTAACTTGTACTATTACTTCATTTGATTAGGTTAGAGAACAAGTCATTGATAGTGAACTCTTAAAGTTCTGGTTAGCTTTTTCAACCTCGTTATTTCAGAACCAAATATCAACAAAGAGTAGCAAACACTCTCTACCTATATGCACTCTCTATTCATAAATGTACCAAAAAATCTATCAGTATGCTGCTTACAAATCAAAATGTAATGATTCCCCAAAAAAGTCACTAACATATATACAATTGGGATTGTAATATAGCTTAAGTCCTGCAGTAGTTGTACAACGAATTTTTTTAAAAACAATACCTAGAGAGAATCCATATACAAAGAGAGGAAAAGGAGCAGGAAACTGGTTCACTGTTTCTCTGAATTTACCAGACAGGTCATGGAAAAAGTTACACATGGCAACCAAGCCAATATCAAAGGCAGTGGCAATTATTGCCTCACCATCCAACTTTTCCTCCAAACCTTCAGCTGCTGAATGACATTGAACAACATTTCCAACAGCAACAACATTTCATTTACTAGAAATGACTTAGATAACAAAATCATTCTAATTTAGCTTTCTAAACAATTTTAATGCTTTTTATTCAATAGTCAATTTTAAAAGTACAAGTAAGATTCAGGGCTTAGTTCTGTAGCAACTTCTATTTCTGGGTATTATGCAATAGGATCTATTTAAAGGATAACTGGAGGTATACAAAATTTATTGTCTGTAATAGATTTTTAATGGGGCTAACCATACAATTTGGAAATATTCTTTTTCCATAATTATTGACACTAAAACTATAAGGTCAAGAGCAATGTTTCTTCACAATCTAAAGATCAGGGCAATTATATTTCCCAGCCGTACAACATTGCATAAATTCCTTCTAGTACAAACTCTATAAAATGCAAGAGTTAGTCATCTATATTGAAGTAACTTCTGAAAAGTTTGACGTGGACATGGTTTGACATTACATATACTGAATTATCACAAACTACTCTTGCCCTCAAAACTGTTCCCACATCTTCAAAAGAGTCCCCTTCCATCCTCCTAGCTAGAGAAGTCTTCTCTCTTTCAAATATTTATTTGACAAAAATGTCAGTTAAAATTTTCAATAGGGGTCCTTAATATTATCTGGACCCAATAAACAGTGAAGAGAATTGAAATTTTCTGAACTGTCCCCTTGAAATAATTCCATCAATGTAGATTTTAGTCACAACTGGGAATTTTCCACCAATTTCAATATATTGGTATCATATTTGCATTAATTAAATCCATACAATTTGGATTTTTCACACAGTCTTTGGTAACCTAATCAAACCGTACCATTAAAAAGCACTCAATAATTATGTGCATAGGTACAAAGTTCAGAAAGAGAAACTGGATGAAAACTGAGTGAAACACATGAGACATCAATTAAGTTAATAAAGATTAATAAAAAATGAAAATGATTAGAGTAACTCTTTACAAAAATAGTGATAAAATAATTGTCAAAAATCTAGGAGCTGCCTAATGTGATGCAAATAATCCTGTACATATATAGTTCTGCTCACAGTCGTGCAAAAAGGATGGGAAATGAAGGAAGAAACATGCCTGAGACTCCACATAATCATAGTATGAATCATAGAATCATAGAATGGTCTGCAGTTGAAAAGGATCTCAAAGATCATCTAGTTTCAACACCTCTGCTGTGGACAGGGCAGCCAACTACTAGACCAGGCTGCCCAGAGCCACATCATCTTTTTGTGTTCTAAGGTAAATTCCTTTAAGTGTTGTGCAATCCCCAGTCTAAATGCCCAAACAAATAAATTGTATGAGTTTTATTTACATCTAGAGACATAAATGTTCTTAATTAAAAAGAGAATTTTTTTTTTTTAAAAAAGTGGTATCTCTCCTAAAAGAAAGAACCCATAAACAAAACCCACACTGATACGTCTTCTATCTTAAAGAGCTAACCATGATATATCACAGCATATGGGACAAATGTGGCAGATGAAAAAACAAAAGCAAAACCAAAAACCATAGCTCTGAAGCATACAGTTTTCCTACGAAGGTGGTGCAGCAATATATTGCTTCTCACACAAAACTCAAAGTAAAATATATAACATAATTATTAATTGTTAATTGTACGGTTAAACTTTTAAATGATAAAATAGAAGTCTACTCAAAAGCTAAGAGTCCAAGAGTCCAGGTGCCATGCTAATTTGTTTGTACTAAAAACTGAATCTTCTCATTGAGAATGTGACAGACTTACTAGCTTCTACCTACCTCCACTGCAACGAGGGGAATTTTGCAAGGTCTTTATCCTGCTAATGTTCAAAGTGGAAATCATTATAGAATTAATAACCTCTGTTTGTAACTAAAGGGGCTCTAAATTAAACAAAAAAAAAAAAAAAAAAAGGAAGGGGGTAAACAGAGACATAATATAATCATCTGCTGTATACAGCCTTACAAAATTTAGTCCTATACTACTTTATTTGAAGTTTATAATGCTCCTCATGCTTGTGGTATGTGAATCTTGGCATATAATAATTGAAGCATTAAAATGAAGAGCAACCTTGGAAGAACTGCGACTCAAATAATTTTATCATTTCCACGCATAAAACTTTCTCTCTTATCTTGTTTATGTATACAGAATAAGCAAATTATCTATCCTTAAATGTAGTGTAGGTTGTTTCACTTAAATTAAACAAATAAACTGTATAAAGTGTGTGTGTTTGGGGGGGGTTGGGGGGGTTAAATACACATGGCACAAATACTAATAAAAGGCATTTATGTACTCAAGTTTTGGATTTATCACAGTACATGTGAAACCACTTTAAAATTACATATTATAAATGAATCCTAATCTTGTGCTCCCAAGATTTTCTGTATAAGAAAGAAATCAGCTTTCATGGGTGATTTTATTTTATATTATCTTACAGTGTCTTATTGCAGGTATGACTACAAAAGAGAATAACTAATAAAATGTCAGTGTTTTCCCGCTGGCATTCCTGGCCTCATCAAAAGTGTCATTTTTTTTTTTTTTTTTTTTATTTTGCATAATAGATTGACTCACACTTCAAGTGTGGAACAACACTTGGAATTATCCATGCACGTACTGATGATGCATGTCCATATGTTTCTCCATCATTCTTCAAACAATTAGCCAAGGGCAAAAAATATTTATAATCTAGGAAATCTTCTAGAATGATTCTTACATGCATATATTACAAGTTTTTGTTCCACATCATTTAACATCGCTGGATAACATGCAGCATACAAAAAATATCTCAGAAACCATATTCAACAGCAAACAGTGGCATTAAAAGATGCATGAAGTGCAGTAAAAGATTTAAGAAGGTTAATAACTTTGCTCCCTGCACAGGGGGACCCTGACTTTGGGTTCCCTCTGATGTATTAATAATAACATACTTCATACTGTCTAGCATGAATTGAAAGTGACAGGATGAAGTCCAATAGAAAAAAAGGATAACAATTTCTACCTTATCACCTCCTGTAGCAAGGATTTTGAGAACAACTTCAGCTAAATAACAGATGCAAGCAGGCTTTAGAGTCTGATGAGAATGGAAAATAAAGTCATCTACATACATTTATCCAATGTCATACTTGCTAGATAGGTAAAGTGTGATGCTTAATACTTCAGTGCTAAACTTATCAAAAAGTCAACCTTGACATTTATTGCCAGAGTAACAGCTGGCAGTACAATATTACAAATAATACACTCACAATGCATTTTATTTTTAATCAGGCTATTTGATTTCAAGAGAACCGAAACAAACCTAGATGGAAATTAAATGGTAAATTAAAAGTTAAGAGCACAGTCCATACATCAGTGTCCTGTATATTAATTAGAGAAATTCATTTACTCTTAGGAGGCCTCACAACAGATTACAATGCTCCTTTAATTTCATTTCTCATCCTGGTTTTCTGGAAAAGCATTTCCTAATTATAGCTCACAGTTCAACAGCTTGTTGATTTTCCAGGAGGCCACAAGCTCTGCTTTTCACAGGCATACAAGAAACCCATCAGTAAGCTGCTTGAAGCACTTGCTTCCAACCTGCAGAGATTAGAGAAAACTGGTGCTTTGGCCACAAGCCTACTTAAAGACTGCAGTACTGCCCCAGCACATGCCCTTGGTCTCCTTTTTTTACCCCATCTCCTGCTTTTCCCTTCTGCACTGAGCAGCAGGCTCAGCACAGGTCTCATCAGGGCTCATCTCCAAGGAGAGGGGGAGGAAGGGAAGAAAGGAGCCTGCAGAGCTATGTGGATATCCCCCAGCTTGGCTTCAGTAGCTCCCCACGGATTAGCTAGGAACCATACCTGCACAGCATATTCACAGTTTGCCATGGAGATTCTTAAAGTTCAGCTAAAAGACTTTTGGGAGGGCTCATTATTGATTCTTTCTCTCAGTCCTTGCCTGCAGAGCTACTCTGTTTGTGTCCCGCAACGAAAGGGAGGAGGTACAATTCCAAGCACTGGCAGGTTTTAAAGGTTAGGAGATTTCCATCTAGTTAAACATACAGAATTCATTTTATTTCTGTGAACCTTCAGTATGTTTTAAACTACTCCTGTGGCCTTTCCCATACTGTCCTAATTAAGCTTCTGGTTGTGCAGCATCTCCTGTGATGAGTTCATTCTCTAGGGCACTGATCCCAGCAAATTCAGATTTTACGTATGCTGACACGTATATATGTCATCTCTTAAAGCCGCGTGTGCTTCATCTTTGCATGACTGTACATTTTGTAGAAGGAGTTAATAATCTCTTGTTAGGAACTGGGAGACATTGCAAAATCAGAAAGAAACACCTGGCAGTGTTTTAAAGGTTAGCGTAGGTCAGAAGTTAGAAGGAACTGAGGTAAGGTTTGAAGACTAGACATGGAAATAGCTGAGAAAAAGTCCACACAGACTATTTAAAGCAAGAATGATGATTCAGGACAGTTTCTATCTCTTCCAGTGGTTTGTCCATTTCTACCCAGTTATTTCACAAGGTAAGAGCCAGACATTACTAAGTGAAAAGTTTTATATCTAGTGACTGAAAAATATTGCAACGGCTTTCACCTATGAAAATTTTCTGTGGTGTGCAGTTGTGAACATTAACTGACAAAAAAAAAAAAAAGAATAAAATACATGTATGGCTTCTGTAGTCACACCAGGAGGGACAGCAGCAATATCTTCTGAATTGCTGACTGAAAAGAATGTGAACTATGAAATCTTTCTGAAAAATGGTAGCATTTTATATTTGAGATGGACAATATCTCACCCGAATAGTCATTTACTGGAAAGCTGTCAGCCTTGATTCAAGAATTTCCAGAAACTTACAGAGAACAGGTCACATAGAATACAAGCAGAAAAAAGAGAAACAAAGGAAACTGGAAAACAGATGTCCTCAGTAAGGCCAATTGAAGCAGTACTTTTCTGAGGAATACTTGAGTGAAGTACAGATTTGAAATATCAGAATCTTTAGTTTATTAAATTCTGATCCTGTGCATCACACAATCATGAGTGTTGCCCTCTTCAACTGGCTCACATGCACGTCAAAAAAGAAAATCTGTTAAAAAAACTAGTAATATGCACTCAACAAACCAGACAAAGATTGCAGATCTCCCTATTACAGCTAACAAAATCCTTGTGAACTCTCACACTGACCACAAACTGCTTTCCTTTCCACAGACCTGAGCCATAGACATTCGATATTCACACCCCTGCAAAAAAGGAGAGGAGAAAGAGGACAAAGTAGTTTTGCAAGGAAGGATTGTCTGTAGAGAGAGTTTCTGTTCTGAGAAGGACAACTTCTCAAACCCTCTTGGGAAACAGTACAAGTCAAGAAAATCTATTTTGCATTTTCAAGAAAAACAAAAAGAAAAACCAAAAACTATGTTTGCATAGTCTAGTATATTCCTTCTTAGGGATAAAACTGTCATCTATCAAACTCAGGCTTTTTCACTGCAGAGTGGTGAGACAGACTGTATGTGTGCCTAGATTGCCATGTCTGCTTCAGTCTAGTATTCTAAAACTGCTTTTATTTTGTCTGTCAGACTTAGGATAAAAACGTAAGGTATGTGCCATTTGGTCTCAGACAATGCCACTATGATCTCATTTATCACTGGGTATATCAGTACATGCTTATATATACATGCACGGTCATATGCTTATATTTGCATGTGTATCAGATAAATCACAGTTTTTGAGAGGCTCTTCTCTTCTTAAGTAGATTGTTCTGTTTGTAAAGGATGTATTTGTGTATATTGCACATTTGCACTTAACAAGCAATGTAAGAGACAATGCACAGAGAATTGCTTCACTGGGCCAGTGCAGTGCATGGCCTCCCATAACAAACAGTGTAAGTGTACATGTCCAAACAACTGATTTTAAGTTTTTATTGCCCTCTTTTTTATGTTTTAATTAAAAATATATTTTAAAAGTTTTGTTACTTATATACATTAACTATATTATCTATTTTATATGCATCCCAAGAAAATTCCTCTATATATTATTTCATCTCTTACTGCAACATGTTCAAGCTGTGTACACACTAGTCTAGATTTGCTTTAAAATCAATGGAGACATTTAAAATGGGTTATACTGATCTCATGTTTCTAGAAGCACGGGCCTCTTTAATCCCCAATGACTAGAAAGAAAAGTTCCTAGCTCAGAAACAGACACACAAATTGTAGACTTCTAAAACTAGGTAGAGGAGTCCAAAATCCTTCGATATAGTCAGCCCTATTACATACATTTTCTACTCCACAGTGTATGTAAAAGTTTGGTCATACTCCTTTCCCTAAAGGTAGAGTGCAAAATTAGTTTGTTTTAAATCCCCAGTGAGACTCCAGTTACAAGTAATTAAAGTTCATGTTACAATCTCATAAATGATAATGAACTTTGAAGACAGAAGAAAATTAAGCAATATTGGAAATGCAATAATCAGACTGCTTGCAAAATTTATAACATGCAGGAGAAATGCAGGGTGATATCAGTTGGCCATAAAATTGAAACATCCCAAACTACCTCTGGGGAAGAAGTGTGAAGAAAACTGCTTTTTAAGTCTCCTATGTTCCACCATGCAGCACAGAACTAAGAGCATACAGAAATATGACATCAACATAAAGACTACACCTGGACAGTGAAGTTCTCTACCCTTTCCAAAAAGACAATTTCTTTGTTATTACAATATATCTATGGTGCAGTTGCTTATTAAAAAATATCTTGATTGTGTGATTATGTTTTCTCCCTTCCTTTCTTTCTCTCTTTCTTTCTCTCTTTCCTTCTCTTTCTTTCTTCCTTTTCAGTTTTATTATTTATTCATTTTTTAAAAGAAATGATTAATCAGAAGAGCCACTGTCCGCAACGTTGCCAGATGAGAGATCTCTAGGGTTACCTTTAGTTGAAGGTAATTACACACTCAAGTGCAGTAATACATTTAATACTTTCTTTCTGCGAAGAGTATATTTATCAAAACATTCTCTTCAGTTACAATTTCTTTTGTTCTTTTTTGAATAAGAATCCATTCTTGAAAAGCAGTCTTAATGGAAGCAATTTTGCAGTTATTTCTGATAACTGGTCAGCTTGCTCTTCTCAGTCTCCATTTCTAGTTACTGCTACCTGTCGGTTTATCTACATTGTTCTTTTCCAGTGCAGATTAAAATATTTCAGGTTTAATATACTTTAAATGTCATTAAGAGACACATTTGAGATGGAAGTAAACTTTACTTCTTTTCATATCATTTTAGTACGACATAAATATTGTACCATGAAAGAAAATATATCTCTCTTGAATTCTTTTCTTGCTTCCTGCTTACAGATTCAGTTGCATACAGATATCAAAGAATATTGCTCTACGAAATAAGAACTCAAATGTCTCCTTAACCACTCTAATACAGTGCAGCAGACTCTCATTTCACACCTGGAGACACCTGATGAAATAGTTGTCTTCACAGCAAAGAGCTTCATCAACTGTTACAATTGAAGTTTACAGAGCAGACTTACAATAAGAGAATTAGCTTCCATGCTGAAAATATGAACACTTAAAAACTTCTCAACTTTACCTGCCGTCTATTTTCTAACCTTAGAGAACAGAAACTGCAACTTCTATGATAAAATTGAAAACCAGCTACTGTTGATCTTAATGGAAAAGAGCAGAGGAAATGTGTTGTTAGCCAAAGGAAAAGTGAACTGTGTCATATGTAGGTTTTAATATTTAATGAATCTATATGGCTGCAATCCATTATGTGACAATTTAATTATATGACAAAAAAGTTTGATAAATAATATTGTGGTAGGACATCTAATTCATTATTTAACAAAAAAAATCAATACTTTCATAAATCATACTTCTACACACACACACATTCACACACTTACAAGGTTTTTTGTGAAGGCAAAAATCCAGACTCCATAGGCCATTTATTTTCTGGTCAGGACAAGTTCAAATTGAAGTTTAATCAGGTCTGGATGGGAATAAATTTAATATATATTTTTAAAAGCTGGTAGATCAGAAATGATTGCTATTAGACACTTCTCCACTGATAGTTTCCTGAAAATGTTGTACAAATAGAATGACAATCTTTTGTACTTACTAGACAAAGATGAAATACCAAATTCCACTATTCTTAATCACACAAAACTGTTGTTAAAGTCAACGGGATCATTGAAGCGAATACTCAGGCAGCCAGCTAAGTGTTCTCAGAATTAGTGCTCAAGTTTGGACATAACATTACAGTCAATAACAGGCAACAAAGGAGGTCTTCCTGAAGGAAGAACCATTTGTGGAAATGACTTATAGCAAAAGACTTCTCCAATCAGCCAAACTCTTCCCACACTTTAGTGTGTCCTGTATACATTCCTATTGGTTTATCATAAGATACCTGACATTTTGTGACTTCAATCCATATGGCATGACTCAAGGGCACAATGCTTTCATGTTACACAAGATAATCCTAGCTCATTTTGGCAAAATGTTAGCCTTAAGATTTAGACCCAGTTCTGCTAGACAGATCTGCTTGCAGGGGTCCTTTGAACTTGTGTAATGACAGTTCACACTGTAGTGTTTTCAGGAAATATATACCTTAAAGAAATGTTTTAAAAAATGATCACTTTCTTATAGATGTCCAGTCTACTATTTACATTAAGCATGTGTAACAAACACTTCAGGGGTCTGCAGTATGATGCTAGTTTTTTGTTTCATTATGAAAACATTGTCACTTTAATGCCTGTTTCTGTTTTGTTGCACTTTTTTATTTTTTGTAAACACACTTGTTGGATAGCTCTTGTTCCCCTTCTGCATTTTTGTGGTCATGCTTTCATTACTTCACACTTTCACAGAAGTTTCCTGGAATTGCTGAATGATGATTGTTTTCATTACTTTTTTTAATTGAATTTGAGAAACTGGGGGGGAATCTATGTAAAAAAAAACAAAACACAACAAACTTAATGAATGAATTTCCCTTCCCCTGGAGTTTCTGAAGAAGATACCCTTGCTACAAATATAAACATACTCATCTACATACACACATAAGCAAATCAACTTCTCAATACCAGAAGAGAAAAATATAGCATTCGTTATTCTTTAGTGCATGAATTCTGTATATGATCTTAAGAAGCAATGCACCTCTGAAAATTGAAACTCTGGAAACAGAATTTTGTTGTTGGCACTTCCGTATAGCCAGACTGAGCCTTTCTGCTTCTCTTAGAACTGTCCATAAAAACATTTGTGTTTTGAGGTTCTGCAGGTATGCTTCTGAACCTGCCTTAAGTGGGAAAAAAAAAAAGGAACAAGTGGTACATACAGAAGCATATCTGCAAAACTTCAAAATCACATCACAGTGAAAAAGTAGTCCAATTGGTGTGCTTAGTATGGTGAAGACTTTGAATGATTGCAGGAGGAGTTACTGTTGTCCATGATAAGGATATTAATTGTGCAGAGTGGCTGCAGTTAAGCAGCCCCAGGCCTATTTGTGCATGGAAATGTACTTCCAGTGATGCTACTTCCAGTCAGTATCATCACTTTATCCCATTGTATTCATACCTCAAATGCCAGGAACTATAAAGGGTGTCAATAACGTTACTAAATGGAATAACTCTCTTCTAGCTTGTCATGAGCACTTTAAAACTAAACTATGCTGTTTCTTCACAATGTATAAAAGATCAAATAAAATAATTTAATGAAATGATTTTTTTTTTTTTCATTTTTACTTGATTACAAGTAGAAGAGGAAAAATACAAAATTATTTCCTTAATACAGTTAGGTTGCTGTATCTTTTGTATTTACAGCTCAAACTCTAATATTTGGGAACATCAAAATACTTCAGGTTTACTTTGTTTTCTGAGTACTGTAAAAACAACAAACTTTTTTATGTACTTGAATTTTATGTACTTTGAATTTGGTAATAATTTTTTTTCAGTTTTCTTCTGAACTCTCTTTCATGGCTTAGAGTGTTCTAAACGATATAATAAAAAAAAAAAAAGATTAGAAGTTTATTTGCAATAAGTACCTTTATGACTTTTCACTGTTTTTCTTCTGCTTGCAAACAGTGTCTTTCAATTACTAATTATCTAATCTTGATCAGCTAAATTGCATGGTTGCTGGCATCTGGATGGAACTGTTTAGTTTAATTAGAAAAAATTATCCACAGACAAAGGTTGCATGAGAGTTTGCCATTGAAACTCTATCTTACATCTACATTTGGAAAGTTTTGATCTCTGTCATTAAAATGAAACAAAACATCCTGGGTGCATGGAATACCAAGATGAGTACAATTCTGATTCTTATTTCATGAACAATACATGTGCACATTAGCAAAATTTGAAGTTCATTAAAATCTTACACTAAAAAAGATAAAATATGGGTTTGCCGCATTTTTTCAGCTCTGGAAAAAAATATTTTGAATGTCATAATACAGAGCATAGTGTATGAAGTCACACATCACATTTTTAACATCCATATAGTTTTATTATGTCATTTATGCAACTGGATATGCTTCAATAATCTACTTCACTATGGTAGGAGCTGTTTCCTTTTGCATCTCAGCAAACTCTAACTACCTCATATGCACTTTGATGTTTAAAATTAAATTAATTAGCATATAGATAACTAATGATGAAATTCCCATCCCACAATGGGATGGCATACACAATATTGTACAGTAAGAAGGACAGCATGTGATTTCCCTGCAATCCAAGTGTTAGTGGCTGAGAAAGCGAGGAAAAGGATAATAACAGTCATCAGAGTGCTTGACTGAATGCTGAGTGTCATTACTAAGAGCACTTTTACTTGTTAGGCTAGACGTGAAAGCATTTTGAACTATACATCACATGAAAAGAGAGGCCTTATAGGAATGTTTTTGCATGCACCTTCACTACTAGATACATAAGTTATGTACCAGAGAGAAAAACAGCAAAATGATCCTGACAGTATAGAATTTGTAAGAAAAAGAACAAAAAGGAGGGAAAAACATTAATCGCTGTCAGCTCTTTCAGGAAATTAAAAAGAAATTCAAATTCTGAAGTGTCCTTCTGAGGGAAGGAATAGAACTTTCAACACAAGCTTCACTTGTCAATAAATGCACTCAAAACTAAAAATATTCATTGAATAGAGCACACTGAACTGGTAGAGCTTTGTACCTAATTGCTCGTGGAGAATAGTTGAGTCTACCCAAGTTCTGATCCTGCTGACATACAGAAGGACCTAACACACAAAGGCCTAGATATGATTCCTACAAAATCAAGGGTAATGTTAATTCTCATCTAGGCCCACAGCTCCATTCGCTGGAGGCTAAAATTCCTTTAAATAGATTCATCTTAATGGTATGGATGAACAGTACAGAAGAAAAGTGCTATTGTAATAACTATTACATAAAGATTATCTGTTACTCACATTCAGAAATGTATGTTTTTGTAGATTTAGCTGCTGCTGGAATTACCAGGCTTTACCAACACGATGGCAGATGAACTCAGCTGGGTATACATAAGAAAGCTTTCCTTTCATCTCTCATGCAAAAATATGACTGAGGTCCTACATCAGATTTCAATAGCCTAAGGTAATTTTGCATTATACAATACATACATAAAGACAGATCCAGAGATTGGTGTCTGATAAAGATTAGAATCAAAAGAACATTGGCCCACTGTTAACTAAAAAAAAAAAAAAAAAATTTCTGTTATATTTCAACACTACTCCATCGGTCATCTAGAAAATGTAAGAAGCGATCTACTGACTTGAAAAGAGAGAAAATCTTGGTATATATCACAAGAGAAAATACTATGTGCTTGTACTGGAAGGCATCCAAGTCCTGAATCAAAAGCCTTAGTTCAGTAAAGTGCCAAAATTGCCTTTCTCCAACTGCGACACCATGGACGACTGTAATAAATGACAATTTTTTTTATACCACAAATGATGATTGCATTTCTAGATGATTTAATCCCAGTTCCACATTTTTACTCATTTTCATGGAAATGTAAATTTTCATCCTTTAAGGAGAACTGGTTTTTGCATTGATATTTTTTGCTTCTCATTTGTAACCTTTGGAAATCTCTCTCTTGCTAATTGAAAGATGCACACTGTGGATCTCAGCTGCCTGTTCCTACACATAATGCAAGACTCTAACATGAAGCAGTTGATCAATCAGACAAATTATTCCAGATATTCTATCAGATTTACAATTTGTTAAGGAATCTATTTGGTGGAAAACATTCAGTTTGCATGCTTAACATGTGAATATTAATTGATATTCTGAATGGACAGTCTGAGTGAATGTCATTATTTCCTAGGCTAAATATTTACCGTACTTAACTTAGCAAAGTGGTGTACTAGAAAAATTGTGTTTCTATTTATCAGCTTTTGAGAAGAATGTATGGTCATCAACTCTGCAGATTTAGCAAGAAGAGTTTTTGTTTTACTTAGTTCTGTGTCTGCAAGATGGAAAGAAGGTGCATTATCCCTCACAAAGAAAAATAACAGAATATGCTCCAAAGACAAGTATTGGAAAGATGGAGATGTATTGAAGTGCACTGACTGTCTTCATCTTCATGTGCTGTGCTACTGAGGAAAATATTTGCACCCTACTTGAGAATAAAAGCAACAGATACATACTAATGCTGTTTAAAGGCAGTTAACTCAAAGCCATGACTCATATTTGGTACTTCATTTAGCATCGGTCCTCAGCAATTACATACCATAAACATGGTAATAAAATTATATTGGATTTGTTCCTGCTTTTTTTTTTAAAGATAGGGTGTATGGATTTATTCCCAACAGTTAATGCTTTCTATTTACTACTTGTCCATTAGTACCTTATTCTTTTCCCTACATTTCAATAAGAAATAGATGAGAAACAGCACTCGGCATTTGTGTCACAAAATATAGAAGTAAAGAGATGCAACATAGAATATTAAAATTTTGCTTATGATCACAGGACACTATTTCAGTAGTTTCTTTTGGGCCACTATAGCAGGATTAGAAGTGGTGAAAGCAACAGTGTTTAACTTAATTTCACTGAGGCTGAGAAGGACACTAGATATTTAATTGGGATTTAAGTCTTCAACGTGCAACTGACAAGCTGACCAATACGAGGGCCTTTCATGAAAATTACTGCATGTATCAAAGTTTTAAATAATTCATATGAAGAAATGAAATGATCAACAGAATCACTGGATAATTAATGAAATTGTCATCTTGACAAGACTAATAATAAGATACTCTTCAATAAATTGTCAGTGATTCCTTTGCTTGAACACAAAAGCAATTTTACTGTATGCTTACAAGCTAGTGGAATAAAAATAACAAAACTTAAAAGCAGTTGGTTGATTTTTGCTGGTTGTTCAGTGATTTTATATGACTGCATGAGAGTGGCTACCAAGTCAACAGATACCAGTCAACACAGTGAGATATGTGGAAAACATTATTTCCTAATAATTTTCTTTAAGAAAAATTCAAAGAAGTAGCAGCAGCTGTAGTAAGATGCTTATACCTACTTAATATAGTACCACTAAGGTGAATTGACCTGTGATTTACTTATTCTTTAATTAAAGATTCTGTTCATTTAACCATAGAGCATCATAGGAATAAAGCTACACTGAATAGATGAAAAAAAAGTTATTAACATAATGCTACAGGAAATCAAAAACTGCAATACAGCCCCATTACATCTTGTCTATACTGCTCCCTCTCCAGTTCCCCAGTCCTGTTGACAGCACTGTATTAAAGCATATTAAGGAATATGCTACAAAAAGGAACTAGCACCTTCATCAAGAATCTTAATACACATGGGGCAAAACTATGCCTCACAGGGACATTAAAACAAACATCATGAAAAGTCTTCTTATCAGTACCTGGAATAAGTAGAAGTGGCTGAAAAGCAGCAAAATATTGTTGGATCTTTGTCCAGAGGCACAAACAGGGGTGAAAGGAAAGTCTACTTTTTGTTTTTTTTTTCCTTTTTTAGTGTAAGATCTGCCAATCCAATGAGCAAAAGTGATTTCTGTTAATACATTCATTTTGAAAGTACTTAAAAAAATAGAAGCCTTCACAGGGATAGAGCATTGGTAGAATACAGAATCCTGTTGGAAATTTATTTAAGAAATCCTTAATATCATTTAGGCATTTTAGTGTCTGTGTTTACATGAGCTGTATACACTTGGCAAAAGTCTAGCAATTATGTTTTCTCAGGGTTTCTTGAAGAAAGATCCGTATTTCCCTCAGAATAAATACCCTATCATTCAGACTTTTCCTTCTCTACTGTTTTTATTCTCACTCATAGTCTCAGTGATTTCACAACACCATTTGTAGCTCTGCTTTTCTACAAGTCTAAGTAATGCGTGTAGCAGAAGCACCCCAGGCTGGGGTTTTACCCAGCAGCTGTGTATCTCTTTGCTCACAGGCTGCCATGGCGTGGTACTGGCAATGGCTGCACGGCTCTTGCATATTTCATTCCTGATCAGTCACACTGTGCCTCTTTGTGTTCAGCATGGGGAACTGAAGGAAGCAGCCACAGTTCAGAGCAGCGTCAGAGGCCAAAACAATGCCCATTTCAGGTGTGCAGGACTGATTCATGCTCACATAATTCACACATCATCCTTTTGACTTCAGTGCAGTGACAATACAGAGGATTGAAACAATGACTGAAATGAGCTCTATATCTTAAAACAGTAAAGATAAAAAAAGTAAGAAATGGTCCCAATATTCAGTCAGTTGATTGTGGACACATCTTTTCCTGTGTTACCTACTGTTGGAAACCTCGTTAGCAGGAGGGTTGGATTTGATCATCACCAGAGGTCTCTTCTAATCCCTGCAATTCTGTGATTCTATTATATCCATACAAATTCTGAAAACCACAAACCCTCTGGAAGTTAGTATTTGCAATTTGGTGATGGCTGTACTTGTTGTTACAGATGGAAGGGTTTGGAGAAGAAAGGAAGCCTAGTCTACTTAGGTTACTCCAAAATTTATGTCTCCTTATTTACATGGAATATATAACAGATATAAAGGACACTGTAGCACTGTTGGATAGAGTAAATTCTCAGCTGCAAAACACTATTTCTCAACATAGTGACCAGCATTAGCTATGCAGTGTCACAAGAGATGAACAAAAGCCTGCATGATGCAATAAAGAAAATCTGCACCAGAAGAGGTGATCCACTGTCACTGTCTCCACTGCTGAATTGCACCGCCCACTGTTTAATAAATATCCAGTTTGGTGGATATTAAACATTCAGCAAGCACCAATGAGTGCCAATGCATGCAATTTTTTCCATATGTAGGAATTTAGTAACACAAATTTTGTTCATGTACACTTCCATGTTGGATTGCACCTTTCTGTCAGACTGCCCCTCTGTTGACATCAGTTGCACAGCAACAAAATGTGACACAATATAGGTGGGAAGATTCAACCCCTACTGCCATACCACCAACACCAGCCTCTGATGTCGTGGGCCAACAGAATAGGAGGCATAAATTTCAGAGCAGCCCTTGTAAATATCTTTTAAGATGACAACCTAAAACTTTACAATCTTTTGTTTAAAGAGAGCTTCTTAAAAATGCAGTTTTATGCTTTTCTCGGGGATGGAAGCAGTGCCAGATTTCCAACTCCCTACAATAAAACACTTAAGTCGGAGTCAGAACCGCAGAACTCGTGCTACAATCTTTGCAGACATTCCAGTCACTTTGTGTGCCGTCCCAGGAACATCTGCTACTTTCTTCTGGGCAAAAACATGCTGTTTTTAACTTGTCTTCCATCTACCCAGAGGCAGTGATGGTTTCTCCTTTCCTTTTAACTCTTACATGACAACTTTTATGGTCTTTTTCTAGTGCACACTAAGAACAGCAACATGGGTAAGCAATCAAACTGTTGCTAATCATTGAGCAGTTACAGACTTCACAAAGTGTGGTTTACTGGTGCTTTGTGCAGCAGAATGCTAGGCAGAATACTGTTTTAAAGACTCTCACAGAATAATCACAGCTTTATAACCAGGGAAATCCCAAATCCTTTCTGGGTGCTTTTTGAGGCTAAAGGAAAATCAGCTTCCCACCAGGGATGGCTCTGACTGAGGAGAGAAGAGACAAAGAAGGCTGCTGCTATGTGCACGAATCAGAATTTCTATGCCAAATCCATAGCAGTGCTTTAGGAATAGCTCTGGGATCACAGACACATTTAGCTTCCTAACGGGGAAGGTGCCATGTACAGATTAACAGCTGTGATTCTGCTATATTGAAAATAAATAACGAGGGGAAATTTTGTATCTGCCTTTATGGAGAGGATTCTGTTCCTTGGTGTATCTGCTCAGTTTCTATTCTTACTACCGGATCTGAGTTAGAGGTTTTGAAATGAGCTCGTTACCAGATTCTAAAGCAACACAGAGTTTTTTTGTAAGCGTATCACAAAGATACTGTTGGGTACACGCATTTATGATAACCATTCTTCTGAAACCTGAACACGCACATATGCTACAATGCATCTACAGGGAGGTGAAAGAAAATTAGAAACATCATGTAAGCCCTTCTTTGTGCTGTTGGATAGTTCAGTTGCAATTTAGAAATCAAATTAGATCACCATTTGCTTAGATATTTCTTTAGGTTTATTTTTGAAAACATATGTATGTTAAATGTGACAGCTTAGGATTGCACTGGTAAAACTGGTTTTATATTGTCTGGGTCCCAGCACAAGAACTCTCACTCCACTTCTGTGAGAAGCCAAAGGCAGTGTTTTTGTCAAGTTAGAGGGAAAGATACACCGTGAGACAGACGGTGGAGAACACATGGCTGGATGATTTTTTTGGAGGTAGACTGTGGGGATGAGAGTGCATGGTTTGCTTTTTTAAGGAATGCAGGCATCTAGCAAAACCCATCATTTCAAGTTTTCTTCTTATACAAAATAATAGTTTCCTGATTGCCATGAAACAGCACACTAACGTGTGAAAGTACTGTGACAGCTGTGGTGGCAACACATGCCATTCCTGTGCACATGCTCCGATTTTTCTCATGAGGCACTTAAACATATGCAGTGAAGCATTCAATACATGCAGTTAATATCTAACTGTAATTCCTGCATGTGTTTGTGTACTATATTAGCAATGTCTAGAACAACTGCCAGCTTTTACAAATAAAAGATAGGTATGACAGCATTCTGCTAAGATTGCTGTATCCCTATCAAAATAGAGGGACTGATTTTGTTTTTATAGTCATTGTTTGGCATTCCTTATGGAGGAAGTAATTAATACAACCAGGCAAGAGCAGCACTGTCTCATGGGATATAAAATCCTTTTGTAACTTGAGTCGCTTTTTTTTTTTTTTTTCTGGCTATAATTCTTCAGTAAATTCTCCCCTTCGTGTGTTTATCAGCCAAAAATGAATAAGAGACAAAAGAATGAAGTAAAATGCCAATTACATTGTCAGATTGACTGGAAACTTTATGCTGCAGATTTGTCCTTCTGTGCTTTAAGAGAATTCCTGCTGGAAAAAGACAGATGATCCTAGACATTACTCAGTAAGTGCCATTTGTATGTTCTTTCACTCAAACATATGTTAGTGAGATGGATGATTAAAATCTTCCAAACCCTTGTGTCCTGCCTAGACTCAAATTCTGCTTTTGTTCTTCAGATTCCAGGGCATTTCAGAGCACAACAAAAACAGTTGTGGATGAAAAAAATGAAAGCTGAGCTGTGCACTGAGGACCACACTCTTAAACAGGTGAAAGAGAGAATGAGGGATAACCACATGGGTCACAGCTCAACATAGGATCCTTGTGTTCTCAGAGAGTGATCAGTGACTCTCAGGGAGTCACTTGCTTTTATTTCCTATCTTTTGTATTGCCTGTCTTCCTTCCCCATCTCCCTAAATGACTAGGATTTGTAATAAACTGGTCGGGTAACATTTGACCTGTTGTGTCTTAATCTCACTGTTGGGTATACGTATATTAAAAGAATCTTACTCTCAGGGAGTCACTGAACTCAGGATGTGGCTCCAGCTTCATGTGTTCTGAACTGCTTTTTGGAAATGTACTGGTAACCTCTGCTCTGTGTCAAACCAATTTCCTTTCCTAGTCATGTAAATAAAGCTTTACCACATAGATTTATTTGCATAAACAGGTACAACTTCTGTCTCTGCTCAAAGATATTGCTGTTTACAAGCACATTCATGCCTGCAGCTTCACTGGTCCTACCTCATCCTCAGTTAAACCTGTGCTTGCTTTTTTTTTTCTTTTCTTTTTTTCTTTTTTTTTTTTTTTTTAACATTGCCTGACTTTAAGAGATATAAAGTTATTGCCAGTTTGAGTTTATTTACACCACTATTTCTTAATCCACTTCACAGCTGATTTAATCTACTTCGCTGTCTTAAATCATTCAGTAATCTTTTCATCTCCCTCCTTCATTTTAAGAGAACAAAGAACAAGTACTAAAACATAGCAATTACAAAAAATCCTAAAATCCTTCCCCTGAACCAAAGAGCAGGCAAGTAACTGCTAAATCTAAGAATAATGCACTGTAATGGGACTGAATTCTCATCTCTCTGATGAGAGTTAACTTTAAACTCTTTGACTTTATAAACTCTTTAGCTTTATAAAAATCCACATTTTGGCAACAGGTTAGCCGTTGACTGTTGTGGCCAAGAAGGCCAGTGGTACCCTGGGGTGCATTAAAAAGAGTGTGGCCATCAGGTCCAAAGAAGCAATCTTTTCCCTTTGCTCTGCCCTGGAAAGGACACACCTGGAGTCCCTGTCAGAACCCTTTTTTGGTTTTGGCTCAAAGCTTACTTGCTGAGGTATTTTTTGTGATAAGACTCTAACTGATTTATTGAGGAGGCAAGTGATGGATATTGCTGTGTGACAATCTACATCATTTTGTGGATATCTGAAAGCATTTTCCTTCAGAGCTGTTTGCCTCTGGAAGAGAGTGCTCAGGAGCGTTTACTGGCAGAAGATCTGGACAGTGACAAATAACTCCAGCTTGGTATGGGAAAATTGGGAAAAGATACCATCGTATCCTGTGAAAAACAGGATGTGGGTGGGCACCTCCCTGTTCCTTCTTATCTGCTGGCAGGCCCAGAAGATGGGAGCAGAGTTTCTGCTAAGATCCCAAAGTGGAGGCTGCCTCAAAGAGAGCTGACTCAACCACTTTGGATTTAAGCTGTCACTCCAAAGAGTTGACTCGACCACTTTAAACTTATAAATTTGTACTACCGTGGAAAAGTTGGCATCAACCGAACAACCCAACCCAACAAACCACCACTACCGAAGACCAATGACTGAACTACGAACCACACTGGCCCCATCGTGGTGACTGTTTCCCTCTTGCTCTCTACAAAGACCACTTGCTTTTATTTCCTATCTTTTGTATTGCCTGTCTTCCTTCCCCATCTCCCTAAATGACTAGGATTTGTAATAAACTGGTCGGGTAACATTTGACCTGTTGTGTCTTAATCTCACTGTTGGGTATACGTATATTAAAAGAATCTCCTCTCCCTCCTATAAATTGGAGTGAGATATTCCCGTGTCCTTTCCTGGGTTTCCCAGTTCAAGAAAGGCAGTGAATTACTGGAGAGAGTCCAGTAGGAGGCTACAAAGATGATGAGTCTGGAGCATCTCCCATATGAGGAAAGGCTGTTCAGCAAGGAAATAACTGACAAGGGAACTTATCAATGTTTATGAATATCTAATGGAAGGGAGTTAAGTGGATGGGGTCAGGCTCATTTCAATGGTCCCATTGACAGGAATAGGGGAAATGAGCACAAATTGGAACACAGGAAATTTCATACAAATATGAGGAAGCACTTGTTCACTGTGAGAGTGACAGAGCTCTAGAACAGGATGCCTAGGGGGTTGTGGACTCCCCTTTTCTGGAGATAATCAAGACTCACCTTTAGACCTACCAGTGTATGCTCCTTTAGGGAACCTGTTTTAGCTGGGGGCTGGATTTGACCCCTTCCAAATGCTTCTGTGACTTTGATATTACATTACCAAGTTTGGATGGTTATGATCCAGAAGTATTAAGTAGGTGTTTCAATAAGCTGTTCTAATAAACTGCATTAATATTTGGCCTTAATCTTCCAACTGGGCCCATGCAACAGAATCACATGCATCTGATTTTAGATCTACCAAAGTCAGAAATGCTCTGAGCAAGGTTACATGCTGGACTGGTCATTACTGGCTGGTTCAGGGTGGAAGACCTAAGAATTCAGTGGTAAAATCACAGTGAATACTATTATTATAGGTTTATTTTTTCAATAAAAAATAAACTCATCTTATTATTTAGCATGCCTGACAACCATCTATTAATTGATGGACACCATTGAAAAAAGAGAGGGCAAACTGAGCTATCTAAAAAAAACCTTAAAATAGACAAAAAATAACAGGCCAATTTCTCTGTGATTTTGGAGCTTGAAAAGCTCCTTTGGTTTCAATGGAGTCACACTGATTTCCATCTGTTATATATCCGTTCTCTAGTTATGTACAAAACTTGTTACTCGTCTACATTTTTATCTTTTAAAGCTGAATTGGGTTCAAAAACCAAACCCCAAACAAAGAAATCCTACTGAACCCACTGAATGTGCAGTTCTCACATTACCTTTAATCTGTTTATCTTAAAAAACATGCATGCTATTAATAAATTTTATTACAAGGTTGAATTTGTATAACATTTTCTGATATAATACATCTGCCTAGAATGATGTTTTAATCTTTTTTATTATTGTTTGTAGATGAGTCACTGTTAGAAAACGGTATTCATAAAGTCTGGAATGTTATCCATGCATTTTTGGGGCTTTAGTGGGCAGCTACAGAATAAATAACACTCTTTTTTGGCACTTAAATTTTGGAAGGAAATAAAACATTTCAACACAAGGATGCCAAAACAAACAACACAATCAAAACTGATAGCGGTTGTATAATCATTCTGCATATTTTATTGGCACACTACATTTCTGAGGGGTTTGTGAGGAATGCAACTCGATGACAAACTGAGCTCTGCCTATGAAAATCAATTATTTTGACTGGATTTTTAAAAGGCATTTCAATATAGTACCATTGCACATCACTTATGAGGCTTGAAATGCACTGGAGCACAGCATTTCCCATTTAGCAAGCCAAGAATATATCTTGTAAACCGTAGAAAGTATTTCACTGCATATGCAACTACAGTTTTCAGCTGGGAGAAATAGGATCATTGATCTGATTCACAGTCATCTCCTTGGAGTGATTCCATCGTTTGTGAGGGTTCTTCCCCAATCCTGCACATCACCTATAGCTCACATATGTTCTGAAATCTGGGTCAAAATTCTCTGTATGTATTTCTATTTGTCATCAATTCTATTGAAATAATTGATTATTCATAGACAGATTTTTTATTGATAACACTAGACATGACCCGTGTAAGTTGTTCTGAGAACAAGATCAAGGTGTAAATAGTATGCAAAGGGATACATTCCACTTTCAACAGAGATTTAAGATTAAGATGAGTCCACATAAAAGATCGGAGAGAGCTATTGAAGGTCAAGCTCTGAAATACACATCCTGAAGTATGTATAGTAACTGAAATAAGAGGATGTCATGGCAGTATTTGATAGTCAATAAAGTCAAAAGTTTAGCATTCAGATTCTGCAGTTCACCATCTTCAATTCTTTGGTATTAGTGCAATAAATATTGCAAGTATTAAAACATATGCAAATGTGGCCTTATTTTCTTCATATGTGTTACATCCTCGAAGTTCCCAATTTCAAGTTCACTGTAATCATTAGAAGTAGGTAGTTACTGAAAGAATAGATTTTTCCTTGTTACAAGCCCTTAGAGATTTTGGGAAAATACCAGGTTCTGAAAGACTTATGACAAAACCACTGGAACCTGACTTGTGAAAGAAACTTGCAGAATGAAGTCCAATCCCCTGTTATTTCAGGTGGCCATATCATGGAATCATATCATGTTCAAAAATAGGATTAATCTCCATCTTAAAACTAATTAACTTTTTGCCCCCATGACTCCCAATGGGAGACTGTATCTTCCAGCATCTCATGGCTCTGCCAGTTAAGCACTTCATTTTCAACATACATTTATCTGCAGACATTTTACACCTATTTCTCTAGTGATATTTTCCCTTAGCTCTTTTTTTCCATTTTGTTTTTCCTGCTGCAAGTTATAGGCAGCAATACTAAAGCCTCAGTTTTTTTTTCTATTTTGTCTTAGACAATATCCCTAGTTTTCCTCTTATAGAATGTTTGCTATCCCTAGTAGCTTTATTCCTGTAGTCGGTTCCACTTTTTTTTTTTTTTTCTTTTTTGAAACAGGTTGAAACTAGGTTAACAGAGCTGTACACTGCATTCCAGGAATCTACCAGTGCCTGGTACAATGGTCACACACAAACATCTGTCTCTAACAGTCCATTACTTCGTGGCATTATAGGGTCCATTTCCCATTCTCAGGGCTGTGTCATATTGGTAGCCCAAATATCCCAGTGCTGCCCAGACAAACAAGAGAGACTTTTCTCCCTCACTTATTTCCTTTTCATCAGGATCATGCAAGTCTTTCTATGTAATAACTTTGTCAATAGCAACTTTTACCAGTATGCTTCAATGTTTAACATTGAAAATTCCAAAATATTAAGTAACGCTTATCCTAATTCTTGAAGAATCTCACTAATGAGTAGATGACTCTTCTTTTTAAATTATTCATTAATATTTGCTTTGCTTTACAATTGCTCTACTAAATCTTCTTCGCTTCACTAATTACATTTTATCAAACGCTTTGGTGAATCCAAATAAAGGATACAAGTATGCAACAGAACTTTTCCATTTATAAAATCATTACATATACTACATCCACATAACATCTACTGTATTTTCCCTTTAATGCTTAGTGTTTTTTAAAAATCTATATCTATTCCTGAAGCTTACCAATTTTGAGATACAACCAGCAAGCCTGTTTGTTTTTACATCTTTCTTACTGAGCAGTTCATCCACTCTCAAAAAGTTATTCCTTCATTTTTCAAACTTTGCCTTTCTGAAAGTATTTATTTTTTTCTGTTTAATTTTGGCTGAATGAATTAATGAATGCTCAGTTAGATACAAAAGTGGCAATAGTAACTAAAAATATTTAAAAAATAAATCTATAAAACTAATTGACAGTTTAGTGACAAATGTTTGCTGCTACAAGCACGTCTATCATTACTTTCAGTAGTGATATACAATGCATTTCTAGGAAGACAAGATGTTTCACTGACACATTGGAATGAGCCAGTTGCTAATATTTATCCTACTAATAACACTACTGATGATTCATGTCTGTATACAGATCTGTCCTGGGAGAAATACCAAAAACTCTCCTCCCACCACGCTTCCCCAAGGCAATCTTGATATTAAAGATATTCTGTTTTATTCATTTTTTGTCCAAATCAGTCAGTAATAATTTTTTACTACAACACATTTCTTTATTTAACAGAATATCACACATCATATCTTTACTTTCCCTAAATATATCCTCACCACATGAGACTGTGGCAAATCTTTCTGCTCTTCAGTTGAAATCTGTTCCTGGGTCAATTGCTAAAACAACTCAGCTATACAGCAACCCTTAGCTGCTTTTCACAGGCAAAAAAAAAAAAAAAAAGAAGCTCTGAGAGCAGGAGAATTAATGAAGCCTCATTACCTAAGGAATTTTTGACAAACTACCTGGATAACTTCCTGCACCCAGCACATCCTATTCTCTATTTCACTCAGTGTACGGACATAACAGCTCTTCAACACGAAGCTGACCTTTCCCTTTGGATCTCGTCTAAAATCCTGCATCATACTTTCAAGGTTTGGCCTTCTGTTTTTCAGTTTTTGATCTGAAAATATTTTTGTTAAGCTTCTCTGACCCAGTTTTCCAGATGAAGTAGGCAGAGCACTTAAACTCTTTGTTTTATTTATCCAACTACTGATCTAGTAAATTTAGCACTGTCTTTTTCTTTTATCTGTCTGATACTCATTTTCTCTTCTTCTATCCTTAACTAGATGAAGAGATTATGCAGCCACTACTGAATTTCCCTGTTCATTACTTAAATTCAGGTTCTTCTTATCAACATCACAGAATCTGACAAAAAAAGCTAAATCTTTAGACATCCATCAGAAATTATCAGTTTAATCAGAGATTAAGAGAACTATCTTGTAAGAAAATATAGTGCCATTGGGATTTACCCATGAGAATTAATTGTATTACAAATTGTGTTAAGTGACACTGGGAGTCCTAAACTTCACATTTCTATGATGAAAAATTGTAACATCAAAAGATTCCATTCCTATGAAGTTCTCAGATGATTAAGAAGAGATATCAAGCTCAGAAATATGTCAGAAGTGTACCTTCAGAAGAAAATATTAGAAGAACTGTTCCTGAAAGTTACTTTCAGAGTGACCTCAGAAGCATGTTTGCTATTCTAACTGAAATTAAGTAAATGTCATAAAAAGAATGAAACCATTACAGAAAGATTTTATACATGCAGTAAGACAGATGCACATTAGGTGCTAATACTGCAGTCTTATTTACACCTTTAGAGGTGAGATCATCTCCCAAGCAGAGCAAACGTGTCATCTTTGCTGAGTGTAGCAAGGACCATTTGCTTTGTGAATGGACATGAGAAGAGCTTCTGTAGGATAGCCTCAGTAATAGTAGGTCAATTCCACAGTGCAGATTTTTTATGAGTGTGGCATACAGGCTACTTTTACATCACTGGTGAAAACACTTAGCTAGTGGTGGTGACTAGGTTGAAAAATGAGACAGAATGAGGGGAAATGGCCTCAAGTTGTGCCAGGATAAATTTAGGTTGGATATCAGGAAAAACTTCTTTACTGAAAGGGTGGTTAAGCACTGGAATAGGCTTCCCAGGGAGGTGGTTGAGTCACCATCCCTGGATGTGTTTAAAAAACATTTGGATGTGGTGCTCAGGGACATGATTTAGCAGAGGGTCGTTAGAGTTAGGGTAGTATGGTTAGGTTGAGGTTGGACTTGATGATCTTGAAGGTTTTTTTACAACCTGAGCAATTCTGTGTTTCTATAATTCAATCTATTGCACTCAGTAACAAATTTGTTTTGTAGCTATATGTTCTTAAGTTCAGTACAGATCTGTTTTTGATGATAGCCCTTTAGTGCATGTACCACATGAAACTCATATGCAAAGTGCAGGCACCTGAGGTGCTGTTTTCCTTTCCAGCTGGTCACCCTGGAACAGAGGCAACATGTCTGAACTCTTTGCAGACAACAAGTAATACTGCAGAAAAAAAGTATAACTCCTCTGGGAATTTTTCTTTTCAGAAAAGAGTTCTGGGGTTTTCCTAGATAAACTCCTCCCATCTAAAAACTGATAGATAAAAAAGTGTGCCAAGAGGAATCACTAAGGCCTAAGTAAGCTAACCCCTGCCGAAATAAATGGGCAGATTGACTTATGTCACTCTAGAGAGCTGTCTGTCAAGTTATGACTGTACCCTCCTCAATGGGCTGTGCAGTTAAAGATACTGTCTAATGATGTGTGTCACCACATAATGATAATGGTCTTCATGGAGATTCTCCTTAATGATGTGTATTACTTTGTAACGATAATGATCTTTTTTTGGAGATAGACTATAACTTTAATGCCACAACCCCACTGAGGAGTCTACGCTCAAAACGCTTCGACTCTTGCCTATGACCTCTGTTAGCAGCCTGTTAGTCAGCAGGTAGTTATCAGAATGCAGAAAGAGATTCCAAAGGGAAAATAAAATTTAAGTTAGAGGGCATAAGCCTTCCAAGATGATGGAGAAAATATTCTACAGAAGAAAGATATATATATATATATATTAATTTGCATATATTTAGCATAACTTGTTTTTCCTCCATTATGCTTGCATATTCTTCTCAAACTACATGTGGAATTCTAAGATTTTTATCACCACTGCAATACATGAGAGTTTTCATCTGCAAGATGAAAAGCAAATTTACGTCAACATCCCAGGAAACTTGACCCTTTGTTTATTGGAAATTATAAAGTGACACAAGTGATTTTTTTTGTCTGTGTGCTGATTTCTCTGCTCCTCCATCACTCAATGAACATTTTGACCAAGGCTCAATAGTTCTACTTTGTAGAATTATACCCACAAAATTGCACAAAATAATTGTAACTACCAGAACTCTTAGCCAGTGTGACAATAAAGTGAGTTGTGTTGTTCCCGAAGTTTTCCAAGTGTGTTTAATTTGACATGATGTGTGTCCTATCATTATCTTGCAAAACAAAAACAAAAACAAAAAACAAACAAAAAAAAATCAAGGACAAAAAATAATAATTAAAAAAACCAACAACAATTAAATTCAAAACAGATAATTAGACAAAAGAAGAAGTTTTGCAATTGAGTATTTCCTACAAAATAACTTTCAGATTGAAATCTAGGCAAGCTAACTTTATATACAAATTCTGTAGACACTTGGCCTCTGGTAACAGACTAAACAATTATTATCTAAATCTAAAAGATTGTTTCTATCCAAAGAACATTCTGGGGAGGGGAGAGGAGTCTACTATATGCTTTTAATAAATTAATTGAAGGATGTACAGGAAAGCTGGGGAGGGACTTTGTGAAAACAGAATTCCCTAAGAGATCATAAAATCTTCCCTACTTTCCCCAGAGCATGGCGTCACATTTGTAATAAATGAGGTTGGCATTAAAAACTACGAAGAAAGAATTCCAGACTAATGTTTGTTGTTTTGTTTTCTTAACATGTACTCCAGATTCTCCAATTTCAATTTTCTGAAATGCCATACAGAGTGGTTGTTTTTTGTTTTTTTTTCCACTTGGATCTTGCCATTATTTGGATATCTCTTTCAACTCCTTCATGTTTCATCATTGTAAATTCCACCATTAAATTGCTTTATCCTTATTTATTTCTTCAATTCTTCTGCATTTGAAAAACCATGGCATTTACAAACTCCTTAAATATGGTAAAAACTCTTTTTTAAAAAAATACTTTTTCTCTTTTTTAAAAGTCAATCTATTTTATTCACAGGGTTGAAAATAAATGATCTTGAAGATCCCTTCCAATCCAAGCTATTCTATGAGTTCATGAAATTTGTTTGGAATGTCACATAATTTTCTATTAATACAGAAAAGAAATTGAGAGGCCAAAAAGTTGTATATACTATAATCGTGTCTGTGCAATTTCCTCTACAGGTTTCAAATTGACATGAGAATGAAGCCTCAGCTAGACATAACCTCAACATATGTGAAAATCAGAAAAACAGCAATAATACTTGCAAACTGAGCATATTCAATAAGGAATTATTGTCAAATAGCTGCATATCATTTAATTTTTACCTATTCACTCTTCAGAATTTAATAATGTGATTTTCTTTATGATGCCAAGAATGTAACTATACCATTTTACACAGCTGGTACCAATGAAATTTCAGCGGAGTATAAAAAACCTAGCATTGTTTATTCCTGAAGTTTGATGTTGCTGTAATGTAGAAACTTAAACATCCACAGAAGCGAGTGAAATATATTTTAACTACTTTATCTTCTACTTTAGGTCTATCTTTTGTTAGGAAAACCAACTGCACAATCACATTACTTATATATCAAAGATACTCTCCAACATTCACTGTAAAATACTAAGGAAAAGCATCCAAAATAAGATTTCATTATCTAGACAGCTGATTTTCTAAAATTTAACAGTGGTTATAATATCAGGTTTCTAATCTACATGTTAATTTTGAAGAACTGTCATTGCTGTGACTGAATGCCAACTGATTTTAAAAGATTTTAAGAGGCACTATAAGCAGTTCTACATAAAATACCATTATGTGCATTTCAGCTTGATCCATTATTGCTCTAAACAAATTGCTTCTAAAATACAGAGGGGTAGGCTAACAGCTTGTTATCCTATTACCTCTTGGTACATATTTTAATGCTCATCACAAGAGGGAGATATGTTTTGTAGAATTCCAGTGTTGCTGTGATGCTCTCTGGCACACAATCAGTGTGTCAAAATACTTTCTGTGTTTCTTGAGCAGAACAGAGGTTCAGTCTGTCAGGTCAGAGTCAATAAAATCTCTCAGGTGTTTCCACTGGGATTAAGTGTCAGTACATAAGAGAGGTTAGTTATTCCCAAATACAAGAATCAACCCCTGCTTCACAGTAACTAAAAACTGCTTCTCCTCATTTTTTTTTTTTTTTTCCTGCTGTGTTTGCTACCATTTTATTCTTGATATTTCTGTTTCACACCATGTGATTGACAGAGAGGAATAAAACATATGGAACTTGCCAGAAATCAGTACAAATACAGTAAGATAAAATTGGCATAGACTGCTGGAAAATCAAATCTCATGAAGAAATATGAGTTGCCATATGATAGAATAGAAACAGCTTCCAAACTAAATCAACAACTTCAGCTATGTCCGAATATTACAGTTCTTCAGTGTTAAAGAAGGTTGAAGCTAGAATTTTGCTTGTGTTACATCTATAGCAGGTGACTGCATCCTCTGCAAAGGACTGGCACATATCTTAAAGGTCTGGACATCAGAAGAGCTGTGAAAAGTGAACTAAAAACTCTACTTGTCTCTTGTGAGGCCTCACCTGGAGTACTGCTTACAGACCTGGGGTCCCCAGCACAAGAAAGACAGAGCTTTTGGTATGGGTCCAAAGGAGGGTCATTAAGATAATCACAAGGCTGGAGCACCTCTCCTATGAGGAAAGGTTGAGGGAACTGGGTTTGTTTAGCTTGGAAAAGAGAAGGCTCTGGTGAGATCTCATTATGGCCTTCTAACATTTGGAGGGAGAGGATAAACAGGAGGGAGAAAGGGTGGATAGTGATAGAACAAGAGGGAATGGTTTTAAACTGAGACAGGGAGGTTTAGGTTACATATTTAGATGTTTTCACGCAGAGGGTGGTGGTGCTCTGGAACAGGTTGCCCAAGGAGATTGTGGATGCCCCATCCCTGGAGGCATTCAAGGCCTGGCTGTATGCGGCTCTGGGCAGCCTGGTCTTGTGGTTGGTGGCCCTGCAGCACATAGCAGGGGGTTGAAAGTAGATGATCACTGTGGTCCTTTTCAACCCAAGCAGTTCTATGATTCTATGAAAATAAGCTTCTTTCTTTGCTGTTTTCCCTCAGTAAAAAGCATGGAAGACAAGGCTATAAGAAAGATGCTGCATTTGTGCATGTTACACAAAATAAAATACGAGCCATTATATTTTATGGAAAATGCAACGTGGTTTCTACAAACTTCTACCTTTACAGAAAGATGAACTCTGTTGCATCATAATCACTATCAACAAGTTAAATTTATGCATGGGGTAGAAGTAATGTATGAAACCCCATGTTCATGACCACATAGTATAAACAGCACTATTACTCAATTCTGGGGTCATCAGTAAGCCATGATCTAATTTGGACAAATATATGCAAAAAATAAAAATTTTTTAAAAAAAGACCAAAATAGGAACTTATTACTAGGCAAATTAGCAAACATTTTCTTAAAAAAAAAAAAAAAAAAAAAAAGCTTAAAAAAAAAATCTGAAATGTGTACTTCCTCAGCTACAGTGGAACACTTTTTCCTCCACAGATGGAAAGAATTAAAAGAAGGAAATCAAACTAAGCCAACAATAAAAAGTGTTAGCAGCAAATTAACAGATTTTTTAGTAATGCAAAGCATCAATTGCCAACTGTAATGAATTGCATTATTGAAAACATAACAATACTGCAAAAAGACATAATCTGAAGGAGTTATGCAGCATGGGAAATATTTATGAGAGTGACAGCATAAATATAAAACAAGTGAGACCTATCATTCTCTGCTCATGGGTTGCAAACCTGGTGAAAAAGGAACACATATTGAGTTCTTTTCTATATATTGCCTGTGAGAATCAAGGATGTGTACTTTGGGGTATTTTGCAGGGGAGTGTTTGTTCTAGGCACTACAGGCAGTCAGTGGAAGATAATGACAGAACTTTTGCAACCAAAGTCCAAACAGCAGAACTGAGGCTGAGGGAGAAACATTTTCCCAGCAGTTCTGCATGGTACAAACCACTATGCCTTCCACTCTAGCTGAGTCCCAAAACTCATCTTCCCCACTGAGAATGTTTCAGATAGAGGGCAGGGATGCCCTACATACTTTCTTTAATCAAAGAGTTTTGAAACGCACTGTCCCTTTCCTTTCCCATTCTCCATAGATCCCAGCTAAGTCACAGTAACAAAAAGCTATTGAGTTAAAGAGGATCATTGAGCAGGGCTATATAAAATGCCATTCTAGACATGTTGCTATAAACGTTGATTATGCGAAGGCCTGTGTCCTGTGTATAGCAATGGATGTTGAAAAGCCAGGAAGGAAGTGGTATAGGATAGCATGAATCATGCCTGAATAGAATACCTGAACAGGTAGTGATGTTACTAGGCTACAGAGAGGAAAGGGACACAAAAGAAAGAAAGCCAAAGTTAAAAAAGAAATCAGAAGGAGTTCAGAAGGGGTAGAATTCTGAAACAAACTAGCTGATTTTTTTTTTTTTTCGGTATTGTATGTAGGTGAAATAAGAGAGCAAATGAAAGAATTTGAAAAAGAGAAATGCTAATTTTAACATAATGAAGGTGGTAAACCCCAAAATGAAGAGTTTAAAAACTCTTGGCTGGATTCTGTATTTTGAGACAGTTAGATACCAAAGACATAATTAAACACAGTTCTGTTAATGGCTGAATGCTTTCTCCAAAGAGGATAAGTTACAGCCTAATAATACTGACATAAGGATGGCCTAGTAAGCCTTTATAAGACACCAGTGAAGTATCAGAGTGAATGGTCATATTGAATCTAGGTGAGCAATTTCCAACTCAACACCAAAAGGCAGTTCCAGAGCCCACAGCTAAGCTCAGCCTGAAGCCAGCTGAGAAATTAAAGAGGGGAGGAATGCTACCTGAAATAAGAATAGGTGGACTTCTATAAGTTTTTTAAATCTGCTTTTTCAAGCAGATTTTATCACCTAAATATTAACAGCTTCTGAGAGGTGGGAAAAAAAATTAGTCTGTATATATCTTACTATCCCAGGTGTACAGTCCTTTTCAGATGATAGATACTATTAAGGACATGCTTCGTCTAAATAAATAGTATAGTTCCCAAGTAACACTCAGTAAAGCAAAGTCTCAGACAAAGCTGCAAGGAAGGTGTTAACTATAAATTAAGCCTGCTGATAACAATCCTAATTATCACCAGCCTCAGAAGTGGTGTGTAACAACAGATACTGTGATCTTCTGCTGGATGTGCTGGTGGCCAAGTGCTCTGCAACATGCAGGAGGGAGGGAGGCAAGGCAGTTCAGAGACACAAGCAACTTCAAAGTCATTGCTACCTGGACAACTGTGAGAGGGAATGTACTATCCACAGAAATTCAGATTCACATCAGTACAAACATGCTACTCTAATTCCCTTCTAACAGAGAAACACCTTAGTGTCAATAATTTTCAGCCCAAGAGACTAGGCAAAGATTATGTGTATGTACTATATGTACTGGTTTAAGCTGCTCTGGAAACTTGCACACCCCGGAGGAGACATTAATTATCTGTGAAAATGAAAGGATTATGCTGTGTAGTTTCAAATGGGCATATTTCAAAAATGCTTCAGATTATTAAAGCACTGATATAAACAAGTCACTAGTTAGTACCGTTAATAATTCATGACGAGTATGCTTTAAATGAATAGGATATCCAAATTCAACATTATTTATTAGGCAATATGATTTTTTCTAGGCATTTATCCATCAAACATGGCACCCTTATTGCACATGCATTATGCAATGTGCCAAATTAAACTACTGCTTATAAAAAACAAACATTAGTTACTGAAATGATTGAAATGCTAGCTTAGAATGTTATTTAGGGAAGATAATAAATATCTTTAACAAATCCTTTGCATAGAGAAAGTGGGAAATCATATAAGAATAATTATTGGGGTTTTGCCTCCTTGCTAGTCCTTTCCTCAAGTAAACAATTGTACAGAGAATTAAGGTGTAAAGAAAGAGAAGTCTCATGGGAGCTAAGAAACCAAAGACCACATTAGTTATTATGGCATCTGTCTTACATAGGGAAAAAGAATGCAGTAACAAGCAGAATTACCTCTGCAATAATTAGAGCCCAGAAAGTAATGAATTGAGAATGGAGTATTTCTCTGGTTTCCACATCATTATTTGACTTGAATTTTGCTCCAGTTTTCAGCTCAAGGAGGTTCGGACTGTGCAAATGCCCACTCATTAAGAAAAAAAACCTACAAAATGCAGAGAACAATAAATCCCCACAAGATTTAGAGAGAAATTGCAGATAGTCAAAGACCTCATGACTTTTCAGAGAGATCTCGGGATCAAGCCTTTGAAATGGGGTTATAGGAGATGCAAATTACTGTACATTCATAGCAGCAAATTAATCATTCTGCAAGCTAGGCACTAATGGCAAATGTGCATTTTCTTGGCTTTTGTGCGCAGAGAAGATTCTACAAATACATTCTTTTAACACAGAAAATTGAGTTAATCACCTCAGCAAGAGTCACCCATCTGTGTCCACATACAGTGGGGAAAAAACAGAAGAGGCTGAAACATGGAGCTCTAAATGTAATGGAAGCCTTCCTGCTTCTTTGACGTAGCACCGGGCTTGCAGCATTGTTCAGGAAATCTTAGTCTTTAGTCCATTTGCCTTTACCATCTTGAAGGGATTCAGTTGCACCTATTGCCTTTGACTCTAAGCCTAGATAATATTTTAGGCCTGGATATTCATCATGTTTCATGTAGAAGCTGGACAACTGTGCAGAAATATGCGGCCAGATAGGAAATTAAAGCTTGATTTGGTAGTCTCATGGTCATGAAGAGAGCTCAGAAACTAGTATCAATTTCTCAAAAATTTGGATGTGTTTCTTCTTGACATTGGAAGAAGGAGAAGAAATTCCTCATAGCATATTAAGCTTACAGGAGATCTTAATTTGAAGTTAAAAAATAAACAAAAATGAAATAGGTGACTGCAGGCATAAACTGAGAAACATGCACAGTGAGTTTATTGCATCGATACCATTTCCTACTGAGATTATTAAATATATCTACCTGCATTAAACAAAAGTATTCATACTTATGCTGGGAAATTGTTCAATTTCTGAGCCAGGAAAAAAACATTTTATTGAAGACATACAATTTATAGAAAAAGTACACACTTTACTCAATAAAAAATTACCACATTATATAACAGTAGGAAGGAGTTAGGTTCCATTTTCCCTGTGCTGCTTTCAGAATATAGTTTTATTTGAAAAAAAAAAAGAAAAAAAAGATGTGAATCAACAGGCAATGAGTTTTAGAACAGGA
This sequence comes from Lagopus muta, assembly GCF_023343835.1. Lineage (NCBI taxonomy): Eukaryota > Metazoa > Chordata > Aves > Galliformes > Phasianidae > Lagopus > Lagopus muta. Next base: position 97,198,141 of record NC_064433.1, read on the forward strand.
AAAAAATGAATATGCCATTGCTACAAGACTTCTAATTATGCTATTTTAAAACAACAAAGTAGTAGACAAAGCAAAATCTGGTTTATGGCACCAGTATAGAGAGCTAAATCTGTAAAGCTTTAACAGGAGAAACTGAAATTTTATGACTGTTTCCAAGACAGCTGTCAAATGGCTGACTATCAGAATGTGATTCAATATTGCATCAGGAATGAAAATTTGTTGGCTCAAATTGTTATAAATATTTGCACAACTGCATTTTACATATCAGTTCTTGTCTTATATGCAACCGCACTAATTGAAAAAGCAAATAAACCTCTTTACATGTAGATTTCCATAAGCCTTTAAAACATGCCTGGATGTAAGCTAAGCAAGAGATATTAGTATTTCTGGTCCAGTATCTCAAATTCCAGAATAACATCTGGTCTACATAAGATTACCTGGTAGACTATTTATTGTGCTGGTCTTTAGAAAAAGTAATTGGTTCTTAGACTGAAAATAGAAATATCCTTTGATTTCCTGGCATTTATCCTGCTTTAAGCATAATCGTGGAGTTGTTAATAAAGATACACATTTCATATTGATAGAAAGTCATATATAAAATCCAGAACACATTGAAAGATTCAGTGAATACACATATTTGAAACAGAGCACACTGATTAAACCACAGTTCTCATTAAAATTAGCTGCAGGCAAGCTCTGAAAAATCATAGCACACAATAGTGAAATCACTGTAAATTCACTCAAAGCAAGTCAAAGAGGTATTCTCAACATCACTAAATAAAACTAAATTCTATTTTGAGAAATTGAAAAAGAGTAGTTCTATTGGCAGTGTAACTCTATTGGTTTTAGTGAAGCTATGTGGGCTTACACCATTTGAAGACCTTTCCTTTCCAGGAATAAATGTGAGCTAGTATATGAGGCCATGAAGGTATTATCAATACAAAAGTCAAATGAAATCTGATTAACGTTACTGATGAGGGATATTCTTTACAGGAACCGGAGTGACAGAGAACCTTGTCTTGCCATTCACTGCTCCTCAAGTGAGAACCAGATTTCTATTTCTCAAGGATTATCTCAAATCCCTATTTTTCTTGCATATAACTGCCAGGAAATCTATGCTGCACCTTTCAACCTGCATTTATGGAATCTAATTCAAGACAGAACACTACTATAAAGCCAGAATTTATATTTCAGAAAGTTATGGATAGTTCAGCAAACAATGTACACTCTGTTGAGAATGTGCATGTCTTTCTACATCTGAAAAGATGTGTGACCACAGAGAACATACAGAAATGACAGAAACTACTTCCATCATGCCTCATATTCTTGTTACTTTAAAAGATAGTAGGAAAAATATTCTAAAAAAGGAAAAATATTTTTTGTTGAAAAAACATTTTAAAATTTTCAACTAATAGTCCCTTGCTCTTATGGTTCTTTTCTACACTAATAATTGAAGATAAAGAAAGAAAATAAATATATTTCAAAGAGGTTGAAAACAATCAGGGAGATTCTAATACTACAGTATACCAGGAATACAGATGATGAGAATTCAGAAGTTTTGTACGACTGTTTTAGTGATGGTTTTCTCAATCCAAGTTAACTTCATGTGAAGATATATTTCCTGTGCAGATACCACAGAGTATATATCTCCTTTTATAGTTAAAAAGTAATAGAAATAGTATATAGCTCAAAATCAGGCAAAACAAGAATCAGCAGTATTTTCAATAGCAAATATTTTGCAAATAATGGCAAATAATAACAAATATTTAATAGTACAAAGTTGCTGAAAAATTATAATAAAAATCCTTATATCCTACTAGTAGCTGTAAATAACCTCTCTCTAAGCTGCCTCCTATAATTTCCCTATAAATTGCTCCTTTCCTCAGTCCTTTTTATAAACTATACGCAGACTTTTCAAAACAAATTAAAATACAGATATAGTAACTTCCCTCTCTATGTGCAAAGCAGCTGCAAATCAAGATTTCCTTTTAAAACACTGGCCCAAGATGACCCTTGGCTATTTAGGATGAGCACTGCATGGAGCTATCTGGCAAAATGTTAATAAACTGCATATGGCTTCATTTCAGATATGATTTTAAATACTGCTTTTACAGAGATTAAAATGGGGCTTGATAGTTTTATATACTAAGGTAGATAAGTGTGAAAACACTTGGCATTCTGAGAAACTTTGTTTAGTGTATTCAGCTACTATGCTGGCTGGCAACTTGAGGGCTGTGCAGGAAGTTCCATCCAAATGTGTTCAATTCTGACAAGACATTGGCTGCTATCATTACTGTCCACTTGACTTCATCAATGGGCAAGGAAAGAGCTACTGATGTCATGTATCTGGACTTTAGTTAAGGCTTTTGACCCCAGCAACATCCTTCTCTCCAAATTGGAAAGATATGGATTTGATGGGTGGACTGTTAAATGTGTGAGGAACAGGTTGCCACATTATACCCAAAGAGTCAGTGGCTCAATGTCCAGATGGTGATCAGTGGCAAGTGGTAGTGAATAGTGGAACTGGAGCTCTTTAATTTCTTCATCAGTGAGATTGATAGTGGGATTGAGTGCACACTCGGCAAGTCTGTGGACACCAGGCTATGTGTTGTGGTCAGTATGGCCTGGTGGACAGAACAGCATTCAGAGAAACCTAGGCAGGCTAAGCAGTGGGCCCTGGTGAACCTCATGAGGCTGAACAAATCCAAGTGTAAGGTCTTGCACCTGCTATCAGTACAAGCTGGGAGATGTAAGCATAGACCACAGTCCTGCCAAAAAGGACTTGGGGATACTGGTGGATGGCAAGCTGGACATGAACCAGCAATGTGCCCTTGCATCCCAGAAAGCTGGTGATATCCTGGACTGCATCAAAAGAAGCATGGCCAGCAGGTCGACGGAGGTGATCCTGCCCTTCTACTCTGCACTAGTGAGATCTCACCTGGAGTACTGCATCCATATTTGGAGTCCTCAGTACAGGAAGGACATGGATCAGTTGGAGCAGGTCTAGAGGAGGGCCACAAAAATGATCCAAGGGATAAAACACCTCCCCTATGAAGACAGGCTGAGTGAACTGGGACTGTTCACCCTGGCTCTAGAAGACCTGTATCTAAAGGGGGCTGTAAGAAATAAGGGGACAGACTCTTAAGCAGGATCTATTGTGATAGGACAAGGGGAAATTGTTTTAAACAACAAGAGAGGAGATTCAGATTGGATATATCATAAAATCATAGAATCACAGAATGGCTGGAGTCAGAAGGAACCTCAAGAATCATCAAGTCCTCCTGCTGCAGGGGGGGGGGCTGCCAGTCTCTAGATCAAGTACTAGATCAGATTGCCCAGGGCCCCCATTGAAACTGGCCTTAAACACCTCCAAGGACAGGGAATCCACAACCTCTCTGGACAACCTCACCTCACCACCCTCTCAGTAAGAAACTTCCCCCTGACAGGTAACATAAATCTCCTCTCCTTTAGTTTAAAACCAGTCCTGTCACTATCTACCCTTGTAAAAAGTTGATTTCATTTATCAGTCCATTTACCTAAATGGCATTGGTTCAGTCTTCCACAGGGTGTTATCTGAGGAGAATATGAACCGTCTTGAGATGGTTTTATGATATTACGTCAGCCTCTAAATCCATTTCAATTTGCCATGAGAGTTTTCTCTTCTGACAAATCTTTAGGTGACTTGGAGCTACTCTCCTAATCACATGCAACTTATCAATACAGTAGTCAAACTATGTTTTCTAAACCAGAATTCTAAATTCCTGAATCATACCAATGCCAACTGATAAAATATTAGCAGATTCTGAAGCTACCGTTGTATCTCACACCTGTGACACTGAACTTCTTCACTGCTTTGCCGGGCTTAGGACACCGAGTTATCTTTCTCTGCTGCTTCTCTCTCCCCTGCAAATGCTATATTTTAGTCAATACATGACTTATACCTCCTCTATGGCGTAAAGCAAGCTCTACTTCCTTCCTTTTCCCTTCTTTTCCTAGCCTGGCGTCAGAATCAGAGACTTGTGTTTCCCTAAAGTCTAGTAGTTCACTGAGAATTTTATGATTGGGGCAAGAAGAATATTTTGAGAGAAAGGAGTGTTTGAGAAGTCTGCAAATTAGTGCAGATTTAGTATTAAAGATTATTGCAGTGGCCTCAGAATGATGGAAGCATCTGTTTTACTTCCATTTTTTAAGTTCTCCAATTTTGTCTTATAGAATTTAAATTTCATCTGCCAATAAATCAATAGCTCTTCTTTTTGAACATATGAGAAGTCAGCTTTGTATTTTACACTATCTGGTATATAAGCAGGATTTAGAATTACCACTCCTAGTCTTCCAGGCTTGTTGTATTCATTTTTTCCCTTTGTTATATTTATATTTTACTAAACCCATCATTATAAAACAGTTTGAGATTCTGTCCTGTTCCTTTTGTTGAGAAGACTTAGTCAATTCACATTCAAGTTTATATTCATAGTTTAATGGTGAAAAAGTTCTCCTAGAAAATGTGTGCTTATCTCTAGGGAAGGCGGCTTATACTCAGAGTGAATCTTTTCTCTCTCTAAAGCCAGAATACTAAAAATCTATATTTTGTTGGATTATTTAGAATAAGACTTTCCAGTACATAATACATTGCAAAAATGAAGGGAAACCTTGAAGGCCTAGCTGCCTTATTATGAATTTTTATTGATGCATTAAAAATGCAGTATTTCAAATTACAGGGTCTCACGGACTGTTTTTAATTCACTGTCACATTCTAACCTTAAGCTTCTTATTACATACTTTGCCTTTTACCCTCTGCATTTGCTGATGGTAACACATTTTTGGAGATCTAAAATTGCAGATAGGCATTAATTAAAATCAAATGAGGTAATAGCTGTGGAAATATCATTAGAGGCTTTTTTTTCTTTTTTTAATAAAACACCTTAATATACCTAAAGATTTTAAGCTTAAAAATATATCAGATTTCTAACATTACTAAACTTGTGCAGTACTTTTTCATTTACTCACTGTGCTCATGAGCCTGGCATAACTATGCCCCTACTCCTTACCATGATACTACAAGGTATTCAGACTTCTTGCATAGGTGCTGTATATGACTTTATACACTTTTAGAAATATCCCTCTAAAAAGACACACAAATTTATATAAAAAACTGTTTCATATCACCTTCAACCTTTAGAGGGCAGTGCTTCCTTTGATTACTTAGAAATATTCTAGGAAGGGCATTATTACATTTCCACTCACTGATGATGATCACTAGATGTAAAAGAAATAACAAAAGAAAATGCAAAAGATAAGTAAATTTCTTGCTTTGATGATATGAGGAAGGGAACCAATGTCTCATGTGCCACACAGTGGTGGACCACTTATACTTACAAGGTCAACAGGGACTATAAGTCTTGGCAGTGTGGTTTTGACATTGATACTCTACTGGCTACTGGAAGGATGACACCTTTAACCAGAAGGGCAGAAGAAATCAGTCATAAAAATGAAAAGTATTACTCTCATACTTCAGCCCCTTCTCATTTTTATGGCAGGCATTAAAAGACTGTCAAGGCCAGTCTATCTTCTGTTGGAGGTATCAGTATACCTTGGAGAATCAATACTGTCTACAGAGTTGCAGCTACTTTTCCTCAGGGATTTACGTATTTCCGAAAGCCTGCCTCAGAGTGCTATGGAGGGCAACAGTGCAAGATTAGAAGTGGAAGATAGGCCAAGAATTCATCTACTGGAATGCCCATGTCCTCTTTACGTAATATTTCACCCTTCAGTGTCAACAGTAAAAATTGTGAATAAATTTTCAGCTATGATCAGATTTATTATTAAGCAAGGAAACAAAAATCAGTGTTCAAAAAGCAGAGCCATCTAGATATTTTGAGTTTCTGAGAAGCAAAAAATCTCTGAAAAATCTCCATCTCCACATCATTTATAATTTTGCAGACACCTACAAATTGCTCACTGGGTACTGAAGTGTCTTCCTCTATTCCAGTTACCCTCTCCCCATGTATGTGTAATGATGTTTAAGATCTTTCACCTAATTGACAAAAAGAGCTTGTGGGAACTTCCTGAAATTCTTTCCTTTGCAGTGAAAGCAAATGCAACGAAATAAATTCATTTGTGCTATCAGGATCCTGAGCTGTCCTTCCCTGTGTATGACAGACCCACCACTAGTGTCTGTGAAAAAGAGCTGGGTGACATGGCTGGGCAGGGAGGAAGGTGGCACAATATACTGACAGCCTCACAGCCCCCAGTATTATATTTCCAGAAGTACTGTCTTCTTAATTTTAACAATTTGAGAACAGTTTTATATCGTTAGCAAGTTATTCTTTTATATATATATATATATATATATATATATATATATATATATAATTTCATCTTTAGATACAACACAGAAATGTCCCAAAGATGATGCCTTTTCCTTTTGCAGATGGCTGACACCAAGCACATTTTGAATCCTGTTTTTGTAATGGGCTCATCACACGTGTCATCACACACGTAATCTGGTTGACATTTTTGGATTTGACAGCAATTATACATAACTTTCAAGACGAGTCAGATAAAACTACACCCTTTTTCCTATCAGCAGCTTGGGAGCACAGAATTATTTCCCTTTTCCTGTTGGTCACATGAACTATACAAAATAACTTAGACACACAATAAGACGCCACAAAATTTGGTGCTAAAATGTTCATCTGACATCACTTATCTCTTTTTCCAGACATCATGATTCTGTGTGAGGTTGTGTGCCAGGTGAATCAAGATGAATAGGGTGCACAGGGTAAATTGTGTGTCAACATATGAGATGGTCATCTAAACCTACTCTGTATTTAAAGGAAAGAAATAGGCACATCTGGAGTGTCTGCTCCAAGATAGGAGGAAGTGCATGAAGAGGTGGTCAGACGCTTGTGGTCAAGTACTTGCAGTGGAAGTGAACTCAGATGAGATGTACTTCAGCAGAAAGTACAGTATATAGTACTGGATCTCAAGAGCATGTATAGAGGTATAGGTAATGCTCTTTATATGTTGTAGCATATAATCTCTGTAGTTATTAATGTTTTTCATTTATATTTTTTATTTTTTTTTCCAGTACTTGAGTACATCTCAAGAAAGATTAAGCATTTTTTAAATACAAGCCTACTTTTTTTGCACTTGATATGCCTCTGTAAATTAAATTGTATCAGTGAGAATGAACGGCAAGACTTAAGAATGCTTAAATAAGAAGACCAAGTGGGCTTCTGAAAATTATTAGAAACTTGCCAGTCATTATCTATTGCCATTTACAACACAAGAACCAATTTTATATTTTTCAAGATAAGGATCATAGATCATGGTGGAAAGGACTTCAACAAGTTGTCTAGTTCAATCTCTTGTTTAAAGCAAGATGCTGACACTGGCAAGAAATATAACGCCTTAACCAGATGACTTAGTAGGTATTATTACTACCGGATTGAATTTTTTTTGAATGTGTCTTCATAACTTTGGCACACAATATCAGAGGTGGATGTTGGTGGTACGGCAGTAGAGGCTGAACCTTCCCACCAATATTCTGTTCCGTTTTGTTGCCATGTGACAGATGGAAGCAGAGGGGTAGTCTGACAAAATGGCATCTGACATGGGAGTGTGTATGAAGCAAGGGGGTGGAATTTAATTCTTCCATGTGGATAAAATGGCAGCCCTTGACATTCATTGACAAGTGCTGAACATTTATGGAGATCAAAGAGTGGATGTGAAGGCAGTGAGGCAGTGGGTGTGTGGGTTTCAGCAGTGGTGTCAGTGATAGTGGGGCAGATTTTTATGAGCACAGTATGCAGACTCTTGTAAATCCCTGGTGAAAATGCTTAGGTAATGATGGCAACTATGTTGAAAAATAGTGTTTTGTAGCTGAGAAACTATTTTATCAAATAGTGTTATTGTGCTCTTTGTATCTGTTGTAGTTTCTAAGGAAACAAATAGAAGGCATTACTTTTGGAGCGACCTGCATATTTTTAATGCAAATCGTTTTAATGGAGTAAGCACAAATAGTTCCATGAGTTCTGTGAGACTCATGTTTCAGCATTTATGATAATATGATCATTGAATTTATTTTTATTTTTATTTTTTTTATTCTTTGGCAGATTTGTGCCTGTTATTTATATTAACAGACTTGCTTTAGAACAAGTGAAAGTGAGGCAGTACGTTTCAAATCACAGAGCATTTTAACTCGTTGTGCTCATTGACAGAACACTGAAAACAATCCATTTATTCATTAGGGAGTGCCAAAAATAACTCAGTGGTTTCTATTTGGCTTCTATTCACAGAAGCCTCATTTAACATTAAACATTCCTTTCAGTACTTGGCACCTCACCATAGAAATTTAGAACATCTCAAATTATTAGTTGTTTACTGCATTCTCACAATATAAAGGAAAGCAAAATACTATTATCACTGTGTAGCAAGTCTCACAGAATGAGATTGGAGCATTTGAATAATCTGTAACGTACCTGGCATTTTGATTAATATCATGAATGTAAAAGCAATTTCAAGCTGTGGCAATACAAGCAGATATATATTTAGATGCATGGAGACAAGGGTTATTTTAAGCATGTATTGTTTAAATGTGAAGTTGGAAAGAATTACTCTAAATTAGCATGATAATAGTTAAATTTGGATTGCTTCATATATCTCTTGATTGAGACTCAAAGGTGTATCCATCTGTACAATTTTAGGATTCTATTTCATTACTAAATGACTGACGTTTGAATAAGAGGCTAAAATAGTAAGCCATAGCAAAAAAAAATGAAACAAAATTGGTAATGCTGACTTCCACTATAAATCCTGTCCCCAGGGTCTCCTCAAAGAACACTGTAGTTGTTGTCTTCTAAAGTGTTTATTGAAAAGATTTTATTGTAATGCAACAAATGAAATCCCATAGACAGCATTCTATTTCACACAAATGCTGAAAAAATGATTTGAAAATTTCCAGTGTCAGTTTATGGTGAGCTTGTCCTGAATAAACTCATAAACACTTTATTCTGTCATTCAGTTTATAGGTCGCTGTCTCCCATTTGGATTGATGGTTGACAGCAATGATGTATAAATTATGCATGCCAATTTAGTGAACACCATTAAACCAAAAGAGTATGGGTAATTTCAATAATTATACATATAAATAGTATTATTAGCTCTGTCAAACTCAGTACCTGGATAGGATGTCAGTATATAATATCCACAAGGGATTTAAAAGGTTCAGGATTTTGCATGAGGTTGGTGGCTGGAGAGGTTCCAGCTTCCATTTCTGTGCAGCTGGTATCTTAATCTGCAACCAGATATCATACTTAAGAATTAAAGCTTTGATATTGGTTTATCTGACCAGATCCACAATAGAAGAAAGTCGAAACTAAAAAAATAGTTATTTCATGTAGTTATTATACTTGCACCAGTGGCATTATACTACAGTCATCAAAGAGCCAGACAACCATTTACTCTGTTTTACCATATCTTTGTTTTTTGTACTATTTATCTAACAAAACTCTTCTCCAATGATATGCCTGGGAACGAATGCCTTTCAGTTACAGATTAAAACCTCTGCTGTACTCTTGTTTACCAGCATTACTTCAACGCTGCCTAAAAGCCCTAGCACAGAAGATGTTGAACAAGCATGTAAGAGCCAAGGAAAATTTATAGTTCAACTGACAAGACAGACAAAGGACTGGACAAGCACCAGTTAGTTCAGTGTTGGGGACACATTATGTGTACTGTGTAGGCAAAGTAGTGTCAGCCTATGTTCATGCAGTTTGAGGCGTGTCTCCTATTTCCAAACATCTGACAAATACTGTTGCTAAACAACTGGAAATCTACTTTCAAAAGCAGTAGGTTGCAACACAAGTGGTAGAAATAGCAGGTATGTCAAATTATTGTTTTAATTTTAGAACTTGACAACTCAGACACAGAGAAATGAAGTAATTAACTTTTCACTCTGAGTGAATCAGCCTGGCTACTGGAGCTAATGATACAAAACATTTAATATGCATAATATTATGATTATTAATCTCTTGGTTAAAAAAAAATCTTGTGCAGTGTTAATGCTTGAACAGTACTCTGCAGCTCTTAATTGCATATTTACATAAGATGTTTGTACCCAGGCAGCATTCTGATTTTGTCTTACAATATCCTTTACAACTCCAGTGCAAGGAATTTTAAATCATTCACTACAACAATAACACACTTTTAGCCTTTTGGCCTTTTTGGCCCTATCTTCCTTTTTCCCTTTGCTACCAGTGCTTTAGTTCAGTATTCATACAGTTTTAGTACAACTTGTAGGTAGGTAATAGTAATATAGATTCAAGAGTATGAAATATCAAGCATGGAAAGGGAGGGAAAATATATAGTATGGAAAATAACAACCATAAAGGAAAGTTAAATTGTATTTTACAATATAATGGCTCCAAATACCCTTACAAAACAGCAACCAAATTGGAAAAGCTATATATAACTTACAGACTCTCAGCAGCTCTTGTTCTAATGGGAATGCATAAGGGAAACACAGGAAGCTTTCTTTTTGGTCCATTCAACTTACAGAGAAAATGTGGCAGAAAAATACAGAGGATTGCTTACATTATGTGTTCCTGATGGGAAAACAATGGTAGTCAATGAAAGAATTCACTTCGTTTCCTTCTTGACAACAATCCTCTGAAGTGTCTTTATAGCTGCCTAAATAATACCTTAGTGATTCCATGCACTGGTAAACTCTGGACTGCACAGAGTTTCTTAAATTACCCATACATGATCCCTCTCTTGTTCAGTTTAAGTAAAGAAATCATGCTGTTTTCTCTCTTTGTCCTTTTCTTTTTTTCTTTGTCATTATCTCACTGATTCCCCAGCTGGATTATGGTGTCTGAGAGGATGTATTAATGAATTAAAATGAAGTAAATCTTACCACCTATTGTCAACTGATAGCAATCACTCATAATTACTATGGAAAAATATCTTCATGTGCTTGCACCATGGATATACCTTACGCAGCCGAACTAAATCAGCTAAGCTCTACAGCTACAAGGATCACACTTATATAACAATTGTTCCAGACTTGGTCCTGCTTTTTGGATTTTGGCTTGTGTGTCCTGCACATCTTCTGACCAGGATGGATTACACTTGTAGAAACATCTGTCAGATTTATTTTAGAAGGATGAAGATTCTGCATACAAAGTGATCTCTGCAGTGTCCCAAAGCAGTAGGTTAGAAGTGATCCATCAGAGCCACTCTTACCAAGCCGTGCCCCCCATACACTTTTCAAGGACAACTTTAAACAATGTGCTGACAAGTAACAGGCTTTATAAGATAAAGCTGTAATCGAGGAACTACAGAAGAGTCACTTCTGTCTCTAGATGCATGGTATACATCTAGTTTTTGTTTAGAACATCAAAGGAACAGACAAACTATAGAACAGATTGCTAGAAACATCACCTAAAAAGATTCATGATTCTTGAGAGGCTTGTCATGCCCCTCAACCACAGACATATAAGCCATTTGCTGATGAGCAAGGAAGATTCAATGAAGATTCAGTGAAGATTCATGCTCAGGTTTTTGTAAATCACACAAAAGACTCAAGCACCTTGTCAGACTATAGCTTAGTCCAACTACTGAAAAACATGGACTAGTGACCACCATTGTCTGACTACTGCTTTCTAGCCATATAAAATTAAGTTATACTCAGATACTCTTGTAGTCACTTGTACAATCAGACCACAGTAACAGTTTCATTTCTTACTGATTGTGAGAAGTTTTCCTTAAGATTTATCTTCTGGATAGGAATGATAACCATGATATTACCTTTATGCCTACTTTATGTAACAGGAACCTCACAGTAAGGAATACAGACAAGGGTAAAAACTGAGTATATACAGCTAACAGACTTCTCTCCCCTTCCCTAATACACATTACTGCTATGGTTGTAGGTCACGGACAATTCTGTCCTTCCACTAAATGCTATTTTCTATCGAGGAGATATTACAATAACTCCATAGAGACTCCATACCAGAGTCTGCCTGCAAACGATCCTGCTCAAAAGCATACCCATTTTTATATCAGACAAGAGACAGTCGGGGCTGAGGCAAAAAAATCAGAGAAAGATTGTAACAGAATTGCAAAACACTTCCTGTATTATTCGGACAACTTGGAGAGTGAGAAGCAGATGAGACAAAAAGGGCAGCGTAGTGCTTTTTCTTCCATGTTTGTTTTTTACCATTTGGCAAGTTTTGATGGTTGTTTTACCGACTTGAAGCTATCAATCTTAAGAAATGCATATTTTGAAACCGGAAATTTTACAAGAAAAAAAATATACATATATGTGCAAAGATTATTCAGTGTCAGTTTTCCAGGTTACTTTAGGAATAATCCCACAGGAGAAAAAAAAAAAAAAGTTTCTGATCATTTGGAAGTCAGTCAAGATGAAAATCTCCTGGATGGTGGCTCTGAGATTCTACTTCTTTAGAGAACTGCAGTCCCACTCTAAATTATAACAACCACTCAGGAGAGATTCATACGAAGACCTGTAAGCTGTGCACACTGTGTGTCTGTCAACCACATGATGCACCTACAAAACACCTGACTAAATGTTTATGTATATACATACATATATAGATATATAAGAAAGGCAAATAGCTGTGACTAAATAGAATTTCTTTAGATAATTGAGAATCGGTGTGTGCTGATCTCATTTAGAAAAATAGGAGAAACTGAAAGAAATCAATGAACTGATAAGTGAAAAGGGAAAAAATAAGAGGGAGAAAAGTATCTGCAAACTTTTAAGAAAGTAGAAAAACAAAGCTAGAAAAAACTCCTTGGTATTGCAATGCGAACAAATATTCAGAAATGTTGCAGGTCAGTTCAGACAAGTACTAAAACTACATAATTTTAATAGGAAGGGAAGGGATACAATCAGATTCTAACTCAAATGAACCAGTCAGCTGTTCCTCTGAGTAAGCAAATAATAGAGATTAAGTCCTTTATTAAGAAAACATACATACTTCACTGAACTTGAAGGAGTTTCCCTTGTCTTGTTGGTCACAAGAATATGAAGTCCTAAAGAAAACTTAGTATTAGAATGCCAATGAATGAATTTGTGAAAGCAAATTGGAATTTACATTATTGATGAGAACCACTTCTTCAGTCATGTCCTAAATTAAAATCCAGCATAGTAAAAATCGTATTTTCCTTCCCATGGCTTTTATTTTAAGAGTGGCAATTTTTCACTATTCTTTGTCATAGGTCAGAGCCTACTCTGGATTAAGTCAGTAAACCCCCACCAGCATACTGAACCACTCTGAATCAGTACTGAATTAGCCCCATTTCTTGAATTTCCTCTTATATTGACATATAAACACATGGAAAGGCTTTTCATAAGGAGGAATCATAGAATCATAGAAAGATTCTGTGTTGGAAGGGACTCATGAGCATCTACACAAGGAAGCTTAAAAGTTAAACCACATTTCTAAGAACACTGTCCAAATGCTTTCTGAACACTAACAGGCTTGGGACCATGCAGACTTCCTTGGGGGATTTTTCCAGTGCTTGACCACCCAATCAGTGAAGAACTTTTTCCTAATATCCAGTCTGAACTTCCCCTAACACAGCTGTAAGGCATTCCATCACATCCTATCATTGGTCACATAAAGTGCCACAAACAAGCAGGCATAAATGACCTGTGAATGATTGAATTAACTGACCCAGTTAAATTAAAAACAAAGACTTGAGTTATGCCTAGTTTATTGATTGGAAGTTATCACGTGCTCACATACACATATTGCAGCAAGACATGCACTCTATAACCCTCTCAGCGTCTACTCTTTGGAAGTACACAGCCACTCCATCAATTCTCTTTTGTTCTCTTGCCAGATCTACTCAACCTCTACTCTATACCAAACTCTAAGCAAGTGCAGAAATCCTGGGCTGAAACAGAGCACAGCTAATTGGTAATTCTGTGGCAGGCAGTTTGTTTAACAGCCATGCTACTCCTTTCACTTGAGGTTGCCTCACGAGTGTTTGCTCAGTTCCATTACATTCATGTTTTCTGTTACCGGTGTTAACCCCTCCAGGGTCTATCAATCTGTTAGCTCCTTGCACAACCCTGCTATGCCTTCTTTTATGCTACAACCTTCAAACATATTACCATCTGCCTGAGCTCATTTCCCATTCATCTACACACTTCAAAAGATGCTTGATTTCTTGCAGTCCTAAACTTAGTCTTCCTTTGTCCTTGAAAAAACAGGTGGCATCTGTACCTTCCCGAACATCTGAAGTACCTAGCACTGCATGAGCATATAAACAGGTAAGTGAATCATCACAATTGCCACCGTGATGTCAAGGTGCTCTTCTTCTGTTTACATGCTTTTGTTATCATTTTGACACAGCAGTTTATAACATGATTGACATTAGTGTTTGTCTTTACATTTGTCTCCTGTTCATAACCTCTCCAGTCTGTGGGCTCCTAGTTAGATGTACGTTAACTGTTATGCCACTTGTTATGACCTTTTTGTTCCCAGATATAAATAGGTATGGTTAAATTCACAGTACACACCTGTTCTGAATTAAAAGCACTGACTGCAGTAGAAGAGGAGGTTAAATGGGTCTGGAACTACAGTGGTATGTGAAAAGATAAAAGCTGCCTAACAGCGATTAAATATGCAGTTACCTCTGGAATAAAACCTGATTCACACCTCTTCTGAGCACACTCAAACTGGACTTGAAATGAATGGGTTTAAAAAGAGACTTTTGCAGGAGCCCTTGCCTCGTGCACCAAAGAAGCAGTGCTAGGGGGAAGAAGGTGATGCCATAGCCTTAAGGAAAGTGGAGGAGCTCTCGCAGCTGCAGGTAAATCAGGGGTTAAAACTGTTTCCAATGGCCAGAGGCTCCACATCTGTTGATACTGTTCAGTTGTCAGCATCTTTTCTCACACTGGGAGAATCCATCTCCTTGAAGAAAAACCATATGCAATTGTCTTTTGTGCTTATATTCAGGCACACAAACATATATACATATACATACGTGTATATGCACACTCCCATACACACCTGCAGGGATGTAGACTTGAGTGTGAAGCAGAAAGACAGCTTTATTTTATTGAAGGATCTGTGCCTGAGCTGTTTTTTTTTGTGTTACTTTCCCTCATTTTTACAAACAGAATTCCTCAAAACACAGCTATGCTGACAGCTACTCTCTGCACAGTGATGTGAAAGACTAACTACGCTTGTCAGTAAAAGGAAATTAGACTTACAGTTTTTTAGTTATTTATTTTACTGAATATCGTTCCCCAAAGTGTATATAAGCACCTTTTACCAGGATATTTGCATACTCAATTTACTTTACACAAGTGCAGTAGGTTTTCTGCTGGTAATCTGTAAGAAATCAGCTAAAGAAGAAAAAAAAGAGGCACTATAATAAGACTGATGATCCTGGTTATCTTCCAGGTTTGAAAAGCAATAAAAGGAATTCCTTTTGCCACTCCAAAGTATATATAAGAAAGTGGCAGGGTCATGGAGA